>NW_025110983.1:1032500-1632500 GCF_015476425.1 Leptopilina heterotoma
ATTTTAAAAATTTTTTTTCAATATTTTTAATATTCAATTTTTTTGAAAAAAAACAATTGTTTTAAAAATTTGTCACACTAAATTCTTCGCAGTAATTCAATTATTTTCAGAAGTAATAAAATTCAATTATTTTTAAAAAATCTAAAAAAAATATTGTGGCCAACATGTCAATATTATTTTTATAAATAAATAGCAAAATTCTTCGACAAAATTCAATTATTTAGAGGAATTTTAATAAAATTCATTTCAAAATTAAATTATTTTCAAAAAATATTCTTAATTCAATAATTTGTAGGTATATTTAATTAGTTTAATAAAAATTCACAAAAAAATTCAATTATATAAAAACAATTTTTAAAAAATTTCACACGAATATTCAATTATTTTCTTAAATAATTAAAGTTTCACTAAAATTCAATTATTAAAAATATAATTTGCATAAATTTTTTCGAAAAAAATCAATTGTTTTAAAATTTGGCATTAAATTTTTCGCAGTAATTCAATTATTTTCAAAAATTGTTCTTACTTCAATGTTTTTCAATATTCTACCATTTTAATAAAATTTCCCAAAAGAATTCAATTATTAAACCAAAAATTTTTTTATAAAATTCTACACAAAAATTCAATTATTTTTCAAAATAATAAAAATTTCACATGAATTCAATTATTTAAAATAGAGTTTGCATAAATTTTTAAAAAATTTTTTCGAAAAAAATCAATTGTTTAAAAAATTTGTCACTAACTTCTTCGCAGTAATCAATTATTTTCAAAAGTAATAAAATTCAATAATTTTCAGATAATAATTTATTAATCAAATTGTATGTAATTATTTTTTTTCTTTTAATCAATTAATTATATTAATTGTTCTCATTTGAAATCTATGCAAAATTTTACATACGAATAAATTTTAATAAGTTTTTTTTTAATCTAAAACATTCATTTTAATTAACTAAATTTTAAATTTCCCGCCAAGTGTTTTTTTTTCAGTGGGAAGTCCAAGAGTCTTTCGAAACGCCAAGCGTTCACAGATAAGAGTTTAAAATATATGTAAAAGAATGAAATAACATTATTTATAGACTCTGATATATATGGAAATATCAAAAATATTTATAGAAATATTAAATAAATATTAAAATATTAAATATTAAATAAATCAAAATAAATCAAAAATCAAAAATCAAAATAAATCAAAATAGAAAAATAAACAAAACTTTTACAAAATACAGTTATACACTAATAAAGGTATGAAGAAAAAATTACATTCAAATAAAAAATTTTATACAAATAATTATTTGTATAACATTTTTTATACAATTTTCTTTTTAATTGAATGTAATTTTATATATTTTTAATTTTTTTAAAATTTTTCTTTTAATTAAAAGCAAAAAAAATTTTCTACGATAATATTTCCAGAATGAATTATAATTATTATTATTATTATTATTCATACATCCCCAGATGTCAAGGGCAACCGGAAATTGTTGAAATATCTCCAAATTGAAAATAGTAATTTTCAAATGAATTTTCCTGTGTTGATTGACACACACGATTTGAAAATTCAATTTTAACGATGCGATGAGCTTCGGAGAGAAAAATAACTTTTTATATTGATTCTTAGTCATCAAAGATATAAAATTTTATTAACGAGTATTTATTTAAAAAAATTTTTTTCTTTCTTTTCTCTTCTTCTAATTTTGCAAAAATAGATTTCATTATATATATATAATATATACAAATAATTGGCATCATTAGACAAAATTTATGCGTATGACAAAATATAAAAAAAGAATATTTATTTATTATTATTATAATTATTATTTTTTTATTATTATTATATACAATACATATTTTTTATTTATGTTTATATTTTTATATATTTATTTACATTTTTAGTTTTCTTGTATTTTTTTCAACGACTTATTGTAACGAAAATTTAATTTTGAGTTTTGAACGCAAAATTGCAAAAATAATTTTGGCAAGAAATTAAAAAATATAAATTATAAAAAAATCATAATCAAAAATTTTGTAACGAAAATTTAATTTTGAGTTTTGAACGCAAAATTGCAAAAATAATTTTGGCGGGAAATTAAAAAATATAAATTATAAAAAAATCATAATCAAAAATTTTGTAACGAAAATTTAATTTTGAGTTTTGAACGCAAAATTGCAAAAATAATTTTGGCGGGAAATTTAAAAATATGAATTACAAAAAAATCGTAATAAAAAATCTAAATAAAATAAATAGAAAAAGGTGATAAATAATTATTAATTTATGAATAAATAATAATTTATTGTTATAAACAAACTGATTTGCGAAATATTGCTAATAAATGTATTAAATAGTGTTATTAATAACAATAACAATAATAATAATAATAATAATAATAATAATAATAAAAATAAAAATGAAAAAGAGAGTAAAAAGGAAATGTAGTTGGACATTAGGGAGGAGCGATGATTTTTGGTTTGAAGCTGACGGGAATATATATATACATAAGAGATGGAGAGACCGAATCTAAAGATTATTTTGGGATTGGACGGAAATAAACCGGGCCAACGTCGACCGATGCAAAAGCGAGAGCAGAGAAAGAGAGAGAACGAAGCCTTGAGGCTTGAGTCATCCGTAGTTGTCGGATTTGAATTTGGCACTCGCGCCTGATTATACACTACTGTCCCTACGAATACTCAACTTTTTGTCTCCTGTTACGCATATTAATTCATTTCTCCATCCCCCACACTTCCTTGCGCTTCATCCCTCATTGTATTTTATTTTACACGCCTAACGTTAATTATCACTATTATACTATAATTATTATTATTTCAACTATTTTACAGTAATTATTAATAGTTTATTATTATTATTATTATTATTATTATTATTATTATTATTATTATTATTATTATTATTATTATTATTATTTTTATTTTTCCATAGGAATTAAAATTTTTCAAAAACTCAAATTCAAACCTTTTTGAAATTCAACAATTTATAAGAATATTAATTTTATAATTATAAGAACATTAATTAATTAATTTTATTTATAAGAATATTTTTTAATATAAAACATGAAGATATCGATCACTTCCAGTCGAAGACTCGGAGTGATCGATATCTTCATGTTTTATAATAATTAAAGAGGTGACCGAGTGATAAAATCATTATTTTATATTATATGAATATTGTTAATGTAACTTCTTAAAAATTATTTTCATCATTACAATTCAATTATTATTTTCTAGAATTTCTAACTAAAATTCTTTTCTAAATCAATTATTATTAATAATTTTTGAAAAAGTTCTTCTTCGAGAATTTTTTTAATTCATTTGATTACAATTCAATTTTAATACGTGAAATTTCAATTATTCGGAAATTTTTCAATTAAATATAAATTAGAAAATAAAAAATTGAAATAATTTCAAAAACATTTAGATTTTGCTTTTTGAAAAAAATTAGGTTCCATATAGAATTTTTAATTAAAAGTACAAAAAATTCAGATTTTCAAAGAGATTTTAATTTGAAACCATTTACGCAAAATTCAATTATTTCTAAAAATTGCAATTTTTTAGTAACTTCTCCAAAAATTCAATTATTTTCTGAAACTTTAACTGAAATTCATTTTTAGATCAATTTTTATTAGAAAATTCTACGAGAATTCAATTATTTAAATGCAAACATAGATAATTTATTGAATAATTGAATTAAAATTGAATTCTTATACATAATTTTATTAACAAATTTTCGAATAATTGAATTCTTTCGACGAATTTTAATCAAATTTCTAAGAATAATTATATTTTTCGAGAAATTCGATTAAAATTGTATTAAAAATAATTTAAATTCTGCAATGAATGTTATTATTTATGAAAATAACTGAATTATTGCGAAGAATTTTATAAAAATATTTTAAACAATTGATTTTTTTCGAAAAAATTTATGCAAATTCTATTTTTAATAATTGAATTCCAGTAAAATTTCATTATTTTAGAAAATAATTGAAAAATAGTGTAAAATTTTGTCAAAATTGTTTTTAAATATTTTAAGTCTTTTGGAAATTTCTATTAAAATTATTAATATATACAAATTATTGAACTAAGAAAAATTGTTGAAAATATAATTGAAATTTTGCCTCATGAATTTTATTTAAATTTTTGAAAGTAATTGAATTCCAGTGAATAATTCTAATATTTTTGTAAATAATTGAATTCTTCCAATGAATTTAAAAAAAAACATTTTTCTAAATAGGTAATTAATTTTTTCGAGGAATTGAAATTAAATTTTTAAGGATAATTACATTTGTTGAGCTATTTCTGTAAAATTGTATTAAAAATAATTGAAATCCTGCTATGAATTTTATTATTTATGAAAATAATTGAAAAGTTGTAAAGAATTTTATTAAAATTTTCCAAAATAATTGAATTCCTGACATGAATTTTATTATTTATGAAAATAATTGAATTATTGTGAAAAATTTTATTAGTATGTTTAAGAAGAATTGAATTTCTGTAAAAAATTTTGTTATTTTTAAAAACAATTGAATTCTTGTAATAAATATTTGTTATTTATGAAAATAATTGAATTTCGCAAAGAATTTTATTAAAATGACTCATAATAATTGAATTTACAACAATTGCATTTAAAATAATTGCTTTCTTTCAAACAATATTTTGAAATAAATTTTAAAACAATTGATTTCTTTAAAAAAAATTGATGCAAATTCTATATTTTAAATATAGAATATATTTAATATATATATTAATATATATCATATGAAATTTTAATTTTTTTGGAAAATAATTGAATTTTTGTGTAATTGATTAAAATTGTTTTTAAATAATTGAATTCTTTTGGGAAATTTTAATAAAATAATATATAAACAAATTATTGAATTAAGAAAATTTTTTGAAAATAATTGAATTTTATTACTTTTGAAAATAATTGAATTACTGCGAAGAATTTAGTGACAAATTTTGAATACAATTGATTATTTTGAAATTTTTTTTGCAAATTCTATTTTAAATAATTGAATTCGTGTGAAATTTTTATTTTTTAAAAATAATTGAATTTTTGCGAAGAATTTTATTAATTTTCAAAAATAATTGAATTCTTGTGATAAATATTGTTATTTATGAAAATAATTGAATTTTGCAATGAATTTTATTAAAATTCCTGAATATAATTGAATTTCGGCGAAAAATTTTAATATTTTTAAATATAATTGAAATATTGACGAGGACTTTTTTTTAATTTTTAAAAATAATTGAATTTCTGTAAAGAATTTTGATATTTATTAAGATCGTTGAATTTTTTTAACGAATTGCGTTAAAGTTTTTAAAATTGAAACTAATTTTAACAGAATTGAAATTAAAATTTCTCAAAATTGTACTTTTTTAAAATATTTACTATTATTAAAGTTTCTTATTAAATTTAAGTTAATTTGAAACGTTCATATTCAGAAAAATTTTCTATTGATTGGCTTAGTGGTTAAGGCGCTTGATTTCTAATTAAACGACTGAGGTTCGATCCTTAGCAAAGTCATTTTTTATTTTATTATTTTTTATTACTATTATTGATTCATTATTATTATTATTATTTTGTTTTTATTATTATTATTATTATTATTATTATTATTATTATTATTATTATTATTATTATTATTATTATTATTATTATTATTATTATTATTATTATTATTATTATTATTATTATTATTATTATTATTATTATTATTATTATTATTATTATTATTATTATTATTATTATTATTATTATTATTATTATTATTATTATTATTATTATTTTGTTTTATTTTATCATTATCATTATTTTTGTTATTGTTACTATTTCCTAAACTTTTGTAAAGTTTTTAATATCAAAAAAAAAAAAAAAGAAAAAGAAAACGTGATGAAAAATTAAAAATAACAAAAAGTGAATCACACTGTTAAATGGAAGTTTATAATATAGCGGGCGGAAAAGTTTCTTGTGAACTAACGGATAACAATTTGGCCCAAGTACAAGAGCCATCACCAATGAATGTATTACATTACGTCTGGTTTGTTCGGTCTCGTACACACGATTTATGTTGCGTTACTCTTTCAAAAAAAATAAATTTTTCGAAAAACCACTTGTACACACTTTAGTTTTTCAAGACTTCATTCTTTAAAAATTTTTAATTTAGAACTCAAAAAAACAAAGTAGACTATCCAATGCGAATCACTAGTAAACAATGTTGTCAAAAAGGTTAGGTCTAATACGATCTCTATACAAGGATGGGTAGTTACGCATAACCTGAAATAATAAAGATTAGGTTGAGTCTACAATAGACAAACATATCTTGAGTAATGCATAGTTTATGGCGAGCTTACAGTAAGGGTGCATTCATACCTCTGTTCGTGGAAAAAAATGTTAAAACTGCGTTCACACTTAGCTGTAAAGGTGTCTCTACAATAACTATAACAAATGCATTTCTTTTGTCTAATTCAAAATAATTATATATTTTTTCCATTCAAATTTACTTCTAATAAATCAATTATTAATTATCGTAAATTTAAATGCAAATTAATACGATTTTACTTTGAATTAGACAAAACAAATGACAAAAAAAAATTTTCTAATCATAAAAGTTGTGAATGCACCCAAAGGCTAATGATAATACTTTAGACCCAATTTACAATAAATAAATGTCTACATTGTGTAAATATTTAATAATCGGCATTAAGGTACCGTCCCATGATGGCGTGAAAGCGTCGGCGTAAAGCGTAAACCATGTGAGTGAGTGAGAACGTGATATCTGTTCATCTCTTTCTATCGCACGATTTCTGCTTTACGCCGACGCTTTTACGCCGTCATGGGACGGTACCTTTAAAAAAGGTTTTTTTTTCTAATAATTATTTTTTTTCGTAAATAAAAAATAGAAATGAATAAATAATTTAAAAAATCGGCCCTCGAAATTGAACGTATATTTATAATTGATTGAGTGAGGCATAAATGCCAAAAATGAGTCGTTGATGAGAATTAGTCAACATTCCTCTATGTTTTTCCTATATACAACACTTGGCACCGTACAAAAATATCTCGTGCCGTTAGTGAAGTCGGGAATGTCGGATTAGAAATAATAAAAGTGAGACGAGCACAGCCCGTCAAAATTCCACAAATATGGGACACCATATAATTATATTAATAGCAATATAACACACGTAATACTCCCCAAAAATTTATTAATATTATATAATATTTGCTAATGGACAAAAAAATGTTTATATTTTATTAATAAAAAAATATTATTATTATTATTTTATTTTTATTATTACCTACCTATTATTATTATTATTATTATTATTATTATTTATAATCAATTTTTTTATTTTATTCTATATTTATAAATAAATTATTAAATTATAATTATATTTATAATAATTTTTTATGTATTTGCAAATATTTTAATAAATAAAATATTTTATGTATGAGTTCACATGGTCTGACCCCATATAACATATATAATATGGGGTCAGACCATGTGAACTCGTACTAACATTTTTTAATTTTTTTTATTTATTTTTTATTTATAAATTTTTTATGTATGAATTCACATGGTCTGACCTCATATAACAATATATGGGGTCAGACCATGTGAACTCATACTAAAATTTTTTTATTTATTTCTCGAAAATTGAAAATATTTATGAAAATCATTAGTTTACTATAACAAACTAAGAAAACATTTAACCGTTTTTAAAAAACTTTAATTTTTGTTACTCTCTTTTACATTAACAAATTTGTTTGCGTTTACATAAAAAGAATTCTGAAAATTCGTTAACCATAAATTTTCTATAAATTTTTTTTGTTTATGTTTCTGAAAAAAATTTGTATTCTTAATAATAACCATATAATTTATATTTTTTTAAATAATTTTATTGTCAAACTATAAAAATAATATTTAAAAATATAAATATAATACAAAAAAAATTTTTTATTATATAATAATAATAATAATAATAATAATAATAATAATAATAATAATAATAATAATAATAATAATAATAATAATAATAATAATAATAATAATAATAATAATAATAAGTGATATTAAAATTATTTCTAAATATGTATTAATAGGAATATAATAATAGATAACAAAATAATGAATCTGTCGTATTTTTAATTCCATTATATTAATTGAAGCATGATTTCTTGGCAAACCGTATACTAAACAGCGTAGACGAAAAAAAATTCTGAAAATAATCATCATAAATGACGATTAAACTAAAATTTTTTTTCTAAATTACATTCTAAATTTTTAATTATTTTTATTATTTATTTTTTAAAATTCTAAATTTTTATAAACTTTTCTTAAAAATAAGAAGAAAAGGAAAGAAAATGTATGATTTTAGGTGTTTTAGAAAATTTTTATAATTTAAGGGGATAAAATGGGGAAAAGGAAAAAAATTGTAAATTATGAGAAAATAATTTTTTTCTCCTTTTCTCTCTCTCTCTCATCAAAATGCAAAATTACAAATTTGGCACAATGCCAAAAAATTGTGTTTCATCCGGCAGAGTAAATATTATTACGTGTATAGACCGACTGGAATAATTAAATTTAATTTCTCCCCTACTCTCTCGCTCTCTGACTCTATAATTTCCTTTTCGTTTCATTTTTCTCTTCTCATTGAATTTTCCTCGTCTTACGCTATTTAACTTGATAATTTTTACCCTCGTACAACATGATATAGATATATATGAACATAGAAAGATACCTCGTCATCCACCTCATCATCTTTCTCTGTATCCTTATCGTCTGACTCCTTTCAACAACTTCTGGGCCAACTGCAGCTATTTTTGAGCGTCAGCAACAATGTAACATTTAATACACGTCTTCTTACTAACTATGAACATTCGGCAATGTGTGAGTAATATTTCTTTTCCATTTCATTTCATTCTTAATTTTTAAGAATTTTTTTAAGTCAAAAATCTTTTTTCTTTTCTTTAAAAAATATTGTCTAACAAATCGAAAATAAGGTATTTTTTCATAATTTATAATAATAATAATAGAAATAAAAAAAAAAAAAAAAAAAAAAAAAAAATGATTAACAAATAAAATATATACCCATTTTGTTTGTTATATCCTTTTTTCTATAACAAATTTCGTTTCACTGATCTAAATTATAATTATTATTTATGAAAATAATTGAATTATTTCGAAGAAATTTATAAAAAAAAAAATTGTAAATAATTAAATTCCTATGAAATTTTTGTTATTTATGAAAATAATTGAATTTTTGCGAAGAATTATATTAAAATTTTCAAAAATAATAAAAAATACCTTAAAAAATTCGTAGAAATTCCATTTTTTTTTTAAATCTTAATAAAATTCTTCACAAAAATTCAATTATTTTCATAAATTTTGTAAATTTTTAGAAAAATTCAAATATTTTCAAAAATTTTTATAAAAAACTTTTTCGTAGGAATTCAATTATTTTTAATACGATTTTACCAAAGTTTCTCAATAAGTTTAATTTATTTTTAAAAATTTAATGTAAAAAAATTTTATAATTTATGAAAATAATTGAATTCCTATACAAAAATTTTGTTATTTATGAAATAATTGAATTATTGCAAAGAAATTTATATAAGAAATTTGTAAATAATTGAATTCCTGTGAAATGTTTATATTATTTATAAAAGTAATTTAAATATTTGCGTAGAATTTTATCAAAAATTTTTTTTAAATAATTGAATTCTTTTGGAAAATTTGATTGAAACAGATAAAATAAAAATCATTGAATTGGGGGAAATTTTTGAAAATAATTGGAATTTTTCCAAGAATTATATTAAAATTTTTGAAAATAATTGGAATTTTTCCAAGAATTATATTAAAATTTTTGAAAATAATTGAAATTTTCCAAGAATTTTATTAAAATTTTTGAAAATAATTGAAATTTTTCCAAGAATTTTATTAAAACTTTGAAAAATAATTGAAATTTTGCAATGAATTTTACTAAAATTTTTGAAAATAATTGAAATTTTTCCAAGAATTTCATTAAAATTTTTGTAAATAATTGAAATTTATCCAAAAATTTTATTAAAACTTTTGAAAATAATTGAAATTTTGCAATCAATTTTATTATTTTTGTGAGAATAATTGAATTTTTAACAAAAATTTTATAAAAATATTTTTAAATAATTCTCAATTCTGGTGAAACATTAAATTATTTGTGCGAAAATAATTATAAATTCTTTGCAAAGAATATTATATTGCTTAAAATTTTGTATAATTTATGATGACAATTAAAATCATTGGAGAAGTTTTATTAAAATTGTATTTAAAATAATTAAATTTTTGCAAAGAATTTTATTTTCAAAAAAAAAATTTAATTTTTAAAAAGAATTTTATTATTTATGAAAATAATAAAATTGAATCCCTGCGTAAAAAATTTATTATTTATGAAAATAATGGAATTATTGCGAAGAAACTTATAAAAAAAATTTGTAAATATTTTAATTCCTATGAAATTTTTATTATTTATGAAAATAATCAAATGTTTACGTACAATTTTATGAAAATTATTTTTAAATGTAATTGAATTCTTTTGGGTAATTTTATTAAAATAGTAGTTATTGAAAATCATTGAAATGAGGAAAATTTTTGAAAATAATTGAAATTTTGCCAAGAATTTTATTACTTTTGAAAATATAATTAAATTTTGAAGAACATTTTTTTCATTTATAAAGATAATTAATGGAATTTTGTCGATTTTTTGTAAATTTTGAAAATAATTGAATTTTGTGATAAGAATTTTATTATACTTTTGAAAATAATTGAATTTCTACAACAAATTTTAGAGGATTTTGAATTATTAAAATTTTTCAAAAATCGAAGTTCATTAAAATTTCTAATTTAAATTCATTCAACATTGAAATTTTATAATATTTATAAAAAAAAATTTGAATTTAAAATTTTTACCTTCTATTATTTTTAAAATAATTAAAAATACACTTGTGTCTATATAAGTTTAACACTCTAAATTTATGTGTCTCCATGTTTGTATGCGCGTATATGTATATGTTCTTCCTCTTCTTCTAAAAAGAGTGTGAGGGTGATGAAAAAAAATGTAACCAAATTAGATTTTTCTTCTTTGGCTAAATAACCCACTGGCTTTTTTTTCTCTCTCCTTATCGTAGTTATTTCTATTTTTAAATTATTCATATTTGGAAACACAAGTCCTCCATCCCCTAGTTTAAAATTCCTTTGCTCTTTAAAATTTCTTCTATTTTCATTTTATCTTTATTTTATTTTGGAAAAAAGCACTTTTTTAATGCATCTATTTTTTTCTCCCCCACCATCATTCTAGAGTTTTAAATATAACTGTCATTTTATTTTCTATTTTCAGATCATTATTGTCCATAGTGTTTAAACACGTTTTGTGTTTAACTTTAAATAGGTCATTTTAGTATTGTTATTTTATGGGTATTATTTACTTAATTTTATAAATTATTTTAAATTTATTTTATTTTTTTTTATTTTTATTTAAATTTTTTTTTTTATATTTTTAAATTTATTATGCAGAGTATTTGTTGTATTATTTTGGTATTTTATTCTTTTTTCTATTTAGCAGTAGAAAAAATTCCAAATGACACACGTTTTCTTCTTTCTTAATACAAACAAATCTATTATTAACACCTAATATTAAAACAAAAAAAAAAAAACAAAAAAAAAAAAAAAAAAAAAAAACACTATGGTAAATATAATATTGTTAAATAACGATAGTGAAAATTTTTTTTTTCAATATTTAATGAGCGCATTGTCAAAATTTCAATTATCTTTATGAATAATAAAATTCTTCTCCAAAATTCAATTATTTTCGAAAAATTTAATAAAATTGTCAAAATTTCAGTTATTTTCAAAAATTCTCCTCATTTCAATTATTTTTAACATCTACTATCATAATAAAATTTTCCAAATGAATTTAATTATTTAAACAAAATTTTAATAAAAATTTCACAGGAATTCAATTACTTACCTACTAATTATTTTGATAAATTTCTTCGCACCAATTTAATTATTTTTAATGTTTTTAATAAAGTTTCCCGCGAAAAAATTCGAATATATATTCAGATAATTGAAAAAATTAATTCTGAAAAATTCAATTATTTCGAAAAATTTAAATAAAATTCTTTTAAAAATTCTATTATTTAAAAAAATTTCTCGACAAAATTCTTTACTTGATTTAGTTAATAAAAATTGCAATTTTAATAAAATTCTCCTATATACAATTTAATTATTTTCAAAATACAATTCTATTCTTAAGAATTTTATTATTTTCACAAATAATAATACATTTTTTTAATGGGAATTCAATTATTTAAAAAAAGAATAAAATTCTTCGCAAGAAATATTTTAATATATTTTTATAAATAAAATTTTTCTCTAGAATTCATTTATTTAAAAAAAAAATGTTGATATATAATGCTTTATAAATTTGAAAAATTATAATAAAATTGATCATAGAATATAATTTTTTTCGTAAAATATAACATTCTTCCTATAGGAATACATAATTATTGACAAAAATGTTTATAAAAATATTCGAAACAATTCGAAATTATTTTCGTAAAAAATAAAATTCTTCGAAAGCAATTCAATTATTTAGGAAATTTAAAAAAAAATTCTTCCCAAGAATTCAATTCTTTTCAAAAATAAAATTTTTCACAGGAATTCAATTATTTACAAAAAAAAAATTTTATAAAATTCTTCAGATTCAAATTATTTTCAATTTTTTTAAAAATGAAATTGTACCGTTGAAGTTTATAATCTAGAAAATCCATAAAGTAAATCTGATTATAAAATTTTCTGACTTATCATTTGTCGTTTAATAGTAAGCCGAAGAAAATCTCTACATTATTATGATTACGTGTTTCAAAAAATTGTCACCAGGTGATGCAACTTGTCAAACACTCAAATTACCACAAAATCACTAGAGATACTTGGTTGGTATGAACGTAAGTCGTAATGTTAGAAAGTAAAAATCTCTACATATTTTTTTTACCATCGAGAAAGATGCGTAATTACGTGCGTGTTTGTTGTAAATGTTGAAAATGTCAATATTTTTTTTTTAAATATAATAATAAAGGAAATTTTGTATTAAAGTAGTGTTTATGTAATAAAATGAATAAATTTGTTTTCTTATTATTATTTTGTCCCTTCATCAAATTCACGAGTTCTTTAAGTGCTGAGGTGAATCTTGAAATACCAAATGGCGGATTTCACAGGTAATTTTTGAGGTTATGTTTTGAAACCTACTTCACGGCCATTTAATTTTGCATTGAATGGGGAGGGGGTAAAAATTTTAAAAAAGCCGTTACGTTTGTTTTGAATGAAACCTTAAGGTGAATATTTTAATATTACTGCGTACACTGTATTATAATTGTAAAGTACATGTAACATAACAGTAACTTTACGTGCTACTTGGATTTACATAAAATATACAATAATACCAAATTCTATTTTTCTGTTTCAGAACACTTCGATATCACATAAATATCAAGAATTTCGAGGCGAATAATTGTCATGTCGCATTATATTTCGAATTTCCATCGTCTTTTTACGTGAATGTTGATGAAATTTCAAAACTCGTCAGGAAAGGAGAAGTATGTTTTAATATTATTTAAAATTTCTTTTAATGATATAATAATTATAATAATAATAATAATAATAATATAACTACTGCAATTCTTTTTGCAATATTAGAAAAATCGTTATCCATTATGTTGCCAGCAAATATAGGTTATGTGAACACCTACTTAAAAAGCATATATAGTAAATATTAACTAGATTATTTTTATCCTGTTAAACTTTGATATTCTCTAAATCATTTTGACTTATCACAAAAAAAAATAGTTCCAAGCTATTGGACGAGATAGTAGTATATACAGGCTTCAAAATTTGAAATACCTATAAATTATTTTATAATAAATATTAAATAAATTGTTTATTTCACGTTCAGAAATGATATTTTTTTTCGTAGCTAACAGCGTGCTCTGTTGGTGAATTTAATGTGGAATTATTTGCTGAAAATGCGGGTACACAAAATGTGACTGTGTGCTCGCGTCTCATTGGTTCACAAGTGACCTTGACATTGCCAATTCATCAGCGTTACCATGAAGCGCGTGAAGGTGGCGGTTATGTTGAATTAAAAATTCCCAAACCCAAACTTCTCATTGGCTGTGAAGAGCGTGTCAAAGATTATCGAGTGTCGAAAATTGAACTTTGCTCACCCTGCTCGGATGTCGTTGATAAATGGAGGGAAATTCCGTTTAATTTGGTAAAGTATCAGTAATTTTTAATTCGTAAATACACTCAATATAAATATGCTTTCCTTCCGGTTTGGACAACTTTTTGAAAAGTGGTGTGCCTTCTATAAGAATGTTTTAAGTCTATGACGTATGATACCATCGTACGTTTTTGATCCCGGCTCATTGTGGAATAATCGTAAAATGACGGTGGTGGTGGACATTTTTCCCCACCAGTTGAAATTCCCAACCTATTATTTTACCAACGTATATTTTTTCCAAACTACTTTTTTCCAATGTTTTTTTTTATTTTTCGACGACTACATATTAAACAACATTGTCCCTTACCTTGGAGGTTGCGGTTGTGTCAAAATTGTCTAGTATATTTATACTCGTTTAGTCGATTTTTATATTTTTTTTTAAAATAGTTTTGTTAAATTAATAAGTTTTAATTTATAATGCGGCAAAATAAAAAAAAAAAAAGCACAAGTCATTTACGCGTGAAAATCGAAAAAGAATTGCTTACAAATAGTTCAAAAAATATCCCGAATATGTTGAAAATAATGAAACGCTACAATATCTAAAAACTATTGGTTACTACGTACACTTCTAAATTCATTAAACTAATTCCACAACAAATATACTTTAATATCAAATTTCGAATTTTTGGTAATCCTATCTTGGAAATATTTATTTATTCGTTATTTAATAAATCCAACGCAGTCTTTTATCTGATCCTTAAAGAAAAATAGAAATTAAATTTAAAAATAACTATTTTTAGCATCCAAATGATTTTATTTGGTACATTCCAATTGGAGACACATTAATGCTGCCAATTGTCACTTGGGTGACAAATATCATTTTCACCTGTGGTTTACTTTACGTTTTATGGACACTATACAAAGTAAATATTAAGGACGAAAGAAAAAAGACGAAGACAAGTTGAAGAAAGAAAAAAATTCTTCTTTTTTTCTGTAAACATATTTATTTTACATTATTTGTTTTTTTTTAAGTAGAAGAATAAATCTTAAGGTTTGCTAATACTAAGATTATCAAGTGAAGTGCTTATCTGTGGTCTTACGATAGGAAAAATATGTACAAGATAAAAAAAAATGTCAATGTAGGTATATCGATATACTTAAGAAATAAATAAATAATTTTTGATAAAAAATACATGTTTACAATAGCTTCTGATCACTTTTGATATCTCACTTACAAGATAGATGAGAGGGGGGTATTTTTTTCACTCCGAAAACTTTTTATAAAATAATTTTTCGTTTTTGATTTTTATAACAAAATCATTTTTTTTTAAGAAAATGTTCTGCAAATTAACTTTTCATTTCCGAAAATTATAAAAATTTATTTTAAATTATAAAATTATAATTATATAATAATAATTATATTAAATTATACAATTTTTTCGATTGCAAAGTTTTTTTTTATAGATTCATTTTTGATTATGAAAATTAATTTCGAAATATAAAATGTTATCAAATATAAAATTTTGATTATAAAAATTTGGTTAATTTTAATTATAATTTAAAATTAAAAAAAATTTTTTTTTCTAATTATAAAATTCGAATTATAAAATTTTATTACTAGGGTTTTTTTTTGTTGTTGTAAGGAACTGAGTTTAGAATTATGAAAATAATTTCGAATATTAAAAATAAAATCTCGATTATAAAAAATAACTAAAATCAGACTTACTGTTAAATATTAATGTAAGGAATGGGAAAATGTGAAATTACTCAAAAAAAAATGCGGAAAATGAATATTTCATTTTTCAGAGTCTTCGATAAGTCGCATCGCGTTTCTTGTCATCGAGCGAAGAAAACAAAAAATTTGCCAACTCTGATTTTTAATGCAATTATCCTGTCAATGCGTGTTTTTCTCTTCTTTTTTTTTTTTGAGTGCGAGAAATGATTTTTCTTAAAGAAAAAAAAATTATTTAAAACAAAACGAATGTCGTGCATCATCGAATTTCTTCTCTTTGTGTATTATTCTTTTCTTTCTCGAGCTTCTCAGCCAATTCAATGCAAGATGGCGCCTCGGGAATACCATAAATTCTACTGTCCTTTCTGCTGGTGCCACTGGGATCATTCCATTTTTGCACTTTTGTCGAGCCAAATAGTAGAAAAGCCACTGCACCCAATATGTAAATTCCTGCAGTTAGGGAGAATACACTTCTCCATTGACTGACGTTTTCCTAAGTAAATTAAAAATTTTAAAAAATAAATAACATTAAAAAAAAGAGATATGGAGTAGGGGAAGCTAAAAGGAACCATCGGGGTTACCACAGGTCAGGGAAATTAGATTCAATTTTTAAAAACTTTAACGCAATTCATTGAAAGAATTCAACGATCTTAATAAATATTAAAATTCTTTCCAAAAATTCAATTATTTTCAAAATTTTTTTTTAAATTCTTATTGTCAATATTTCAATTATTTTTTTAACAAAATTCTTCGACGAAATTCAATTCAGAAATTTTAATAAAATTTATTGCAAAATTCAATTATTTTCATACGAATATTCATCACAGGAATTCAATTATTTTCAAGATTAATCAAATTCTTGGCAGAAATTCAATTATTTTTAAAGAATCTAAAAAAAAAATTGTGGTCAACATTTCAATTATCTTTATAAATAAACAGCAAAATTCTTCGACAAAATTCAATTATTTTCAGGAATTTTAATAAAATTTATTGCAAAATTCAATTATTTTCAGGAATTTTAATAAAATTCATTGCAAAATTCAATTATTTTCAGGAATTTTAATAAAATTCATTGCAAAATTCAATTATTTTCAAAAATAATAGTATCCATGACAAGAATTCAATTATTTTCAAAAATTTTAGTAAAATTCAATTATTTTTAAAAATTCTATTGAAATTCATGGCAAAATTTCAATTATTTTCAAATAATTTCCTTAATTCAATAATTTAAATAGAAATTTACGAAAGAATTCAATTATTTAAAAACAATTTTGACAAAATTCAACAAGAATATTCAATTATTTTCTAAAATAATAAAAATTTCACTGGAATTCAATTATTTAAAATAGAATTTGCATAAATTTTTTCGAAAAAATAAATTGTTTTAAAATTTGGCTTTAAATTCTACACAGTAATTCAATTATTTTCAAATAAGTATTAATAAAATTCAATTATTTTCAAAAATTTTAATAAAATTCTTGGCAAGATTTAAATTATATTTTCAAAAATTTTTCTTAGTTCAATAATTTGTACATCAATAATTTTAATAAAAATTTCCAAAAGACTTGAAATATTTAAAAACAATTTTGACAAAATTTTAAACTAATTTTCAATTATTTTCTAAAATAATGAAATTTCACTGGAATTCAATTATTAAAAATAGAATTTGCATAAATTTTTTCGAAAAAAATCAATTGTTTAAAATATTTTTATAAAATTCTTCGCAATACTTCAATTATTTTTATAAATAATAAAACTCATTGCAAAATTTCAATTATTTTTAATACAATTTTAATCGAATTTCTCGAAAAATATAATTATTCTTAGAGATTTGATTAAAATTCGTCGAAAGAATTCAATTATTCGAAAATTTGTTAATAAAATTATGTATAAGAATTCAATTTTAATTCAATTATTCAATAAATTATCTATATGTTTCTTAATATTTAAATAATTGAATTCTCGTAGAATTTTCTAATAATAATTGATTAAAAAATTAATTTCAGTTAAAGTTTCAGAAAATAATTGAATTTCTGGAGAAGTTACTAATAATTGAAATTTTTAGAAATAATTGAATTTTTCGTGAATGGTTTCAAATTAAAATCTTTGAAAATCTGAATTTTTTATACTCTTAATTAAAAATTCTATGGAACTAAATTTATTCAAAAAAGCTTCATAGAAATTTAAAAAAATTATTTCAATTTTTTATTTTCTAATGTATATTTAATTGAAAAATTTTCGAATAATTGAAATTTTACGTAAAATTGAATTGTAACCAAATGAATTTAACAATTCTCGAAGAAGAACTTTTTCAAAAATTATTAAAAATAATTGATTTAGAAAAGAATTTTAGTTAAAAATTCTAGAAAATAATAATTGAATTGAAATGATGAAAATAATTTTTAAGAAGTTACAGTGACAATATTCTTATATAATATAAAAAAATAAAAAAAAATAATAATGATTTTCTCACTCGGTCATAATTAATTATTATAAAACATGAAGAAAGTGATCACTCCGAGTCGAAGACTCGGAGTGATCACTTTCTTCATGTTTTGTATTAATATTCTTAGAAGTTGTTGAATTTCAAAAAGGTTTGAATTTAAATTTTTGAAAATCTTAATTCCCATGGAAAAATAATAATTGAATATTTATTTAAAAAAGAAGTTGTTGATGGTTTCGAATAATTTTACTTTTGAAGAAATTTGTAAATTAATGTAATAGAACTTTTTTTTGAGTATCTAATAAATTTTAGAATGAATCAAAATATTCTTTAGGGTCAGGGAAAAAGTCAAAATTTTGTGTGGAAATTAGGGAAAATATTAAATTTTTGTGGCAACTCTGAACCATAGAATACAGTAGAAGAAAGAGAAGAAAGGGGTAAGAAAATCAGTGAAGAAAGAAGCGAGAAACAGGTTTTTAGTGAAAAAGATGGAGTAAAGAAAGCAAAATGGAAAATTAATGAGAAAGGAAGAAAAAGTTAGTGGAAGAAGAGAGTATCAAAAAACCATAAAGAAGAGATTGAAGAAATAGAAGGAAAGAGTAAAAAATTAGAAGGTGAAGAAAGAAGAAATAAGAACTAAAAACGAGAAGGAGATGAAGTAGGGAAAACTAAAGCAAAAGTTTATTACTGTGAAAGGGACCATAGAACAGAGGAGAGAAAAAAGAGAAGAAATAAATAAAAAAAAAAAATTTTTTTTAAATTTAAAAAAATTAAAATTAATTAATTTAATAAAAGAAAAAAAAAGAAAAAAGGTAAGACAAAAAAAGCATATTACCTTTTCCTGTACAATCAATCCAGCAATAAGTGGAGCAAGAATACTGCAAACATTAGCAACAGCATTGGTGCAACCCATTAGTGAACCAGCAAAATTTGGACTCAAATCCATGTGATTCACATGATGACCACAATAAATTGACATATTTGTTGCAACGGCAATAACCAGAATGCTAATGGCAAGAACTGGATTATCAGGACTCACATAGCCAAGTGCAACCAAAGCAATTGCCGGTAGAATTTCACCAATTGAATTACAAAGGAATCTCGATGCACGAACACTAAGGAAATTCTTTCTAATTGACATATCCGAATAGTAACTAATCGGAAAACTGAGAATCCAAGCTGTGAGATATGGAATCGATGATATTAGTCCATTCTGAAAGAAACAAAAATTATTTATTTTATTTATTATTATTATTATTATTTATTTTATACAAAATCCTTTATTTTAGATTTGTGGCCTTTTCGGCCCTTTTGTTAAAAAAAACGAGTGTTTTTTTTATAAATATTAAGGTCTATAAATAAATAAGAAATTATTTATTTTATTTATTTTATTTACATTTACTAGCAAATATTATGCGCGAAACGTGCTATTCCATTTATATTATTATAAAAAATTAGACAATTTTTATTTTCCAATATGAATTTTTGAATAATTTCAGATTCAAACTTTACAAAAAAAAATTCAATTATTTATTAATTATTCTTGTTTATTAATTTCAAAAAAATTTTAATAAAATTCTTTGCAAGTATTCAATTATTTTCGAGAATAATAACATTCTTCGTAAGGATTCAATTATTTTTAAAAATAGTAACATTTTTTTGCAAAAATTCAATTATTTTCAAAAAAATTTTCATGAAGCAATTCAATTTTTTTAAATTCGTTACAAAAATTCAATTTACTTTCAAAAAAAAAAAAATGTCATAAAAGAATTCAATTACTTTCTAAAATTTTAATAAGTCCTTCGAAACAATTCAATTATATCATTATAAATAGTAAATTTAATTGCCAAAATTCAATTATTTTCAAAAAAATGTCATGAAAGAATTTAATTTTTTCTTATTTTTATAAAAAATTTCAATAAAAATCAATTATTTTCCAAAATTTAAAAAAAAACATTGAGATAATTCAATTATATTTGTAAATAGTAAATTTCTTTGCAAAAATTCAATTTTATTTTTATTTTTAATAATATTTTTTGAAAAAATTAAATTATTTTCTAAAATTATTTTAATAAAATTTCACAAAAAAATTCAAATTTTTTTAAATTCGTTACAAAAATTCAATTATTTTCAAAAAAATTTCATGAAAGAATTGAATTTTTTCTTGTCTTTATAAAAAATTTCAATAAAATTCAATTATTTTCTAAAATTATTTTAATAAAATTTCACGAAAAAATTCAATTTTTCTAAAATTGCTACAAAAATTCAATTACTTTCAAAAAAATTTCATGAAAGAATTGAATTTTTTCTTGTCTTTATAAAAAATTTAAATAAAATTCAATTATTTTCTAAAATTTTAATAAGAATTTCAATAAAATTCAATTATTTTCTAAAATTTTAATAAAATCTTGCAAAAAATTCAATTATATTTATAAATAGTAAAGTTTTTTGCAAAAATTAAATTTTCTTTTAATTTTTAATAATAATATTTTTCCAGAAAATTCAATTATTTTCTAAAATTTTAATAAAATTTCACGAAAGAATTCAAATTTTTTAAATTCGTTAGAAAACTTCAATTTACTTTGAAAACAATTTTATGAAAGAATTTAATTTTTTCTTGTCTTTATAAAAAATTTGAATAGAATTCAATTATTTTCTAAAATGTTAATAAAATCATCTAGAAAATTCAATTATATTTATAAATAGTAAAATTTTTTTGCAAAAATTCAATTTCCTTTTAATTTTTAATAATATTTTTCGAGAAAATTCAACTATTCTCTAGAATTTTAATAAATCCTTTGAATCAATTCAATTATATATATAAATAATAAATTCCTTTCCAAAAAGTCAATTATTTTCAAAAAAATTTTACGAAAGAATTCAATTTTTTCTCTAACTGGTTATAAAATAATTCAACAGAATTCAATTATTTTCTAAAATTTTAATAAAATTCATTATGTAATTAAATGTTTAATTTTAATATTATTAACAAACACGTTTTTTTAAAAAACTTAAAAGAAATTTTTCATAAAATTCAATTATTTTCAAAATTGTTAATTAAAATTATTAAAGAAACTCCATTATTTAAAAAAAATTGAAAGAAATTCTTCAAAAGAATTTAATTAAGATGTTCAAAAATTTTAATAAAATTCTTGTCAAGAATTTAATATTATTTTCATAAATAATAAAATTCTTCGGAGAAATTCAATTATTCTTAAATTTTTTGATGAAATTCTTTGCAAAAAGAATTCAATAATTTTCAATATATTAATTTTAAAATTGAAAAAAATATTTACAAAGAAAAATTATTAAAAAATTTAGGAAAAAAAAGTGATAATTAAAAAATAATTATATTACAATTTGTTTAGAACAAAATTTTAATATTGTAATTTTCAAAATTTTTTAATTGCTTTCTTTTTATGATAATATAAGAAATATATCAATGATGATAATGATTAAAATTTAACAAGAACAATTATTATGATATTATGATAAGAAATTAGAATAAAAAAATCCTTTGAATCGGTGACCGATTAATAAATTTTAAATTGTCATCTTTGATGATAGTGCAATTCTTTTGTTTTCACATTCCTTTCATATCCTCATTCCAACAATTTTTTTTCTTCTATCGCGTTGTAAATGTATTTTCTTCGCATATTTTCACATTTCTTTCTCAATTTTTTTTTTTTTTTGCTTTTCTCTTGTTTTAATGTTTTTTTAAAAAACTTTTATTTATCATTCTCATTATTTTTGTTTTTTTTAACATTTTTTTTCTATTTCTTCGTATTTCATTTAGTTCTTTTTTTAATTTTTTCTTTATTTTTTTTTGTTTATGTTTTATTATTATTATTATTATTATTATATTTTTATTATTTTTTTTTTATTTTTCTTTTTAAAATTTGAATTATTTCGTATTATTTTTTACTCTCTTTTTATTTCGTTATTCTTATTATTATTACCTAATATTATTATAATTAATAATAATGTTTCATAAAAAATTCAAATTTTTCGTTAATTATAATTATCAACTTTTTTGAAATGTAGATTATTTATTTTTGGACATTTAGAGATAAAGTTTTGAAATTCTAATGTCTCTTTAAGAAAAAGAAAATTATATTTTACAATGAAATTTGACAAAAATTTCATTGTAATAACAAATAGAATATAAAATTTGTTTTTCTTTTTTTTTAAATGAAATTTTTATTTTTAAATTTGTAAATATTGTATTAAAGTTCTCGTAGAAAGGATATTTATTAAAATTTTTAATAAAATAAATAATAAAATAAAAATAACAAAAAATTCTTTTTTGTTATGATCAATATTAGAGATAATAAAAGAATAGAAATTCTTAAATATTTTTTTTAGCTGCAAAATTTTTTTGGAAAAATATTTTTATTTTGCATTTATAAATCGAATTCTGATAAAAATATATATATTAAGAGTAAACCAATTAGTTTTCATAATGATAAGATAAAAAAATATTTGCAATTACAAAAATGTTAAATAGTGTGTGAAAAAACCTAATTAAAAGATATCGAGGAATTTCACGTGAATTATTTGAATAAAAATTGATAAATTAAAATAATAAATAATAATATTAATATAAATAATGGGAATAATTATTTTTACTTTCATCATCATTGCATACATAACATTATTAAAAAAAAAAAAAAAAAAAAAAAAAAAAAAAAAAAAAAAAAAAAAAAAAAAAAAATAACGTTGAAAAAAAGAAATTAACAATATAAACAATAACATTGCAAAAAAAATAAAAAAAACTAATAATTCCGCATTTCAATTTAATATTCGACAAAGTTTTCTGATTCTGATAATAAAATTAATATTCATTATATATAGCTGGACAAATATCATTCAAGGCAAGGTTCTACGCGACTCGAATCTATCTTAAAAATTCAATCGTTTGTAATTCTCGATGGACAGTCAAGGATCGATTTTTTTTTCAAGGCTCAAAATAGATTTAACTTGAAAAATCTCCCTTTTTCGAAGAAAATTAAATTTCCTTAATCGTTGGAATGACTCAAAACGACTTTTTGCTACTTTTCTTTCTCCTTCGACTGTGATACCATTTATAATCATAATAATAATATTAAAAATATTTATTAATAACTATAGTTAATAATAAAAAAATTGATTTTTTCACATACGGCCAAGATACAAATTTATTTATTTATTTATTTACCATAATAATAAATTAAAAAAAAAAAAAAAAAAAAAATTTAAATAATTATTAATTAACAAAAAGTAAAATAAATAATAATTTCCTTCCCCTTTTGAATATGGTACAATTTCATAATAATTTTAATTAATAATAATAATATTAAATTCTCTCACGTAACGCCCAGATACAATTTCAAATTCATAAGAAAATTTATCAATAATTATTAATAAACGAAATGTGCAATAAATTATAAGTTGTTTTTTAATTATAAATCCTTCTCCTTCGATTGTGATAATGTTTTTTAATAATAATATATATTAATAATTATAATTAATAAAAAAAAAATTAAAAAACTTTTTCAAATTAAAAAAAAAAAAAAAAAAAAAAAAAAAAAAATTCAAATTAATTATAAAATAATAAATAACATTCTATTAATATAGATAATTATATTATATATATAAATAAATATAAATAAATAATTGTTCTTAATTAAGAATACAAAGATTTTAATAATTATTATTTTTATTATCATTTAAAGAAATGATAATAGAAAAAAATTTTTCAATTTAGAAAATTGTCATATTGTAAAATTTACCGAAAAGAAGAAAAACAATTTTTACTTACTTCTTTAATATTGAATTTGAAAACTGAACTCAGGTAATTTGGTATTTTCGTTAAAAGCATCCAGAAGCCCCAAACTTGACAAGATTGTGTAATAACAATCGCCCAAACTGGTCCGGAGAGAAATATTTTTTTCCACGGTGTTGGAATTGGCTAAAAACAATAATTATTGTCAATTATATATATAATTTTTAATATCTATTTATATTAAATTATAAATTATTTTTAACAAAAAAAAAATTTAAAAAAAAGTCAATAGACCACAAGAACAAAAAATCTTTTCTTTATTATGTATGTATGGCTTAAAATAAAGGAGTATTTACACTTCATATATTATTATAACTGAAAAATAATATTTTTTCCTTTTTCTTTTTTTTTAATGTAAATTTCCTTATTTCTTCCAAATTTATATAATTTTAATTATAATACTTTTCTTTTTCATTATTACTAATAATAAAAATAATAAATACGTATTATTTACTAAATAAATAAATAATGTATTCATTAATATTTTATTTTTAAGTTATGGGAGAAAAAAGTGAAACTGCAAGCAAAAAAAAAACAATTTACACGCCTTTAACAATAAATTAATAGTTGTACAATTTAATTGGAATCATTGATATATATTTAATTTTTTTTTCTGATCTACACACGAAGGCCAGGAAATCACGATAACAATTAGATAAAAATACTTCATTAACGCTTTAAACATTTACATTGTAATTGGATCTCTCACGCGATTGAATTTGCAAAAAAAAAAAATAAAGAAAGAAAGAAAAAAAAAAGTAGAATAGAAACTGAAAAAAAAAAAAAAAAAAATTACGAATCCAAAAACATGTTTTTTTTTGGTGAAATAAACTTTAAAAAAATGCCAATGAACGATAATTATTAGAAAATTTTCAGAAAGTAAAAAAGTTGAAGTAAACAATGTTTTTTAGTAAAAGAAAAAAAAATGAAACTATGTGGAATGGCTTAGGGGTTTTCCCACTTGCTTTGTAATTATAAGGACCGGGGTTCGAATCTTCGTGAATGTAAATTTTTTCTTTTAAGCCAAAATGAAAAAAAATAAATAAAAGTAAAAAGAGAATTGAAAAATGAAAAAAAAAAATGTGAAATAAAAACTGTTTTAGAGAAAGAAGAAAGTTTAGGTAAAAAAATTATTACCTCAGTTGTCTCGGTGACACCGAGACTGACCTCGATGTACTCCCGTTCGTCAAGAGGCAATGAAGGATGTTCGGCAGGCGAATCCTTGCCGAGGCATAGCCACAAAATTGACCAAATTAATGTGATGATTCCCCAAAAGTAAAAAACACTGGGCCATCCCATCAATGAATCAGCAAGGACGCCAGAACTTTGCAGGGCAAACACGTTCCCAAACCATCCACCCGCATAAACAAACGTCGCTATTCATATAAGAAATAGAAGAAATTTTTTTATTTTACTTTTTTTTTATTAAAATTAATTAATTAATTAATTGAAATTAAAATTACATTTTTTTACAGCGGTTTAAAAAAAATTGTAATTTAATTTTAAGTTTTTTTTGAAAAAATCGAAAATCAATTTTAAATATTTTAAAATTAAATAATTTAAAAAAAAAAAAAAAAAAAAAAAAATTTTTAAATATTTTTTAAATAGTTTTAAATATTTTTAAATATCTCTTTAAAATGTTTCTAAATATTTTTAAGTATTTTAAATATCTTTAAACATTTGATTTACATAAAAATTTTTTTTTCATATTTTTAAATTTTTTGATAAATTAAAAATTTTTTTAGTGAAAAAAAATTTTTGTTTTCTTACTCAGCGTTCCTCGCTCTGGAAATGGCACCCATTTGGCACAAAGATTGTGAAGAATGGGGGGTACAACACCCTGGCAAAAACCAGAAATTACCCGACATGCACAAACGGCCTGCCATCCACCGTGAAAAGCGGCAAATGGCACCAATAATGTCACCAGCGCGCAGACTCCCATGCACGTACCGTAAATTCTCTTCGCACCCCATCTTTGTGCTATAAGGCCACCCGGAATTTGAGTCCAAATATAACCCCAAAAAAATGAGCTCAACACCACATTTTTATTGTCCTCACTCCACTCGAAAGTCTTTGAAACAAAAAATAATTAATTAATTAATCATATTTTATATTTAAAATCAATTATAATTAAATTAAAAATAAATAAAGCCATCGGCGTTCAAGCGTTTTTTTGAAATTAATTTTTTTTAATTTTTTTTTTTTTTTTTTTTAATTATATTAATAAAATTATGTTAATAATTTTAAAATTAAAAAATTATATTAATAATTATAAAATTAAAAAATTATATTATTAAACTTGACGGCCATCGGCCATCAAGCGTTTTTTTGAAATTAATTTTTTTTAATTTTTTTTTTTTTTTTTTTTTTTTTCAATTATATTAATAAAATTATGTTAATAATTTTAAAATTAAAAAATTATATTAATAATTATAAAATTAAAACATTATATTATTAAACTTTCACAATTTGGAATTAAATTTAAAAAATTATAACTATAATTATAAAAATAACTTACAATAAAATTTAAAAAACTTGTAACTTAAAATAAAATTAAAATGTGTAATTATATTTCAAATAAATTATAATTACATTAAAATAAGTTATAAATTAAAATTAATTATAATTAAATTAAAGTAAAATATATTTTTAAAAAAATAAATTTTGTTAAGGAAATTTTTGTCGGTCCAAACTAAGATATAAATAAATAAATAAAAAGAAATAAATAAGTAAAATAAATTACAGGTATAAAAAAATCGCAAATTAAAATTTTTAATTTTGCAAAAGAAATCTTTTTGCAATTTTGTTAATAATGAACTGACTGCGATAAAATTAAATTAAAAAAAGAAAAAATGAAAATGTATTTTTTAAAATTTTTAACCCAACAGAAAAAAATTGGTACTAGTTTTTTTTTTTAATATTATTATTAATATTACTTAAATTATTTTCAAAATTATCTCACATACCGCCTGGAAACAAATTTTCAAAACTAACAGAAAAAAATTTTGTTGAATTAAAAAACCAAATTTAAAATAAAAAAAAAAAAAAAAAAAAAATTTATTTGAAATTTCAATTTTAAAATAAAAATTTCGACTCTTTAGAACCTGATGAGAATTCAAAGAAAGAGTTGAAGCATGTTTTTTATAATAATAATTAACCAATATTCAAACCATTTAAAGGCCATGTATTTAAAAAATCTTGAAATAAAATTATTTATATTTAATTATAGTTTAAAATTATATAATTTATTTAAAAAATGTTTATTTATGAAAATAATATAAGAATATTTATTTTATTAATGAAAATTTAAAAAATTGTATTTTTTGATTTAAATAAAATTTAAAAAATTATTGTATTTTTTTATTTAGGTAAATAAAATTTTTAAAAAAATAAAATAAGTTTTTGAAATTTCTAAAAAAAAAAATTAGAGTCAATACCTCAAAGTCTGGATTTGATTTTTTGTCTGTCATTGCTTCAATGGCAACAGACATTGAGACCCTTATCACATAACAACAAAAGTATCCTCCAGTCATTAAGAGGACCTGAATGTGTCTACAACCAAACAGAGCTGAGAACAGAAATTTTTTTTTTTTTTTTATTGCCTATTTACAATATTTCTCTCGTAATAGTTGATAAATTGTTTGCAGTTTTTATTGCACTTAAAAGCAAAACCAAACAAATTAACATAAACCACGTTTTTCTTGATTTTAAAAATAAAAACATTTTTTAAAATATTCATTTAAAAAATTTTTTTCTATTTGTAAAATTTAAAAAAAGCAAAGATAAGAATAAATGTGTGTGCAATTTTGAAAAAATTAGATTAGTAGAAAAATTTTTAAATAAATTTTGAAAAAATTCGAAAAAATATTATATTATTAAACTTTTTTGTAAATAACATTTAAATTTTATTTTTAGTTTTATTTTTTAAATTCTATTTCATAATTTTTTTTTTGCAATTTAATTTTTCAAAATACTAATTTGTAATTTTTTTCGAATCTTCTTTCAATTTTTTTTCACAAATTTTATTCTGTAATTTGAAAAATTTTATTTTTCATTTTAAAAAAAAATTCTTTATTTTCAATTATTTTAACTTCTTTTTAAACTTATTATTTTATTTTATAGACTTTAATCATTTTTATTTTATTTTTCGAATTTCTTAATTTTAGTTTTCAAATTTTATAATTTATTTAAATTCTACTAATATTTTTATTTTATTTTTCTATTTTTATTTATTAAAGTTTTGTATTATCTAATTTTTTTTTTTTTTAATTAATTTTTTCTTTTTATAGAAAGTAAGTATTTTTAATTAAAGTAGAGTATAAGTGAAAATGAAAAGGCGTAGAGAACAATCATTTGTTTTCAGGTGAGAAACAGTGATTGGAATGTCTCACAATCGATAAGATTTCACAAACATCAAAGACCAGAAGTTTTACAGACACACAATGACTTTTTAATCTGACAAATTTCAATTCCACTTTTAAATTGACATTGATTTTTTATTTTCCCCCTAATCTCTCCTCTATAATTAACATTAATTACTTTCCTTTTTAAATAAACAAATTTATTTTATTAAAATATTTTTATTATCAAAATATAGAAAAAAAATATTTTACAATGAAATATTTTTTTAACTAAATACATAATTGCTTTAATACAATTTTTCATTTATATTTAATTATATAATTTTTTTTATTTTATTCATAATTTTTTTAATAGAAAAGTTTTTTTTTTTTTTTTTTTTTTTAATATAATTCTCAATACTATTTTTAAAATTTATTTATTCATTTAATTCAAACGTGCAAAAAACATTTATTTTATTTATTTAAATAATAAATAAATAACTTCCGTCTACAAGAAATAAATAAATTTCCTTTTTTTATTTTCATATTATTTTTAAAAAAAGAAATTTTTTTTTTAATTTAATGACTAGTAAATTAAATAATTTAATAAATAATAAAAAAAATAGAAATGTAATAATTGAATGAACTAAAAAATAAAACAAAAATCATTAATAAATTAAATTACTGTAATAATAATTAGATAATTAATCGGAAAAATTTTCGTCATTAAGATTTAATTGTTATCGCATAAATTATGAAAATTATTGAGAATTATTGTTCGATACATCAATTTTTTCTTTCTCTCGTTTTTTTCTTGATAAGATTATTTCGTGTTTTAAACGAATTTACAAAATTTCAAGAAAATCTATTTATATATATTTGTACGCATTGTAAATGGCAATATTTTTAATTAAAATTTTACAATTAATCACGTGCAGCCTATCGAACACTGACGTCTTTTTAATTGATAAAAAAACAATTTCTCACCCAATTAATAAATCATCGCACGTGCTTTTTTACACGAAAATAAGAGGAAAAATAAATTAAAAAACTAAATTTTATTTTCAATATTTTAAATAAAATAACAAAAATTGTTTTTAAAATATTTTAAACAATTGATTGTTTAAAATATTTCTAGAAATTCAAATTTTTTGAAAATATTTATTTAATATACAATTTTTATTTTGAAAAAAGAAAGCAAAAAATTTAGACTAAAAATAAAAATACATTTTTTTCAATTGGAAAACAAAAAAATATTTTTTTAATTAAAATATTTTGTATATAAAATTTTAAAAAAACATTTTTTATTTAATCAACAATTGTTTTTTGAAATTAAATTAAGAAGGCATAAAATTTAAATACAATGATATAAGTATAAAAGTTTAAAAAAAAAATTTTTAATAAAAAAATTTCAACAAAAAAATTAAAATACAAAATTATTTTAAAAAAATTTTATTTTTTTTTTAACGAAAAAAATTAGAAATACAAATTTTTTAGTAAAAATTACCTTTTGGTTTGTGTAATGGTGTTTTCATTTTTTCCGAAATGGAAATTCGCCTGGACGAAACTCTTCTCGATTGTGTCGTCGTCATTTTTGACGAGAAATGAAAAAACTTTTTTTTCTCGTCAACAATCAATTTTATAAGAAAAAAAAAAATAATAATTCTATTAAAGAAAATAATGCCTCTTAACGACTGCGAGACATCGAACAAGTGACCACAGTTTTATGTCAAAGACTTCAAATGCGTGGATCCCCTCTTATGAGCCTTGTAAAACGTGATATGACCCTGTAATACTCCAGACTTACGCATCATACCTGAATAAAATTATTTTCACGAAAAAAAGAAAAAAAATCAAAGTAAACAAAAATAATAGACGAAAAAAAATATTTTTTGTTATACACCCTTATGTGTTTTAGAATTTATTCCCATAGATTTTGAATCAATTTTTAATTTTCACTTTTGGAATTTAAAATGAGAAACTTAAACACTGAATGTGCAAAAAAAATTATTGAATTTTATTTCTAATTAAATTTGTAGTTTTTTAAAAAATTTTTTTTGTAACTTTACACACTTGTTCCTTCACATAGCGACGAGGTGCAAAAAGACCCAGTTTAGGGATTACGTACCAAAGCGGAATCTACCCCTTAAAATCATACCTAAAATCACACAATATTACTTACAAGAGGTGAAAATTTATTTAAAGATTTATTATCAAAAAAAAAAAATTAATTAGGAATTTTTTTTAGCAAATAGAAAATATTTATTTAAACTTTTAGCCAAACAATTTTTTCAGCTTTCAATATTTTCTATATTTTTTTTCAATATTTATTTATATAAAACTTATTTATTTAAAATAAATTATTAAACTATTAAATAAAACATTTTAAAATATTTATTTAAAAAAATAATTAACAAAAAGTAAAATAGAAATCTAAAAAAATTTTTAAGTTAGTAAAAAATGTATACCAATAAAAACATTTTATTCAGTTTTCAATATTTTTAAGTAAATTCGGTTTTACGAATTTTTGACAATTTTTAATAATTTAAAAAAAAATAATGAAGCTAAATGCCATAAGACAGAAAAAAAATGTTGAATTTTTAGAAATTCGGTTTTTCGAATTTTTGATCATTTTTTATTTTTTACCAAAGAGTGGAGACTATTAAATAAGTAAAGTATTTTTGAGAAGCCCAAAAATAATAAAGCTAAATGCCATGAAACAGAAAAAAAAATGTTGAATTTTTAGAAATTCGGTTTTTCGAATTTTTGATAATCTTAAATTTTTTGCCAAAGGGTGGAGATTATTAAATAATTATTCATATTTTTAACACTTATTCTTTATAAAAGAATGATAAATTATAATTATAAATTTAAAAAAATAATGTATAAATAAATATAAATATGAAATATAACAGAAATTAACAAAAACTTTATATTTTTGTGTTGTTCAAACTTAATAATATCTATTTTAAAATTTTGTTTCTAGTAAATAGTTCTCTCACATACCGCCCAGGTGCAAATAGACCTAGTCTAGGAGTTACGTACCGGAAGGTATAATTTTATAGTATTATAATTTAGTATTATAATTTATAATTTTTATAGTATATTTTTTAAAACTTAATATTTTTTTATATTTTATTTTCAAAAAATAAATCTCTCACATACCGCCCAAGTGCAAATTGACCTAGTCTAGGAATTACGTACCGAAAGTTAATCCTCTGCTCCGCCATTAACACATCGAGTCCACTTGTTGACTAAATAAATTCCAAGTCTATCATGAATTATAATAATAATAATAATAATAATAATAATAATAATAATAATAATAATAATAATAATAATAATAATAATAATAATAATAATTACTATTGCCATAAAAATTTAGACACAAGAATTCTTAAAAAACAACAGAATTTAATAACAATTTGGTAAATATGTACAGAGAGAATAAATATTCCGGCATTGATACAATGCAATTTTCATCAAAATATAACTAAAGAAATTTTTTTTACAAACTGAGGACCTGAAAAGCAGAACCAACATTGTGTCCTTCTTTAAAGTTCCCAACTGCGCAGAAGACTACGTCTGTTGTACTTTCCAGAATCTCAATTGCAATTCAAATTCAAATTTTCAAAAATCGAGAGGATAGGGAGAAGGGTGGCGATTATTTCTCAATTTTTTTTTCATTCATCTCCATATTATTTTGTCTTTTTATTTCCTTTCTTGCTTTCACCTCAATTGGATCGTTCCACCATTGAATTTCCGCTCTTCCAAAAATAATGAATATTAAATTGCCCGCAAAGTAGATAAATGTCGATATGTAAAATACAATGTGCCATGAATGTTGATCAGTCTGAAATTAAAAAATTTAGAAATAGTTAATAATTGTAGTACCCTAACAAAATCCAACTTGCACCAAAATATTCTATTCATATAATAAAAACTATATATGTCGTGTATGATAACTGGTTTATTAGATTATTTTAGAGATTTAACTATGAAAGACTTACCTCATCGCGAACAATCTCCCCAACGATTATCGGTGCAATAATGGCAATTACAGATGCAATGCAATTTGTAATTGACATCATTGTTCCGGCATAATTTGGACTGAGATCAATGTGATTTATTTGAAAGCCGCATAGTGAACCGGCATTGAGTCCCACTGATATGACGAGAATCAGTACAGGTATTGTTTTATTATTGAGATCAGTTGGTACAAAGCATAGGCCCAATAGTGCTAAGCCAGGACCCCAATGGGCAATTGTATTGGAGACTTTTCGTGTCGTTCCAATACTCGCTCCTTTCTTTAATGCAAAATCCGAGAGCCAACTCGCTGGGAAGCTTAGGAGCCACATGGCCAAGTATGGAAGTGCAGACGTTACGCCACTCTGAGGAAGAGACGAAGGATTTTATTTCTTAGGAGTAGTGCTACAAATACTTTTTTGCTAGGGTGAGAGTTGTGAACAAATTATAATTTATAAATAACAAAAAAATCAATACAAGTGTTCTTACAGCAATGGATTTTAGAAAGGAAGATGGCTTTGTGGACGATTTTCAAAAATACATGACTTAGTGGACAGTTTTCAAAAATACATGGCTTAGTGGACAAATCTCTAGTTTCTAGTATAAAAAGAGCTAAACCATCAACAACAAGTTAGTTAAGAAAATGTAGTCATAAGATGTAGTCGTCAGTATTATAAGTCTCAAATTAAGAAGTGGGTGCTCCGTACAAGTCTAAAATTTTCATCTTTAAGAAGTGGTCCTCTATACGATCACAGTTTTCTCTTTATTATACCAATCAAAAAGAGAATCATGATAACAAACAGATATCAAAATAACCATCACTCGTGTTTTCTCAACAATATTATCAATTACGTCACCAAGTCGTCAATTACCCAATTTCCCACCGTGTCTAGTGTCTGTATTCACTAATCTTGTCAGCACCTCTCATAAATTCTCAAATTCATGTAATTCAGTCTATGAACTTATAGAAACGATTAGATTTCAGATAGTGGTGAAAAAGATACTTGCATTCTACTTCTTATCTTTTCCTGATTTCCAAAAAAGTACATTCGACTTCGGAATTTTCAGACCAAAGTTAGCATATATTATTCCTAATCATCTACATCAAGTATGGCAACCTTCCTTCAGGTGCACCAAAAAAATCCCAATAAAAGATAATATAAAAAACGTTCTGAATCGTAACTAACTATATTATTTGATTCCATATCAGATTTGATAAACAGGGAATTAAAAAAATATCTCCCGTAATGATATAATTATCACCTGCGCACTTAAGCAATGGATTATTGAACCAATAGTTATCTACTTATACCCAAAAGTCTATAAATTCAAACACGACATAAATTGAATTATCACTCTTCAAACATAATTTGATAATATACAATTACAATTACAGATATAGAATCATATTGTATACAAATTGACCCCTTCTTTCACAATGAAATATAATGAAATTTTCCTTTCATCGTGTTAAGGGTCAAGTTTATAATATATAAATTATCTTCAAGTTGTATTCATTAGTTCCATTGAGAACTATATTTTTGTAGATTACAATGTTAAAAATAATTACTTTAATTTTTTATTCCGCAAGAACCTTCGGGGATGTATTGTATATAAATAAATAAATAAATAAAAAATTCAGGTGGTGATAATCGAAATTTGCATATAATTACCTCTTCTATGTTGAATTTCAAAATATTTTTCATGTAACTTGGCATTTCGGTTAGGAGCATCCAATAACCCCAATTTTGTCCACAGTGTACTATGATCAATGCCCACATTGGTATCGAAGTAAATATCTGCTTCCATGGTGTCTCCGATTTCTAAAAATGAAAAATTGGTAAATAAAATTTTTAAAAGATTTTTGTTAATCCGTTTTGCCCTTTGACTTCATGAAAAAAAAAATAAAAATGTTGAATTTTAAGAATTTTTCGTACATTATAGATAAAGGTAGTTTTTTACCAAAGGGTCGAGCCAAAAAAAAGGTATATAGGGTATTTTTGAAGAGCCCAAAAATAATTGAGCTAAATTTCATAAAAATATAGTAAAAATTTGAAATTTTAGAAATTATCATTTTTCGTGACCTAAATATAAAAAATACCCAACCTACTATTATTGAATTTATCACTTACGTCGAGTTTTGTTTTCTCCGTCATTTCGCCCAAACTGCCTTGAATGTACAATTTTTCACTTTGCGAAATACTTGGATGCAGAACTGGACTGTCGAAGCCCATATAATAGAAAGCAATCGACCATATTAATGCAATTAAACCAAATATATAGAAAATACTTGGCCAACCTATCGAGGAACCAGCCAAAAAACCGGAAATTGGCATCGTCACGACTGTACCAAATTGTCCCCCTGCATAGGCAAAGGTACCTGAAAAGATAAATTTAATGAAAGAAAAAGATAATTTTTAAAGTGTTTTCAATGACTTTTTATACGACTAAAAATAAAATAATTGAATTTCCAAGAAAAAATTTATTACTTTTAAAAATAATTATGAATTCTCATATTAACAGGGCTCGAAGCAGTGAAAGTATTTAAAAATATAGACTTTACGGACCAAAAATTAAAAATTACGGACCATTTACGGACCAACTGACAAAAATAGAATCAGGCCGAATCAAATAAGAGAACATTTTACTTAAAACTAGAAATTCAATTTTTCATAATTCTATAAAACATGAAGAAATCGATAACTCCGAGTTTTCGACTCGAAAGTCATCCATTTCTTCATGTTTTATAATAATTAATAATACTTATTAATAAAAATTAATAAAAATAATTTATAATAATTAAAATCATTATCAATTCAATTATTATTTTTAAGAATTTAAAACTAAAATTCTTCGATTATTTTTTTTAAATTTTCGAAAAAGTTCTTTGACAATTTTCAAATTCATTTCTTTACAATATTCAATTTTTACGAACATTCAATTATTCGTAAATTCTTCAATTAAATAAATATTAGAAAATATAAACTTTAAATAATTTCAAAAAAAAATCTGCAATTAAACTTTTTAAAAAAAATTAATTACAAAATTCAATTATTTTTTCAAATTCACGCTATATTGCTTTTAATATTCAATTATTATCTAAAATTTTAACTGAAATTCATTTTTATGAAATGAAAATCAATTTTTATTAGAAAATTCTACTAGAATTCAATTATTTAAATACAAAATTAAATATAAAAATACAAATAAATAATTTATTGAAGAATTGAACGTTTCTTAAAATCCAATTCCCATTAAAAAATCGTTATCAACAAATTTTCAAATAATTGAATTCAATCAACGAATTTTAATAAAATTTTTATGAATAATTACATTTTTCGACAAAATTCGATTAAAATTGTATTAAAAATAAATAAAATAATTGAAATTCTGCATTGAATTTTATTATTTTTATGAAAATAATTGAATTCTTGCGAAGAATTTTATTAAAATTTTCAAAAATAATTAAATTCTTGTAAAAAATTAACAGGAATTGAATTTTTATTTTTAAAAATTTTAATAAAATTCTTGGCATAAATTAAAAATAACAAAATTCTTAGCAGATTTTCAATTACTTTCAGAAATTTTAATAAAATTTTTCGCAAAAGAATTAAAAATATTTTCGTAAAATAATAAAAATCTTTGCAGAGATTCAATTATTTTTCAAAATTCTTAATAAAATTCTTCGCAAGAATTCAATTATTTTTAAAAATTACAGAATTCTATCAGAAATTCAAACATTTTAAAAAGTTTTGATAAAAAACAAAACTTTTTTGGTAGAAATTCAATTATTTTTAAGACAATTTAAAAAAAAAATGTCTCAATAAAATTCAATTATTTTAAAAATTTTAATGAAATTCTTCGAAAGAATTCAATTACATATTAAAATCTAATATTTTAACTGAAATCTATTTTTAAATCAATGTTTATGAGAAAATTCTACCAGAATTCAATTATTTAAATACAAATAAAATGCAAAAAAATAATTTATTGAATAATTGAATGTTTCTTGGAATTCAATTCCCATTAAAAATTTTATCAACAAATTTCTAAATAATTAAATTTTTTGGACGAATTTTAATAAAATTTTTAAGAATTTTTTCGAGGAATTCGATTAAAAATTTAAATTCTATTGAAAATAATTGAATTCCTAAAAAGAATTTTACTATTTACGAAAATAATTGAATACCGGTAAAAATTTTATTAATATTATGAAAATAGTTGAATGAATGCGAAGAAATTTAAAAATAATTCAAATTTTGCAATGGATTTTATTAAAATTTTTGAAAATATAATTGAATTTCGTTACTTTAAAAAAAATAATTGAATTCGTGTGATAAATATTGTTAATTATGAAAATAATTGAAATTTTTTAATGAATTTTAATAAAATTTTTGAAAATAATTAAATTTTGTCAAAGAATTTTGCTATTTATTTATAAAGATAATTGAAATGTTGACAATGTTTTTTAGATTTTTTGAAAATAATTGAATTTCGAAGAAGAATTTTAATATTTTTAAAGATAATTGAAATTTTGACGAAAATTTAAAAAAATTTTTGAACATAATTGAATTTTTGCGAAGAATTTTATTATTACTTTTAAAAATAATTGAATTTCTGCAATCATTTGTAATTTCTCTAAAATTCTCCAAATTATATCGTACAATTTACGAACTTTTCGTCTCTTCTCAATCAAATTACGAACTTTACGGACCTTTTTCCAAAAAAAAACGGACTTTTACTGACTTGAAGCAAAGTTACGGACTTTTTCAGGATTTACGGACTTACTTCGAGCCTTGTATTAAATATTGTTATATATATATAAATTCAAATATATTTTCAAGGTGAGAAAATGACTTTTTTAATAATTCTTTAAGGTACTTCTACAATAAAATTTTTGTCAGCAGGGTTGGGCGCAGTTGGTAAAATTTGATGCGCGCGCAATGATTTTCATGCCGTTTCTACAATAAAAATTTTATTTTTCTCATTTTCTACTCACCTAATCGTGCTCTCTCATTGGGTGGCACCCATTTTGCGAGTAGAGTTTGCGTCGAGGGCAAAAGACAACCTTGACAGAGACCCATTCCTACTCGGCATATACAGGCAGCAATCCAACCGCCATGTGAACTGACAATTGGAATTAAAAGTGTTAGTAATCCACAGAAAAATATTCCTATTGAAACTAATCGTTGAGCGCTCCATATTCCCGCCACATAACCTGCCGGTATTTGCGTTACTGTATAACCCCAAAAAAATGAACTCAATACCATCGACTTTATCGACGAGTCCCATTTGAAAATCTAGAAAGAAAAAATTTTTTTAATTTAATTTTTTTTTTGAAAATAAATTGTTTCCCTTACCTCGAAATTGGAGTCGATTGTTGAATTATCAGTCATGGCAACAATCGCAACTGACATACTGACTCGTAGTCCATAGGAGATAGTCATTCCCAGGAATAACAGGAAAACTTGAAGATGACGTTTTCCCAAACCACCTGATACTGAAAAATTAGTTGAACTACTTAAAAGATAAGTATTTTCGTTCTCCATTTTTTGTTTTATTTTTATTTTATTTTTTTATTTATTTTTTTATTTTTTTTTTATTTTTTTTTATTTATTTATTTTTTTTCTTATTTTTTTTTATTTTTTGTGTTTTTTAATTTCTTTTTTGTTTTAATTTGTTTTCTTTTTTTTACACGAAATTATCCGAATGACTGAAAAAATGAAACTACTGTTTGCAAAACAAGAGAACGCCGAACGCCAGCAATCTACTTTATTCTTCATCTTTGACCTTGATTTTCATATCGAGACATTCTTTACTAATTTTTTTTCATTTATATATAAAAATTTCGTAACTACTCTTAATTATCTCGTGTATGAAAAATATTCAAGTGGTACTATATTGAGTGAATGGAGACTTTACCTTGTTTTTGAAATTGCAATCGATAGTTTAAAAGTTATTCTTTCGAATTATCTGGTACTGAAACAGTTTTAAGTAAAATTGACCAGTACTACAAGGGTACGAATTTTGTTATCTGCACGTTTAATACACTTTTTCGAAATTAAGTAGACTTATATTTTTCGAGTATAAAAGTACTTCATTTTCTGTTTTAAAAATTTTTAAATAGTACTATTTAAAGTAAATGGAGACTATATCTAAATTTTAGGGTTGCTAACGATAGTTTAAAACCTCACATTTCGAATTATTCGGTACTGAAAAGATTTTACGTAACTTTGGACGGTACTACAAGGGTAGAAAGAGTTATTATTATTTTAGTAACTGATCTTTCGAATTTTGTGGTACTGAAACAATTTTAAATAACTCTGAACGGTACTACAAAGGGGAAAAGCTTTATTATTATTTAAGTACTTTGATTTTTCGAATTTTGTGGTACTGAAACTATTTTAAGTGAAATTGGCCGGTACTAAAAGGGTACAAAGTTTTAATTTTTTGACGCTAATTTTCCGAGTACTACAAGGTACTACAAAGGTTCAAAACCATCATGAATAATGAAAAAACTGGTTTTTTAAATTATCTGGTACTATTAAACACTAAGAAGCAATATATTTGTTTAGGAAGTGTAGTACACTTGTAGTACTGGCAAAAATTAGTCACTTTTATATCAGTACCGAAAAATTAAAAAGATCAGTGGCTAAACTACCGAAATCATTAACAAAATTACTGAAAAAATGTTCAGTACATGAAAATAGTACCACTTGAAATATTTCAACTTACTCAAAGTACTACAAAATGAATAATAATAATAATTTTAATAAATATAAAATATTTTACTGTATAATTAAGTATAAAAATTCTCATTAAGCAAAGGAATTTCGAAAATAATTCTTGTAGTCCCTCTATAGTACAGTTTTAATTTATTTCAAATAATTTCAGTACCAGACGATTCATAAAATCAGATCTCAAATTAAAATAACCTTTTTTAAAAAATAATGACAATGCATTATTTACTCGGTAATAGTACGTAGAAAAATATTTTTATAACTATTTACTACTATACATACACGCAGTTATTGTATTAACCATTTATTTCTTATATTATTATCAGAAAAAACAAAAGAAATTATAGATAAGTAAAACTGGCCATAAACATTTCCTAGTTCTAAGTAACGCGTATTGGAATAATAAATTAATTTACCCATTATTATAAATTTTATACAATATTGTATATGTCGAGAAACAATTTTTATTTTATGATATACGAGAGTGACATATTTTTTTTTACTTTTTTACTATTATAATTGCAATTAGGTACAATTAAAAACTTTTTTTTTATAATCTCTCATATAAAAAAGAATCTTTATTTAAATCATCATTTTATCGACTTTTATTTGTTAATTAATAATTTATTTTTAAATTTAGAAAATTCTTTTTCTTTTTATTTTGTTATCAATTTTTTTTTGCTTTTGGTTTTTTTAATTAATTATTTATTTATCAATTTTTTTTCACACTGTCAAGTTTCTTATATTTTTTTTTTTTCTTTAATATTATCGGAATTCTTTTTTTTTTTGTCTTCAGAAGAATGCATTAAAAATTCATTACATTCCGCGTTTGTAAATAAAAAAAAATGGAAATAAATATTATAAATAAATACGGAAATACAACAGGATGTGAATTTCCGGAAATTAGAATTTTTTTTCTCTTCTTTTAAGTAAAAATTACAATTGTTTTACCTTATTCAGCACTTTTCTTCGATACTGATAAGGAAAAATTCATTAATTTTGCATGAACAAATATTCACAATTAAATAATAATAAAATTTTTATTAAAAATAATTAATTGTTTTTTGGTAATTTTTTTTTTTAATATTTTCTTTTTAATTAATTGAGCAACTTTTACTTATTTATTATTTTTTGTTTAATTTCATATTAATTAATTAGTTTATTTATTTTTTGCTTATTTGTATACCTATTTTTATTAATTTATTAATTTGTCTACTTTATTGTTTATTTATTTGTTTTTTTTTTGTTTTTATACGATTTCTCTTATTGTTAATTAATTAATTTGTTTATTGATTATTAAAATATTTATTAATTTGTTTAATTGAATTTAAGTTTTTGCTTTTGTTAAATTTTTTTTTCTTATTTATTTGCCATTTGTTTAATTGTATTTTAATTTTATTAATTTATTCATTTCTATATTTGTTAATTGTTTATTTACTTATTTATTTATTAAATTTTAGTTAATTTGTTTATTTCGTAAAATTATTTGATTCTTGTTTCTTTATTTATTGTTTATTTGTATTTTTATAAATTATTTTGTAAATAAATAAATTAATTAATTAATTAATTAATTAATTGTTAACTAATTTGTTTATTTCATTTGTTTATTTACTTATTTATATAGTTTTAGTTTATTGATTTCTTTTTTAAATGATTAATTTCTTAGTAATTAATTTACTTTTTGTTTATTTGTATTTTTACTATTAAATTTATTTGTTTACTAATTTATTTATTTTCAGACAATTTGTATTATTGTTAATTTATTACTTCACTTGTTTATTTTTTCATTATTTGTTCGTTTAATTTTAGTTTATTTATTTATTTTATTAAATTGTTTAATTCATATTTATTTACTTAATTTTCGGATGTCAATTTATTTGTTTACATTTTGTTTAATTATAATATTTTGTTTATTTATGTTTTTGTTAATTTATTAAAATTCGTTTATTTTATTTTCTTTCTATTATTTATTTATTTATTTGTTTATTTTATTTGATTATTTTCTTCGTTTATTTGTTTATTTATCTAACAAATTAATTTTATTTGAAGTAATAAACTAACAAAAATTTATTTATAAAAAAAAATCTCAAAATTAATAATATGTAACTTTTGTTCCGGTTATTAAATACAAAAATGAAAAACAAATTACACGTTAGATTAAAAAAATTACAATTATTACATTTTTTTCTATAATTAATATTAATTATAACAGTTGGTATTTTGATTTTAAGTAAATGGTATAATTATACATTTAGTCCCTGTAATAGTGACCCAATTATCAATTTCCTAGAGAAATCTAGAAAATTATATTTCAAGGGCTTTAAACAATTTTCCACAGTTCATAAAACCGAAAAACTTTTTTTTTTCTTTTTCTCTTTGTTAATATTTACAAAAATTATTTTTCCAATGAAATTCTATTCTAATAGTTATAATTATTTTTCATATAATAATTCCTGGAAAATAAGTCGTGTTTAACATAATATTATTTTCTTTAAAGAAAAAAAAAGAAACAAAAAATGTTTTTATAATTATTGTTTAAGAAAACAAAAATTAAATACAAATACAAAATTAATTAATTTACTTTTAATACGATAAATAATATTAAACTAATGAGGTAATTAATTATAAAATTAAATAATTATTTATATAATTTAGTAAATAATAAAGATATTAATTATCCAATTTCTATAATTAATTAGCTTATTATTGAGTTAAGTAATTATTTATTTAGCTGATTAATTAGATACTTAATAAATTAATTATTTAATTAAGCTAATTAATCTAATTAACTTACTACATACCTCACTAATCATATAACTAGGTAATTATTTAGATATTAATTAATTAACTAAGTAGGTAAATAATTAGATAATAATTAATTATCTAGACAATTAATTATATAATCAGGTATTCAATTAGATAATTAGTGATTTACATAACTCATTAAAGTAACAAATCGAGTTCTTTAATTTTTTAATTCATTAAATATTTAATCGATTAATGATTAATTATCTAATTAATTAATGCATTTGAAATTAAATTATTTGTTTAAAATAATTAGGCAGATTTTCCAAAAGTTCCTAAGCAAAAAAAAAAAAAAAATTATTATTATAATTAATAATTATTGAGTCATTAACTGTGATTAATTTGTTTAAAATTATTGTAAATTATTAACATAATTAGTTCATTAACTATTACATTAACTAATTAACACTCCGATAAATAATTTATTTGCTTATCAGACTCTTTTCTTTTCTTTTTTTTTTTGCGGAAGATTTTAAATGGCATTAAATCGAGTCAATTACTTGGAAAGTTTTATAGTTTACAAATTTATATCAATTATAAAGAAAATGAATAAAAGTCAATAGATTATTATTCGCGGGACTTTCCTGACCGTGAATTTCAAGGGTAATACTTAATAATTTTCATGTTTTCGTCTACGTAACCACACGGTCCATAAGCAATTATCTATTTTACAATCGGATAAACGATTGTGAGAAAAAAAAATGTTTGAAACGTCAGACAATGAATTTTAGACAAAAATTTTTCAGTTTTTGAAAAATTTGTTTTTTAAACAAAAATAACAGAATTTTTTTTTTATTTTCAAAACAATTTTTTTATTTTAATTTCTATTATTCTTTTTCTTTAAAAAGTAATAATTATTAAGAAAAAACCAAAAAAATTGTAATTATCGAAAATAATTTTAAAAAAAATTTTTTAATTTAAAAAAAACAATATTTAAATAATAAAAAAATTTTGTTTTTAAAATTTTTATAAATTTAATTATAAAAATGTAAATATTTTCAAATGAAAAATTAACAGAAAGTGTATAAATTTAAAAATAAATATTAAAAAAGAAAATTAATTATCAAGAATAATTAATAAAAATTAATTAGAAAATTAATTAACAAATAATAATAAAAAACTAAATAAACTAATAATAATAAATAATAAACTAATAACTATATTAATTAAAAAATTTGAGAATGAAAAAGTTATAGAAAAAAATATTTAAAAATTAATTAAAATTAAAAAAAAATATTATAATTTATTTATCAAAATTTTATTATTATTTAAATTAATATTATAATTTATTTTCATTCATTTTTAGCTATTTATGAATTAAATTAAAAAATTAAAAAACATATTTCTATGAAATATGAAAAAAAAAAACATAAACTAAATATTATGTAGAAAATATTTTTCCTCTTCATCATTATTATCAGAGGAATGATAAAAATCTTATAAACATATTTTCTACTGGCGATTATTAACAAAAAATTGTATTGCCTCTCAGTTGAAATAAAATATAATTTAAAAGAATTTTTTAATTTTTGAAAATTTTTTAATAAACAAAACAAAAATATTCAGTGTACACTTAAAATTATGTAAATAATTATTTAGTGAAAAACTTTATTGTTTACGTTTTGAATAGATAAAATTAGACGAAAAGAAAAAAAACACAGTTACAAAACTTTAAATGCAAAAAGAAATGAAGATAAAATATATGTAGTGGAAAAAAATAAACAAAAATTTTTACATTCACAAAATAGTAATAAAATATTTTACAAATGGAATTTTTAAAACAACTTTAAAAAACTAATTTTCTTTTTTCAATAAAAAAGTATTATTATTAAAAATTATTATTTTGTTAAAAAACGGAAATTATTATCTTTCTGCTGTTCTTACATAAAAAAATTTTCGCTTAAAAACATTCTTTTAAATTTTTTTTTTTGTATTTCGTACACTTTATTAAAATTTATTTTTATTAATATTAATTTATTAATTATTTTAATTATTATTATTAACATTATTATTACTTTTGTTATTATTGGTATTATTATTATTATTATTATTATTATTTACTTTTTTTATTTTTATTTTCTATGTATTTTTTTTTTAATTATTATTGTTATTAATTTCGAAATAACAATTGTATATTTTCTATGTATTTTTTTTTTTAAATTATTATTGTTATTAATTTCGAAATAACTATTGTAAATCTAAAAGAAAAAAATTATTTACAAATTTTCTGGAAAGAAATTTTTTCAAAATATTAAATTTATGAAATTTTTTTAAAAATATTTTATTCAATAATGAAAAAATTGTTTATAAACAACTTACCTGGTGGAGTGGGAGGTCCAGTGTATGGACATATTTCTTGCACTTTTGTTACGCTCATTTTACATTGAAAACACAATTTTTTGATGATTCAAGTGTTTATAAGTCGTGCCCCTCTTTTTACCACAGCGCTTGAATATTGCAAGATCCCCACTACTTTTACAGCACACCGTTTGATATACGTCTAATCTCACGCGCTCACATAGCTTTATAGTGGAAAATCTATCGTTTCCGTTAAAGTGCAAAAAATAATTGTATACATTTTTTTTTTTTTTTTTTTTTTTAAATACATACGAAAAAATAGTTTTTTTTAAATAGGTGAAAGGAAAAGTTTTTTTTCTGAGAAAATAACTGCGACAACAATTTTTTTTTTTAAATAGGTTCAGAAAAATTTTTTTTGGAAAAAAACAAAGCTTTTTTAAAAAATAAGAGATTTTTTTTAAAAATGTAACAACAATAAAATTGAATATTCATATATATACGAATGTTAACGTAATTTAAAAATTAAAACATTAATAAAATTTGTACTGTATTACGGCACAAAAATCCGACATTTTGAATTTTCAAAAACTAACATCAAATTCATAATAAGCGACCCCGAAAACCCCCGAGTAACAAATTTTAAGCGATTTTTAAGATTTTCAAAAAAATTCAACCGCCATATTGGATCCGCCATTTTGAATTTTTAAAAACTAACATCAAATTCGTAATCTCTGACCCCAAAAACCCCCGAGTAACAAATTTTAAGCGGTTTTTAAGATTTTTAAAAAAATTCGACCGCCATATTGGATTTGCCATTTTGAATTTTTCCAAAACTAACATCAAATTCATAATCTCTGACCCCAAAAACCCCTGAGTAACAAATTTCAAACAAATTCTAAGATTTTTTATGAATTGGACAGCCATATTGGATCCGCCATTTTGAATATTTAAAATCCGACTCCAGATTCGTAATCAACGACCCCGAAAACCCCCGAGTAACAAATTTCAAGCGAATTATAATATTTTTAAAATTTTGCCCTCCATATTGGATCCGCCTTTTTGAATTTGTAAAATCTGACTGCAATTTGTTTTACAAACGAATTTTCAAACAAATTATTATTTTTTTCAGAAATTCGTCGGCCATATTGGATCCACAATTTTGAATGTTGTACTTTTATGGCCAAAATCGTATAAATTGGCTCTACAAATAAACAATAAAAAAATCTTAATCCGAAAACTCCTACAAATTGTAAGTGTATTTTACAGCTGTTTAATCATTCATCAGCCATTTTGGATTTTTTTAAATTCCACTTTAAATTTGCAACCATTGACCGAGTAACACTCGAGTAACAAAATTTAAAGTGGATTTAAAAATTTTCTAAACTTTGTACTTATTTTTACCCAAATCGTATTTATTGAACCCAAATACGAATTCGAAGTCAGATTTAAAAAATTCAAAATGGCGGATCCAACATGGCGGACGATTTTTTTAAAAAGCGTTAGAATTTGCTTGTAATTTGTTACTCGGGAGTTCTCGGGGTCGCTGATTTCGAATTTGATGTTAGTTTTTGAAAATTCAAAATGGCGGATCCAATATGGCGAATGATTTTTATAAGAAGTGTTAAAATTGTCTTGAAATTTGTTGCTCGGGGGTTTTTGGGGTCACAGATAACGAATTTGAGGTCGGATTTTAAAACTAATAAATGCCAGATTCAATATGGCGGTCGAATTTTTAGAAAATCTTAAAAACCACTTGAAATTTGTTACTCGGGGATTTTTATGGTCAAAGATTACGAATTCAATGTTAGTTTTCCAAAATTCAAAATGGCGGATCCAATATGGCGATCAAATTTTTTAAAAAGTCTTAGAATTCACTTGAAACTTGTTACTCAGGGGTTTTTGGGGTCGCTGATTTCGAATTTGTTGTTAGTTTTTGAAAATTCTAAATAGCGGATCTAAAATGGCGGACGATTTTTATAAAAAGCATTATTTTCTTGAAATATGTTACGGGGGGTTTTTTATGTCAAAGATTACGAATTTAACGTTACTTCTCGAAATTTCAAAATGTTGGATCCAATATGGCGGTCGCATTTTTTAAAAAGTTTCAGAATTCGCTTGAAACTTGTTATTTGAGAGGTTTTTGGGGTTTTTGATTACGGATTTGAAGTCGGATTTTAACAATTCAAAATGGCGGATCCAATATGGCGGTCAATTTTTTTTTAATCTTAGCAATTTCGAATTTTTTTAAAAATAATTTTTTACTCTAAATCCAACAAAACTTAGTGAATTTTTTTTCGATTTAAGGTAGAAATAATATAATGAATAACACTTTCTTTTATTTTCTAATTTCTGTTATTTATTACTATTAATGTTTATAATTATAAAAATTAACAATACTTTCTATTTTTTATCATTTAAATCATATTATTCATTTACATTATTAATATTAAACTAAATACAATAACTTTATAATTTTTCATAGTATAAAAAATATCCGTTGGACGTTAGTATTTTAAAAGAGCACTTATTTTCATTTTTCCTATTTTATATTATATACTTATTGAAAAAAAATTTGTTTTTAAATGATTTTTTTATACACTATAATAGTATAGTCGTTATTATTACAATAAACTATTGTTATTTAACAGAATTAGAAAAAAGTTACTTGAAATTAAACTTTAAAAAAATATATATATATATTTAATATTTTTTTTCTTTCCTTTTTTTCTTTTTCGTAATTACAGTCAACTATTTTTTTTTTTTAATTTTCATATTATTTATAAATATATATATATATTTTTAGTTAACGAGTTCTCTTACGTTGTAATCGTCTTTTTTTCGGCGTTGGCTCTTCAGCTTCATCTGTTTTATTAATAAAAGAATTTTCTTCATTGTCACCTTCGGATAATTCACTTAAGGAGAGCGATCTCCTCTCTCGTCCCTCGGAATTTCTTCGTGGCGTTGGACACAATTCGAGATCCGGTACACTGTAAAATACGTTTTTCTTCTTTTAATATTTTAACTTAGATTCAAATGTAAATTTAAAAAAAACTTTAATTTATAACTTTATGTTTAATTAGTGGGATTGTTCTTTACTAACAAGTGTCGATTATTTGTTAATTTGAAAAAAAGATAGTAAAGTTAAGTTCTAAGTCGTGTCTTAAGTCATAATTTTTACGTCTTGAAGTCTTTCGCCTTTTACGTACTAAGTCTAAGGGACGAGGATTTTAAAATGATTACCAATTTTTTTATATTTTTACTAGCATCGTATTTTACATTATTATTATTATTATAAAAAACTAAGTTTAAAATATGAAATTATTGCAAAAAAAAATATCTACTCTAAACTAACATTATCAATTGCCTTTTCATTTTAAGAAAACAAGGGCAGAATGTTTTAAGAGACGAGAAATAAATTTAGATGGGAATTTTTATTTTTTAATATATTACTAAATATGAATTTCTACAAAACTTACGAAAAATCATCTACACTTGTAAATACTTATCGAGATCCGGATTTATAAATTTCAAGCGAATTCTAAGATTTTTTAAAAAATTCGATCGCCATATTGGATTCGCCATTTCGAATTTTCAAAAACTAACATCAAATTCGTAATCTCTGACCCCAAAAACCCCTGAGTAACAAATTTCAAACAAATTCTAAGATTTTTTATTAATTCGACAGCCATATTGGATCCGCCATATTGAATTTTTAAAATCTAACCGAATACGTGACAAGTGACACCAAGAACCCCTCAAGTAACAAATTTCAGGCGAATTCTAAGATTTTTTAAAAAATCGGCCGCCATATTGGATCCGTCATTTTAAATTTATTAAATCTGATTTTAAATTCGTAATTAACGAGTTAAAAAAACTTCGAAAATAAAATAACCATCTTGATTGCTTTCTCGGCTCTTAGTCCCTTCTTTTCTGTGTCATATAGTTTACATTTTCAAAATCCAAGTCTTAAATTTATATTTATAATTTTGTTTAACAATAAAGATTCTTACTCGAAATTGATTTTAGTTTATTGCATCTTTAAAATTTGAGATTCTGAATCGAATATTAGTAGTTAAAACTTTAAATAAAAAAAATATCAGAATAGTACCTAATCTCTTTTGAGAATCCGAATTATATTACATAATCAGAATCTTTTTAAAAAAATTATATTGAAATCAAAATCTCTAAGTTTTTATATCAGAATCATAATCTTTTCAAACTTTAACAGATTCTGATTCGAATATTAGTATTTAAAACTTCAACCCATATCGAATAGCAGTTCGACTAGTCGAACATTAAAATTGTAAATCTTAAAAAATTGATTTTTTCTCGACAAGGCAAAATTTAAAAATATCTTTTATAATAAACGTTAGTTTTCTATTTAAACTTCAAAAAAAAAAATTTAGTGACCCTGTTAAATATAGGTTGAGGAACTAATATCGAAATCAAAATCTTTATAAAGTAATTATATTAGAATCTGAATCGTCTAAAAATACAGATATCGAAATAGGAATCTCCTTAAGATAATCATATCGGTATCAGAATCTCTTTAAAACAATCATATCAGAATCTCTTTCAAGACTTTAAATTATATTTCACATTTTCAAAATCCAATTCTTATTTATAAATTTTCACCCCTTTTTCTTCATCGTCAATTACTTTTGGCTAATTAGTGGTGCACAACGATAAGAGATTATTGGTTGTCTTTACACTTTATGGACTTTTAAATGTAATTTATGAATAATTTTGGATTAATTTAATGAAATTTCACAATTCACAAAAACATTGATTTTATGACATAGCGTACTAACTGGGTGAAATTCACCCGAATACAAATTTCAATAATTCGTAGCTCGAACAACAAGCCTCGATTGCTCAAAATTCGCCTGGGTTACGCTAACCCAGTTAGTACACTGAGGGCTAGGGACAATTTTTTTTTTTAAATAGAAAATTAATATTTTCTTACTTAGTGACCGCATTATTTTCCCCTTTGTCACAATTCTCCTCCATTTCATTATGATCCGAGCATGTCGCCACCTGTTGTAATCCATCAACACTCTTCAATAAATCCTGTTCATTAATCGATGGCTGACTCATTTTTTGCGACTGCGTCAAATAACGATTCTTTTGCTGCGTCATATTATTCAATTGTACAGGCGGTGCTATTCCATGATGTTTATACGCCTTATTAACCTCCAATGTCGCACACTTTGTACAATTATAAGTCTTATAAATACCAACCAAATAATTCGCCAACTCAAACATATTAAATCTCAACGATATCACAATAAACTGTGCATTCTTTGTTCGTTCCTTTATATAATTACCGACAATCGATACATTCTTAAAGTCCAAAGCAGCGTCAATTTCGTCCATAAAATAAAATGGCGTCGGTTTATAGTGATGAAGGGCAAAGATCAAAGCCAGGGAACTTAGGGTTTTTTCACCACCACTCAGATTGCTGATATTTTTCCAAGACTTCTTTGGAGGACGTACACTGAAGACAATACCTTCGCTGAAGGGATCTAGAGAGTCGACTAATTCCAATTCGGCGTCGCCGCCTAAGGTTATCATTTGATACATTTCCTTTAATTTTGTTGTTATTATTTTGAAACCATTGCGGAATTCTTCCATTCGTCGTCTCTTGGCGCCCTCGTAGATGTCACGAAGATTATTTCTCTCGGTTGTTATAACATCGAGTTCGGCCGCTCTCTCCAGGTATAAACGATCCTTCTCTTGATAGTCCTTAATGTACTGCATATTCGGTATTTCCTCCGGTAATTTTTCCTTCGCTCGTTGTAAATTTTGTTGAATTATCTTCTCGTCAAAGTTGTCCAGTTCCTCCTGGGTTGGTTCGATTAATTCCTCTTGGTCACTCTCCGGAATTTTGTGTAGTTTTAGCCCGCGGATTCTTTTACCATACTCTGGTATTTTACCCCCGATTTCTAGGATCTTCTTCTTTAGTTCGCTTATTTTTTGATCGAAGTCTATCTTTTTGGATTTTAGTTCGCTTTCATTTGTTTGGAGAACAGAAAGTGCTTCTTTCTGTTCGGCGGTTGCTTCATCTCGTTCCTGTAGTTGTTCGTTCAGTTCCTTGAGATCCTTAAGTAGCTGTTTGCCGATTTCTTCGAATTTTTCCTTCTCCTGTTTGGCGGCGAGGATTCTTTGTTCACAATTGGTGACGTCTGTTTCTAAGGTGGCGATTCTTTGTTCTGTTTTTGTGGTAGTTCGGGCGGCGGTTTTAATCGCGACGTTCAAACGGACGACTTCGCCATTCGCTTTGTCGATTGTTTTGGTGAGTTCGGCAATTTTTTTCTGTTGTACCTTAACGCGATTTCCCGCAATTATGTCTATTTCTTGGTTTATTTTCGCGACTTTCTCTTCGGTGGAACTTGAGGACTCTTCGGCGGTTTGGAGACGTTGTTCGGCACTTTCGACGCTCTTGGTAAGTTCCTTAACGCGTTGGGGATTCGACACTGAATTTTTGGTCTTCTTCTCTTGTTCTTTGAGTTGTTGCTGAAGAAGCGGTTCCTGTTCGATGAGATTCTTCAGTTCGAGTTTAAATCTATCGCGAGTGACTTCCATTTCGCGAAGGGCTCTCACGAGGGTTTGATGTTGGTTCTCGAGGGGAGTTTGCTCCATTTTCAGCTGATTGACATTGGCGAAGAGTTGATCGAGTTCGGCTTTGAGTTGTTCGACGTCGGTCTCGTTGGGCTCGTTTCTCACGACGCGTTGGCCCATTCGACCGCGTAGGGAGGTTCGACCGCCGCCGCTCATCGTTCCGGCGACTTCGATCAATTCGCCCCTTAGCGTCACGACTCGATGGCGTTGCGAACCGTAAGCGATTCTTGTCGCTTGATCCAAATCTTCGGCGACGAGTGTATTTTGCAACGCGTAGAAAAAAGCCGGACGTAAACGTTCATCCTCGATTTGAATTAAATCAAATAATCGCGGAACTTGTTCGGGTGTTTGAATTCTCTGACGACATTGTTGCGCGAAACGCTGTTGTTTCTCGAGGGGAATGAATGTCGCGCGTCCAAGATCATTGTCGCGGAGATGTTTTATGCACATTTCCGCGGTGCTCACTGTATCGACGACAATATTATCGAGGGGACCGCAAGCTGTTGATATTGCAACATCGTATTTGGCGTCAATTGCTCCTAAATCACCGAGACGACCGAAAATACCGGTTATACGGCCTTTGCGTTTTTCTGTCATAAGCGCGCCGAGAACAAGATTGCGCGAATGACTCGCTTTCATTGATGATTGTTGCTCGTCAAATTGCACTCTTTTTGTACGTAATTTTTGTGTTACTTCCGCTTCACGAGTTTTTAAATCATCTAATTTACGTTCTACTTCGGCGATACTCTTCTGAGTGGCGGGAATTTCTCTCTCCAATTCTCCTAATTGTTTTCGTCTATCCTCCAGTGTTTCGGTTGTACTATTTTTCAAAGAGAAGAACAAAGAGAAAAATTAAATTATTAAACAATTAAAAGGTGGGTAATAAAAAAAATTATCAAATATTGAAAAAAGAGACAATTAAAATAATTAAAAGATGGGTAATAAAAAAAATTATCAAATATTGAAAAAAGAGACAAGGAATGAATTTATTTTTAGGGGGACAAGAAATTAGAAATAAATAATAAAAGAAAATAGAAAAAGAGAATGTAATAGATAATCAATTATTTTATGATAAATTTATATGGTCGTAACAATACTAATCACTTTCAAGATTAATATTCAAGGCTTCTTTGCCTGTTAATTTCTAAATAAATAATTATAATTCATAATAAAGGAGAAAATATGTGACGCGTTCCGAAGAAAAATACCTAAGCAGCAAATTATCTTAAGGTTATGTTTGTATTATTTGTACATTAATTAAAAGTTTCTATTTTCATTAATTAATAACTATTCGGATTTTATTAATTTTTTCAAATGTAGGGAAGACTTAAACATCAGTGATTTATATTTAGAGTTGCAACCTCTTTGTGTATTTTGATTCCAAAAATTACAAACATAACTTAAAATCTTTTGCTTCTGAGGTAACTTTCTTCGAACCGCGTCACTTATAAATAAAATACAGAAGAGAAAAATTAAATGAACACAAAAAAAGAAAAAGTGACAAAAAAAGAATAAAACCATACAAAGTAAAATAAAAAAGAAGTAAAAAACACCCAAAAAATTAAATAAAAGCAAAGAATATGTTTTTAGAGAAAAGAAAAAGAAGGGAAAGAGAAAAAAAGTAATGGAAAGTTTGAAAAAAAGCAAAAATCATTTTTTTAGAAACAAAATTGATAAAATGCAAAAAGAAAATAAATAAAAGAAAAAATATATGAACTTTCAAAAAGAAAAGAAACTCAAAAAATAGAAAGAAAAATCAAAGACCAATGCAAAAAAAAATAAATAAAAGAAAAAACATGAACTTCCGAAAAGAAAAGAAGCTCAAAGAATAAAAAGAAAAATCAAAGACCAATGCAAAAAATCTTGTTTTCTAGAAAAAGAAATGAAAAAACAACAGAAAAAATCAAGGAAAAATACCAAAAAATCAAGAAAAATTAAAAAATAAAGAAAAATATCTGCTTTTAAGGAAGGAAAAACAAAGAAAGATTCTTAGAGAAGAAAACGAGAGAAATACAGAAAAAGCAATAAAATATGGAAAGAAAAATCTTTAGAGTAAAAATACAAAATAACAAAAACAAAAAATAAACGAAAATACCAAAAAAAAACTAATAAATAATTAAATAAACGCAAAGAATAATTTTTTTAACGAAAAATAATCAAAAAATATAAATAAACAAAAAATTTAAGCGAAGAATCATTTCTTAAAGAAAACTTTAAACGGAAAAATAAAAAATAAAATTACCGAAGTAAATTTTACAATTTTCGAGTGTAAATTTCAAATAAAATTAGTGAAATTTACTTCAAAAATTGAAAAATTTACTCTGTAGAAGTAATAAAATTGCGAGAAATTACAGACATTTTAGATTTCTACTTTTAAATGATGTAAAATTTGCTTTATATTTCTTTTCCTTGTAATAAAAAAAAAACAGAAAAAAAATTTTAAGTAAAAGAAAATATGCTTAATTACTTAATCATATCGGAATAAAAATCCACCAATAGGATCCTTTAGAAGGATAAATTTTGTGTTTGTCATATCGGAATAATAATCAGCCAAAAGAATCCTTTAGAAGGATAAATTTTGTGTTTCTTTGTCATATCGGAATAATAATCAGCCAAAAGAATCCTTTAGAAGGATAAATTTTGTGTTTGTCATATCGGAATAATAATCAGCCAAAATAATCCTTTAGAAGGATAAATTTTGTGTTTGTCATATCGGAATAATAATCAGCCAAAATAATCCTTTAGAAGGATAAATTTTGTGTTTTGTCATATCGAAATTAAAATTTCCCCCCAGAATTCTCTAAAATGAGTTATTTTGTGTTTAGAACATTCTACCCCAAGCGAACAACCAAAACTTCTAACAGAAAAAACGTCTAACAATTAATCGAAATTTGATTTTTTTTTAATACTACCCTGTTACGCATATTAAACTATTTTTAATCCATTTTCAAAATTTTCTTTTTAATTGCTCAAAGATCTTCGAAAATAAACTTAAAACTCTTATTTCTTTACTTTCTTCAATAAAAATTATTTAAAATTTTAAAAATTAAAATTCACTAAATTAAAGACACTTTAAAAACCAAGTAATTTTTAGTTTATATTCATGCACTTTATCTAAAATAAAATTATTTTAAAAATAGTTTTTTCAGTTAAAAGTTTTTGGTTGTTCGCTTCGCGTAGAATACTCTTGTTTTTCATATCGGAATAAAAATCTTCTCTAGAATAAGAGATTTTATTTTTTTTCATATCGGAATTAAAATTCACTTGCAGGTTCCTCTAGAATGAGTGATTTTCTGTTTGTCATATCGGAATAAAAATCATCAGTAGTTCGTTCCTAAGGTAATTATTTTGCTAAAAGCAAACAAAACAATAAAATAAATTGGAAAAGTAAACAAAGCAAAAATTAGAGTTAAAAAAAAGTAGAGAACTATTTAAAAAATAAAATGCAGATCAAAAAATGAAGAAAAAGAATTTTTAAATAAATGTAAATAAAAAGTGTGAAATTAAAATAGAAAATAAACTAAAAATAGACTAAAAAATAGAAAATAAACTAAAAATAGAGTAAAAAATAGAAAAATAAACTAAAAATAGAATAAAAAATAGAAAAATGAAAATAGAAAATATAAGAAATCAGAATCTAAATGAGAACCAAAAAGGAACAAAAATCGAAAAACAGTAGAAAAGCAAACGAAAAATGATAAATTTTTGAACCTAGTTAAAGCCTCTTGTAATTGTTGTAATTTCCCCTTTTCCTTCTCCTCCTCAGAAGTGTAGAGTTGCAATTCCGATTGGGCAATATCAAACGCCGATTTAGCCTCATCGACCTTTTTTCTCAATTCAATAAGCGCCGTCTCCTGTTTAACACGTTCCTTCAACAATGGTTCTGTTTTCTCCTTTAAACTGCTCATCATTGTTTTCAATGTCTCCTCCTCTTTCTCCCTCTCGACACTACTTTTCTTTATCAATTCCTCATATTCCTCAATATCTTTGGCATTCTTCTCAGGAACACGTTGCAGTTCCTCCAATTTTCCCATTTCCGTTTTAACAGCGGCTCTATTTTTCTTCCTTCGATTATTTGTCTCAACCAATTCCTCCTGCAGTGCTTGATCTTGTTTACGAATCTCATCGAATTCCGTCGTCTTTGCATCCTTATCGTTTTGCAATTTTTCCCATTTTTTACTCCTCTCCTTAAATTCCTTTTGCTTTTCAATTTTCTCCTCTTGTATTTTCTTCATTTTCTCCATTAATTCATTATAATCTTTCTCCTGTTCGGCAAAATTTTTCTCCTGTGCATCAAATTCAATTTTTGCATCGTAACGCTTACGATGATATAATTGATGTTGATATTTAATTATTGAATTTTCACATTTTAAAAATTGCACTGCATCTTGCATTGGTTCTTCGAGATCCTTCTTTTCTTTTTCAACAAGACGAAGACGATGTAATTTTTCTGTTCGTCGATCTGTCATTATTTCAACTTTTTCATTTAATTTCTCGAGTGGCTCTTTATAGCGATTTGTGCCAATAATATCCTCGAGAAATTCTAACAGACCAGTGTCATTATCGCCTTGGCCTTTTGGTTTCATTAGAGCAATTTGTTCAACTTCCCCCTGAAACGAGAGTGAGAAGAAAATTTATTTTATTTTGAAATTTTATTTCAAAATTAAAATAATAAAATATTTTAAGAAAGAAAACGGAAAAATTACCTGCAAAATTAAAAACCGATTATGATCCAAATCGACGCCATGCGAACGGAGAAGTTTTGCGATTTCTTTGAAAATGACTTTTCTCCCATCCAATTGATAATACGATGAACTGTCCTTAAAAGCCGTTCGTGAAATTACAAACTGACTGTTTGGCACGATCTCATAATCATCCCCTTCCTGCAAATATATAATTGTCTTATTAAAAAAAAAATAGTGATATTATGTTAATTATAAATTCTGCCCTACAACGGAAAAAATAACGAAGAGTCCTTTGTCGCTTAGGTCGAAGTTTCTAGAGTATAAACTTACAAAAATCAACCGAAAGTCTAATATTTTTTCGTTATTGGGCAGTATTATAATAATTGGATAATAAAATGAAAATAAAAATTTGTAACGATTTTTTCAAAGTCTAACGTTGGGTATATAAAATTATATATATTTTATATATATATAATATATTTGAGAGTACGTTTTGAAACATACACTGTTGGATTTCGAGTCAAAATATTTAAAATGAGGGCGACTCAATCATGATAGCTCAGATTTGAAAAAAAACACCCTTTATATATTGATAAATCGTTCGATTTTTCTCGACTTTTCCTCTATCCATTACCTTGTCAATAATTTGTTGAAAGTGAATAGAGACAGTGCAACTTTTCACATTGAGATGTTCACTTGAATTGTGAATGAGGACGGAGATTTTTTTCGAACGAATTTTACTCGCTCTGTAGCCAAATACAAAGAGCAGTGAATCAATCACGTTACTCTTTCCACTTCCATTTGGACCGACTATCGCCGAGAAACACTGAAAGAAAAATTATAGTTTTTAAGTATAAAATAGTAAAATTAGGTAAGTAAATAAAACGAAAACATTCGGACAATGTCCGAATTTTTATGTTTTCATTTTATTTACCCTGCTTTATAAAAAATCTCGAATGTTAAAGATTAACTAACTAAAAAAAATTAAGTAAAGTAAAAGCAAAACCTTATGAAATGGTCCGACTGTTTGCTCGCCGGCGTAACTTTTAAAATTCACATTATGAATGTGCGTTATCATTAAACGTGGACCAGTTGTGTCGACTTCGCCAAATTCCGTTGGCCTCGGTGGAATATAAATTTCGTCGTCAATTCTCAATCCACCTTCCTCGTCGGAATAAAATCCACCATCCTGATCTCGATCAATGTCCATTTCCTCATCCTCCTCAACGTTCTGCTGATTCTTTTGTGCCATTCTTTAAAAAAAAAACATAGTTAATTATCATTTTATTAATTTGCTTTCTAAAAGTTATATATTTCTTTTTTAAATGTAAACGGGCTAGAAATAAAAATATTGTACAAAATAAAACTGTATTTTTTTAAATAAGTACATTATTTTATAGAATATTAATTAAATTCGATTATTTTAAAGAATTTTAATACAAATTCAATTATTTTCGTCAATTTTTATAAAAAACTTGAAATTTAAAAAAAAAAATCATAATTTTCAAAATTTTTAATAAAATTCTTTTAAAAAATTCAATTATTTTCAAAAATTCAAATAAAATTCTTCGAAAGAAATCAATTATTTTCAAAATTTTTGACAAAATTCCTTTAAAAAATTCAATTATTTTTAAAAATGCAGATTTTAGAAAATTCTTCGAAATAATTCAATTATTTTTATAAATTGTAAAATTCTTGTCAATAATTCAATTATTTTCGTAAATAATAAAATTTTTCTGAGAAATTCAATTATTTTCAATACAATTTTAATAAAATTTCTAGGAAAAAATTCTAAACAATTCAAATTGTTCTCAAAGTTTTTAATAAAATTCTTTGTAAATTTCAATTATTTTCAAAATTTTCAATTAAAATTGTTTTTAAAAAAATTACATTATTTTTACGAAATTTAATGAAATTCTTCAAAAAAAATGTAATTATTTACAAAAACTCTAATAAAATTGTTTAAAAGAATTTAATTTTCTACGAATAATTTTAATATAATTTAATAAGAAAATTATTAATTACAATTATTTATTTACTTATTTATTTATTTAAAAATTAACAGGATTATTAAATTTATTATTGTTGAATTTATTATTCTTAAATTAATAATAAACACGATTATTTCTTAAAACCTAAAAGAAAATCATCATAAAATTCAATTACTTTCAAAATTTTCAGTACAAATTATTTTTGAAAAATCCATTATTTTCAAGAAAATTGAAATAAATAAATAAAATAAATGAAATAAATAACGAATTAAATTTTAATATGTGGAATTTTTGAGGAAAAAAACACAAAATTTCCAAAACGATCGAAAAATCATAAACAAAATTCATCTTGTCCAATTTTTCAATTTTTAAAAGCCAGTGAATAAATAATAATAATTAATAATTATAATTAATGAATAATTCTATAATTCGTGGTGTGCAAATAAATATCGGAACATAAGAAATATTTTACTTTTTTTAGAAGAAAGAAATCCCGCGTTAAATTATTTTTGAGGTTAGGTTAATCAAAACATCGAGAATAAATTCATGCACTTTATGTTTACGAAAAGAATTTGAATAGATTTTTCCTGATAAATGTGAATCGAGAGCACAGACAAAACAAAGCAAATAAATATTTTCCACAAAAGATAAAAATTAACTCCTTATTTTTTATTAGAAGAAAAAGGAAATGCGTCAAAAGTATATATTCTATTTTGTCACTTCTCTAACCTTAAAAATTGGAGCAAAACATTTTGCCTTCTTTTTAGAATAAAAAATAGAATCAATCACTCACCTTTCAATTAATTTTTACACAAACAAACAAACACAAAATTCAATTGTTTATCAACATTTTATCATTCACAAACAATTAACACTTTTTTTTTGTTTCAAAATACGAAACGGAGAGAGAGCGAAAAATCGACGCCTTGACAAGTGACGCCATTCGCAACCAAAAAAAAAACAGTTGTGAACAGATAGTTTCACACTTCACAATATAAACAAAATAAATTCTTCTAATTTAATATCAAAGAAATTTGTTTATCATCATTTTTTTACATTTTTTAAACAATAAAAAAAAAAGAAGCGAAAAGAATGAAAATTTATAATAATAATAAACAAAAAAAGAAATAAGTTTACAATTTCGAAAATAACGGCCGCCACATAACGGAAGTCACGTGACATGGTAAAAATTCTATTTTTACTAAAAAAAACGTAAAAACAACTGTATAATTTACAAGTTAGTAACAAAGTCAATTTCCAAAAATTCATAATATTTACAGTAAACATTAATTTCTATTTTCCCTGTGAATTTTCTTTCATAAAAATCAAAATAGAAAAAAAGTTATTTGAAAGCGGGGGAAAATCGACCGGAAGTGAATACAATTCGATTAATCGATAGAACCTTAATATTTAAAAGGAAAAAAAAAAATTTCTGATTTTTTAAATTAAAATATAGGTAAATTTATTAATTTACTATAAAATTATTAAATTAGTGAATAGAAAATTATTTCCACCCTTATATTTTCTTTGGTTAAAAAGTAATTATTGCCGTTTGATGAAATCGAGGTCAGCCGCCACTAAAAACAACGGTGTGAAAAATCGTTAACATGATGACTCCGTGGCGCAACGGTAGCGCGTCTGACTCCAGATCAGAAGGTTGCGTGTTCAAATCACGTCGGGGTCAAAAGTTTTTTTTTACACAAAAAATCAACTTTCAATCTATTCTTATTATAAAAAGAAATAATTTTTAGTTTTCTTTAATTTACAACTTTGTGTTCTTCATTTTTATTGAAAATTGTAAAATAATAAAATTTTTCAATCTTCTTGAAATTTGCATTGAGAAAAAGGCGGGGAAAATTTTTGAAAATTTAAAAAATTAATTATTTATATTTAATAAATTGATAAATAAATATAATTATTGCAAAATTGTATATTTTTAATTTTAATTATATTATACTTAATTATATTAACATTATATTAATAATATATTAATTATATTATATAATAATGTTAATATTTTAATATATTTGTTATTATTTTTAACAACTGAAAAAAAATTAAAATTTTACGGCGAGAAAAAATAATTTTTCGAAATTAGGAATTTTTTCTAAATTTGAAATTTCGCGCGCTTTTTTTTATTTACAGTTCTTTTTTACCGACCGAAAACCAACCTAACCTTATTGATTTGACATGCAACCCGCAACTTGCGTGAAAATTACATAAATATTTTCGTTTTAAATGGTTTTAATTGGTTTTAATCTTTAATTCTTCTTTTTCTAACGATTTTAACAATTTTGTCGGGAATAACAGTGAAAAATGGTGAAGGAAAGTGATACGGAGCATTCGAAAAAAAGAAGAAAATCAGTTGAAACGACAGCAATGAAGGACGGAGATGTTTATAAGGTTTGTGGAGAAATTTTATTCTTTATTTATTTTTCTTTGTTTTAAAGAAACTTATTTAGGAAAAATAATGCATTTCTTTCTTCGTGAATACAATTTTAGATTTGATATTTAAGACATTTTGTTTTTATAAATAATATTGAGAAGTGCGCGGAGAAGTCTTTTAAACATAACCTCAAAATTTTTTTTACTCCGAAATTCCGGCAAAAATATTTCTTTGTGATGATAATAATATATATTTCAAATAAAAAAATCCATAAAAATGATATTATTAATTAGAAATTATTTAATTTTTATATAAATATTAACATAAATATATATAAGTGTAAATAATAAATAAAAACATAAATTAGGACTTAAAAATAAAATTAATTTAAAGAAAAAAAGAATTGAATTATTGATACTTAAATTTTTATTTAATTTATTTTTAATTTTACAAAAAATGAAACTTTCTTTTGTTTAAAATGATAATTTAGACGATAATAACTTACGAGGAGAAGGAAGCAGTCGAAAGATATTCCGAGAAAGATTCCGAGACTTTTCTCAACATTTGCGATGAAATTCGCAAGTCAATGACAAAAATTGCGGAACTAAAAACCAGCAACGATGCAAAAGTGAGTAAAATTTTTTCTAAAATTAACAATTAAAATATTAAGATCGTAAAAATATGATTTTATAATCAGTTTATTTTTATTTATTTTATTTTTATTTTTAATAATAGGAATATAATTAATAATTAATAATTAAGGAATTTCAATAAAATTCTTCGCAATAATTCAATTATTTTTATAAATAATAAAATTTTTTGCAAGAATTCAATTATTCTCAAAATATGAAAAAAAAAATTCTATATGAAAATTAAATTATTTTCAATGCAATTTTTAAATATATTCGTCAGAAAACTTGAAAAAATTCAATTATTTTCAAAAAATAATAAAATTCTTCTGATAAATTCAATTTTTTTGAATATATTTAATTTTAATAAAATTCTTTACAGAAATTCAATTATTTAAAAAAAAAACTTTAATTAAATTTCTCGAAAGAATTTAATAATTTTCAAATATTTCCATAAAATTCTCCAAAACAATTCAACTATTTTCAAAAAATTTAATAATTTCTTCGAAACAATTCAATTATTTTTAAAAATAGTAAAAATTTTATCAAGAATCTTCAATTTTTAATTATTAAATATTTTTTTTGTTGAAATTTTTGAATATTAATTATTAAAAATATTATTTAGTTGTTAATTACTGTGAATTTTGAAATATTCTTTAGGCGAAGGAGGAAATAAGTGAATTACAAATAAAAACATCGTTGGCTTTCATTGAATTGAAGAAACTCAATCGAATGGAAAAATTTCGTACAAAATTTGCCCGCGATTCGTTGGCAAGCGCAAAAAGTAATGTCGACAGTCGGCATTTGCATTTACAAAATTTACTCTACGAAGTGATGCATTTAAAAAAAGAAGTCATGAAATGTTTACAATTCAAGTGAGTAAAGTTTATTTTTTTATTTTTTATTCTTCTGAGAGAAAAATTAAAATTTAATAAATTTATATTTAAATAAAATTAATTTTCGCCCTTCAAATAAAATTAATTTATTCGCCTTTCAATAAAATTAATTTATTCCTTTTTCAAAAAAATTAATTTATTCGCTTTTCAATCAAATTAATTTATTCACCTTTTAATAAAATTAATTTATTCGCCCTTTAAAAAAATTAGTTTTCGACACTTTAATAAATATTAATTTCCCTTTTACAATAAAGTTCAAATTTTAATGAAAATTTGACTTGTTTTCATTGCAATTTATTCAGAAAACATTAATTTCAGTTCAAGTATCTAATTTTTTTTTCTTCGACAAATAAATTTATTTTCTTTAATATTTAATTTTTTTAATTTGTTGAAATAAACCATTTTCTTTTTTTCTTACAGATCTAAAGACGAAATGATTGAATTAGTTTCCGAGGAGGAATTTTATCGAGAAGCGCCCGAAACAATTTCACGGCCTGTGAGTTTCGTTCTTTTTTTTTCTTCTAAATCGACTTGAATAGAAATTTGAATATTTATTTATTTATAATAATAATAATAATAATAATAATAATAATAATAATAATAATAATAGTAAAAGTAAAATAAATTAATAAGAAAAATAATAAAAACAGTAAAATATATTGTTGGACTTTAGGAAGAAGTAAGGCGAGCGATTAAATAAGAAAAGTAGATATTTTATTTTAGAACAAGCGATATAAATCGTTTACAGTAAAACAACTGACTGACGTATTATTGAAATTGACCAGAAGGGGTCGTATTAAAAAATAAAGAGAACGACATCTAGTGTCCAAAGAATAATTAAAATACCGCGAATTATAAAAGTGAATTTATAATATTTGAACTCCAACATATATTGATAGGATAAAAAATAAAAATAGTAAAATATTTTTATAGGCAAAATAATTAAAAGAGTAAAATATATTGATATGAAAAAAATAATAGTAAAATATTTTTATAGGAAAAATAATTAAAAGAGTAAAATATATTTATAGGAAAAAAAATAAAAGTAGTAAAATATTTGTATAAGAAAAATAATTAAAATGTCCATAAAAATAGTAAAATATTTTAATCAGAAAAATCATAAGAATAGTAAAAAAATGATAATAAGTGAAATTTTATTTTCGTTTTAAAAAGAAAATATATTATTTAAGACACTTTAAAAAGAATGAATTGTAATAATTTTGAATAATTTTTATTTTTAAATTCCTAATAGTTAAATTTATAAAAAAAATAATTTTTTATTTAAAGTTTTTTTTTTGTTGGTCTATATTTTTATGTTATAAAATAGAAATAAGAATATTTTCTTATTTTATATTTGTAGGAAATTACGAAGAAAGATGAACATCAATTGAAACTCGCACGTCTCGAATGGGAATTGACGCAACGAAAACAATTGTCATCACTTTGCGATGAACTTTCGGATAGTAAAAAAGGCGTTGCTTCGAGTATTGAACAGAAACAGGCCCGTTTGGATAATCTTGCTCCGCAACTTCGTACAATTTTGGATGTTAGTCATTCGAAAGAAAAAAGCATTTTTATTTTTAAAGCCACTTTTTTTTTGCTCCTTAAAGTTCTAGTTTATAGAAAATTTCTAAAATATTATTGTTTATTTTCTAAAAAGTTATTTTATTCTCTCTGAAAGAAATTATTTTTTCTCTTATATTTAAAATTCTGTTAAATTAAGTAGTCAAGGGATATAATTACTTTTTTCTTCTAATAATAATTTTTGTTTGTATTTTTTTAAAAAAATTTTTATTAATTTGTTTGTATTTTTTTGAATTTGTTTATTAATTCGTTTGTATTTTTTTGAATTTGTTTATTAATTCGTTTGTATTTTTTTAAATTTGTTTATTAATTCGTTAATTGTTTTGTCCTTTAGTCGAGTAAACCATTGCAAGAGAGTCTTGGTCTTCCGTTGGATAAAATTCGTCAGGAACATAAAATGGCTGCTTTGTTGTCATCGCCTCTTTACGTTCTTTATGCAAAAACTTCCGCCTATCGTGACGCTTACGGTTAGAGAATTTTTTCCTCTTTTCAATTTTTATTTACTTTTCTATTCATTTACGAATTTTATTTATTTTTTATTTTTATTTTTCTTTATTCTTCTTTTATTTTTTATTTTTCTTTATTCTTCTTTTATTTTTTATTTTTCTTTTTCTTTATTCTTCTATTATTTTTTTTTAATTTGTTTCTCTTTTTCTTTTTTATTTATTTATTTATTTCACGCCTTCGGGAACGTTTTTATATTCTTTTTGTCACGTTTTTTTAGATTCATCGTTAACGGTGACGATTGAGGGCGACGAGGACGAGGCGCAGCGAACGAATAATCAAGAGCGACCACAAGAATCGGATTCGGATGCGGAAAATGCAGGGGAAAATGTTATTGAAGAGGCGCCGGTGCACAAAAAACGACATCATCGAATGTCAAAGGAGGCGCGTCTTGAGGATAAAAAATCGAAACTCCTTCAACGACATCCGCTCAGTGTGAAATTAATAATTAATTTTTCGAGTGCGTAAAAAAACTTCTTTAATTTTATAGTTATTTTAATTTAATTTTTATTTTATATAATTTTATAGTTTTCTATTCTTCTTTTTTCAAGTTTTTTCTAATTTTTCTAATTTTTTTTTTGCAGAAGACACAAAATTAACTCTACAATTTTACTATTTGACAATTTTGAAAGTCATAACTGTTGAGTCGAATTTGGAAAATGTCGACATTGGTGGTGTCAGTGCTGGGTAGGTGAAATTTTTTTGGAAAATTTCTCCATTATTTTGTTTATTTTTTTAATTTATTTATTCAGTTTTTTTACTTATTTATTAATATTATTATTTTCTTTTAATTTTTTACTTATTTTTTCTCTTTTTAACAGAGATATGTTAATATCTGAATCGATATTACGCGAACTTTATTCAAAGGACACTGGATTGGAATCGCCGAATCCGGCAAATCATTATCAATTGGAAAGACATCGATTGGGCGCGTTTCATTCATTGGGACTTGGATATCCTTATAAATGGGCGCAAAGAATGGCGGGAATTTATTTCGATGCGCCGGACGTTCAAGAGCAGAGAGCAAATGTAAAAATTATTTTTGTTTTCTATATTCTAAAAATATTTCTATGTAGTTTTCGATTTTCTAAAAATAATTCTATGCAGTTTTCTATTTTTTAAAAATAATTCTATGCAGTTTTCTAGATTCTAAAAATCTTAAAAGTCTTTTAAAAGTCAACATCTTCTTTAAAAAGGAAATTTCTTTTTTTTTAAATGTTGTTTTCTATATATTTGAAAATTAATTGTTTGTAGTTTTCAATTTTCTAAAAATAATTCTATTGCAATTTTCTATTTCCTAAAAAAATTCTAAGTAGATTTACAAATATATTTTTTAAAAATAATTTCGATTTTTCAGGTGACGAGTCAACAACTTGCTCACGATAATATTGAGAATGTATTGAGAGAAGTGAAACGACGTGTAAAAGCGCGTCTCGCATTATGCACCGAAATACAACAATTGGAATCGGGAAATTTGCAAATTATTCCCGAGACAACAGATCCAATGCCAACGAAAATCAACACATATTTACATAAATTTGTCACAATGTCGTGGCGAAGTTATTGCAATAATCCCGAGACGCCATTATTTTGTCGTGAGGGTTTAGTTAATTCTGTCGATTTCTTTTATGAGGCAGTTTTCCGACGCGATAGCAGTAAGTTCTCATTAGCATTTTTTAATTATAATTATTTCATTCTTTTTCAATTTTTCTAACTATTTATTTATTTAATTCAATTTTCGAACTGAAATTTATTTCAGTTTTTATTTGAATAAAATAATTAAATAATTTTATTCAAATTTTTGAAAATAATTGAATTCTTAGAATTTTATTACTATTTTTTAAAGTAATTGAATTCTTCTTAGAATTTTATTCAAATTTTTGAAAATAATTTAATTCTTCTTAGAATTTTATTCAAATTTTTGAAAATAATTGAATCATTTCGAGAAATTTTATTAAAATTGCATTGAAAATAATTGAATTCCTGAGACGAAGTTTTTTGATTATAAAAAAATTATTATTCTTGCGATGAATTGTACTTTTTATCAAAATAATTGAATAGTTTCGAAGCATTTTATTAAAATTACATTGAAAATAATTGAATTCCAGCGATGAACTTTTAAAATTTTCTTTTTCGCAGATGAACTTGTCGCTCGTATTGCAATAAAACCCGATTATCCAAAAGTGACGCCCGTCTTCAGTATAAGCATGAATTCAATGAATTTAACATCGGCCGACGTTATACGCGACATGGAACGTGAAATAAATGTAATGTGGGAAAAACCACCAACACTCACAGCACAAATTCAAAGACTACGTGCTTGCTTTGATATTTTCCTGGAAACAGAGGGTCGCGTGACAAGGGAGAAAATTTTCTTCTATTCAGTTAAGGGCCGAACACGAGCACGTCCCTATAAATACGTTCCACTAGGCGGAGGTATTTTTACACATCGATAATTTAAAAAAAAAAAAAATCATATACAATAAGAATTGTACAATTTTTTTTTCTTCGTTTTATTTTTAAACTCATTTAAAGATTTTTTTTCAATAAATCATTTTCTTTTTTCACAAAGAGAAAAATTAATGAAGGAAATTGAATTATTGATAATAATTAAATTTTTTGTAAATAATTAATAATAATAATTAGTTAATAAGTGAATTCTTTTTTTAATTGAACTTTGAATCTGAAATTCGGGCTTAAAATTTCCTGAAGGTAAATAATTAAATTAGGTGCTAATTTAATAATAATAATTACTATTCATTATTAATTATTAATTATTAATTAAATTAGTTTCTATTAGGTATTTAGGTAATAATTAATAATTACTATTAATTATTAATTAAATTATTTTCCATTAGGTATTTAGGTAATAATTAATAATTACTATTAATTATTAATTAAATTAGTTGCTAATTAGGTAATAATTAATAACTACTGTTAATTATTAATTAAATTAGTTACTAATTAGGTTTTTACGTAATAATTAATAATTACTATTAATTATTAATTAAATTAATTTCTTAACCTATTATTTAGTATTTTACACTTGATTTTAATTTATTTTATTATTTTTTGTGAATGAATGATTTACAGAGAGAAGATGTGAGATGATGATGATGGACAATAATGATGATGATGAATAAAAAATTGAAGACTGTCCCCCCTCCCCTCGAGAAATTCAAAGAAAAAATTGAATTATTTTCTCCTCGTTTCTTGATTTTTTTTGTGAGTGAAAGAAAAAAGAAAAACGGTGTCAAATCATTGGAATTTTTCGTGAAATTGATATCAGGTATGTACGAAGTTTATTTCTTAAACGATTATTTTCGGACGCAAGTCGAGCTCGTTCTTCTTTCATTAGAATATTTTCTGCTTTCACGTGATTTATTTGTTGCCAAAAATTTTCCATATTGTCGTAGAGATCGACGATCTGCAAAAAAAAAAAAAATTTACACTACATTTACTTACTATTTACTTATCTTTTATTTAATAATATAAATATTCTCTATTTTTATAAATTATTTTTTAATTTTTCAAATAAATAAACGATAAATAATTTTTGAATTTTCCCAGAATTTTTCACAAAACAATTATCAATTGTCAAAAAAAAAAAAAAAATTATTTTTTAATAAATAATTTAATTTTAAATAAATAAATTAAATTGACAATAAATTCAAAGCGTGAATTAATTTTTTTTTACTTACTCCTGTCGTTAATATCTCTCTTGTCGACTCGGTGTCTTTTACAGAATATTTCTTAATCAACAAAGGAGGCTCAAGATCGGCACAAAGCTTTGTCAAATACTGAATCGTGCAACTTTTTTCCAAAAGTCCTCCAAGTTCCTGCAAAAAAAAAAAAAAAAAATTGGTGAGTTTTTATTTCAAAAATTTTATTCACTTATTTTTTTATAATTGGTACCTAATTTTCCTAATTTTCCCGATTTTGAGAATTGTTTGTTAATTCTTTTTGGCAAAACTTTCATTTAGCTAGAAAATTAAAAATTCGCAGAACTTCAATTTTATGTTCAAAAATTAGAAAAAAATTCTCGTCAAAATTTCAATTATCTTATTATAAATAATAAAATTCTTCTTCGAAATTCAATTATTTTTATAAATTTTCAATAAAATTCTTGGCAAAATTTCACAGGAATTCAATTATTTAGAAAATTTTAAATAAATTTCTTCGAAATAATTCAATTATTTTCATAAGTAATAAAATTTTTGACAGGAATTCAATTATTTAATATACAAAATTTCATAAAAATTTTTCGAAAAATATCAATTATTTAAAATTTTTTTTATAAAATACTTTACCGAAATTCAATTATTTTTATAGACTTGAATAAAATTCGTTGCGAGAATTCAATTATTTATATATAAATAATAAAAATTCTTCGCAGAAATTCAGTTATTTTTTATAAACTTGAATAAAATTCTTTGGAAGAATTAAATTATTTTCAAAAGTAATAAAATTCTTTTCCGAAAAAATTCAATTATTTTAGAAAAATTTTAATAAAATTTTAATTATTTTCAAAAATTGATAAAACTTATCGCAGGATTTTCATTATTTTTTTATGCAATTTTAATCGAATTCCTTTAAAGAATGTAATTATTCTTAAAATTCTTTTTTAAATTTGTCAAAAGAATACAATTATTTAAAAATTTATGATAAAATTCTATAGGAGAATTCAATTTCAACAAACATTTAATTATTCAATAAATTATTTATTTTTAAATTTAAATAATTGAATTCTTCCAGAATTTTCTAATAAAAATTAATTTAAAAATGAATGACCGAATAATTGATTTATTATTTATAAAAATAATTGAATTCTTGCAAAACGATTTTTATTACATTTTTTTTTAAATAATTGAATTCTTTACTTTGATAGGATTTCTTGACAAGAATTTATTTAAAATTTTTGAAAATAATTGAAATTCTGTAAAGTAATCAATTATTTATGAAAAAAATTGAATTCTTGACAAGAACTTGTTTCAAATTTTTAAAAATAATTGAAATCCTCCAAAGATTTGAATTATTTATGAAAAAAATGGAATTCTTGACAAGAATTGAATTTGTTTCAAATTTATGAAAATAATTGAAATTTTCCAAAGAATTTTTTTTTGATAATAATTGAATTCTTGCGAAGAATTTTATTAAAAGTTTTGAAAATAATTGAATTATTTATGAAAAGAATTGAATTCTTGACAAAAATTTGTTTCAAATTTTTGAAAATAATTGAAATTTTCCGAAGAATTTGATTGTTTATGAAAAGAATTGAAATCCTGCAAAGAATTGAATTATTTATGAAAAAAATTTAATTCTTGACAAGAATTTGTTTCAAATTTTTGAAAATAATTGAAATCCTTCGAAGAATTGGATTATTTATGAAAAAAAAATTGAATTCTTGACAAGAATCTGTTTCAAATTTTTGAAAATAATTGAAATTTTCCGAAGAATTTTATTATTTATGAAAATAATTGAAATCTTCCAAAGAATTTTATTTTTTATGATAATAATTGAATTCTTGCGAAGAATTTTATTAAAATTTTTGAAAATAATTAAAATTCTCCGAAGGATTTTATTATTTAAGAAAATAATTGAAATCTTTAAAAGAATTTTATATTAATAAAATTTTTGAGAAATTTTAATTATTTTCATAAATGATAAAACTCATCGCAGGATTTTCATTATTTTTGATACAATTTTAATCGAATTCCTTGAAAAATGTAATTATTTTTAAAATTCTTTTTTAAATTAAATTATTTAAAAATTTGTTGATAAAATTCTATAGGAGAATTCAACTTTAACAAACGTTCAATTATTCAATAAATTATTTATTTTTTTAATTTAAATAATTGAATTCTTCCAGAATTTTCTAATAAAAATTGATTTAAAAATGAATGACCGAATAATCGATTTATTATTTATAAAAAATAATTGAATTCTTGCAAAACTATTTTTATTAAATTTTTTTTTGTAAATAATTTAATTCTTGTGAAGGATTTTATTTAGGATATTTGTAAATAATGAACTTTTTTTGGAAAATTTTATGGTAATTTAAATTATTGCAAAACATGAAGAAGAATGTTATTTTTGAACACCCAAGAAGGAAAAAGCAATTTTATCAATACTCTGTAGAATTGAAAATGGTTTTTTTTAATTTCTAGGGAGGTAAAAATTATAGACGAAAACCTTGATAATATTTCCGCTAGTAACACTGAGACGTTTCAATTGTAGTGTATCGATTGTTTGCATTAATTTCAAATTTTGTCGTAATTTCCAAATTTTATTTGACAATCTTTCCAATTGGGATTTTAATTCGTCAATTGTTTCGTCACTTTCTCGCTTCATTGTGTGTAATTGATTCTTTAAATTTTCAACTGACTCGAATAATTGTGTATGAATTTTGGGAAATTGTGCGAATTCATGAATATTCGCCTCGTCCTGCTCCTTTAAATATTCATATTGCTTTCTTTTACTTTCCGTTGATGATTCATAACTGGAAATTACTTTTTGCAATTCTAAATTTTCTATTTCCATTAATGATTCAATGCGCTTTTTTATTTCTGACATGTCACCTTGTTTCTGAAACATAATTTTTTATAGTTTTTATAATCGTTTTTTATTATTTAATATTTTAAAGTATTTTTGTTTTTTTTTGTATTTTATACATAATTTTGTTCTATTTTTTATAATTTAAATTTTTTTACTATTTAGTATTTATTAAATTTTTGTATTTTGCTTATTTTGTGTTTTTTTTGTATTATTTTTGTATTATTATTTGTATTATTTATTTTTGTATAAGTATTTATTTTTTTGTCTTTTCTGTTATTTTTTTCTACTTTGTATTTTTCGATTTTTTAAATTAACAAAAAAAAAAAATTTTTATTACCGAATATTCGATGGTATAGGTCCAAACGGCATTTTTAATTTTCGTTTCATTTATTATTTCGTCAATTGATTTTTGTTGGGAGTAAATTATTCTCTCAACATTTCGTGCATCGTCTTTAAGAATTTTTTTTAATTTCTCAAATTCCATTTTGTCAATAATTTCTATTTTTTCCAACGATTGAAGATACATTTTTCTTAAAACTTCCAAACGCTGCTTGCCTCTCACTGTGTGAATTTTGCCGAAAAAAATTTTTTCAATTAAATTATTATTATTATTATTATTATTATTAATTAAATGGAATGAAATGAATTAAATAATAAAATTTAATTATTATTAATATTATTTTATTAATAATATTAATATTATTTACCTATTAGTGTATCAATAATGTCAATATGTCCCTCTTGCAACCTCCGATGATCGAGATCGGCAATTTCTAATTGCTCGCATAAATTATTAATTACAGCGTCTTTTGCATTTACTGATTGCAAAAAATTTTTCCATAAATATTCAACTTCCTCATATAATTCTTTACATTTTATTTTTCTCAAAATAAATCGCCACTGTTCGTTTATTTTCGCTGTATTTATTCGCGAAAATGCGTCTTCACGTTTTAATTTATTCTAAAAATTTTATTATTATTATTATTATTTTTAATATTTCTATCATTATTATTATTATTATTATTCTCTAGGTTAACGATTATTTTTAACCTTATAGTACAGTTTTCAACATCCCAGAGTTAAAAGCGTTTCATTTTAACTCTAGGGTCAAAAGTGATCATTTTATTCCCTAGGAGTAAAAAGCAACGATAAATAGAGTCAAAATTTACTTTTTTTTAATCCCTAGGGAGTAAAACTGCATGTTTTTAACACTAGGGAATAAATTAATAATTTATAATCCTTAGGGAGTAAAATATCTGTTTTACCACTGGGGAGAAAAGTAATCGTTTTAGACTCTAGGAAGCAAAATAAAAAAAAAATTAAAAAAATGATTGCATTTCAATCCTTAGAGAGTAAAAAATAGTGTTTTTTTACACTTGGGAGAAAAGTAATCGTTTTCGTCTCTAGGGAACTAAATAATTTATTTTTTATTTTATTACCTTTGTAAAAACTGCAATTAATTCCTGTTTTCGTCTTTTTGCCTCCAATTCAATTTCTGCTCGATGTTGCAAATAACGAGCACGTTCTTCGTCACTCATTCGAGCTAATTTGGAAGATTTACTTTTTTTCTTTCCCGCCATTTTCTATTATTATTATTATTATTATTATTATTCTATTTTATTATTATTTTTATTAATATTTCTACCCTCTTTCTTTAACAAAAATTACAATTTGATTGAGAAAGTACTTTATAAATAATTTAAAATTAAAAATAGAAAAAAATATTTCGAAGAATTTAATTTTTTACGAATAATTTACTGTTTTTAAATTTAAAAAAAAGTAAATTCACTTTTAAATAAATAACTTCAGACATTAAAAGAATAAATTTCATAGAATTAAAAAATTTAAATTTTGTTAGTTTAAAATAAAAAAAAAATTTTCGTTTTAAAATTATTGAAAATTAATTTATTTATAATAAATTTGATAAAGTTTCTAATAATTCGATAAATGAAATGTTTTTTTTCCTTTTGTAATTTGAAAGGCTAAATGGAAAAAATGGGTTAAATTTGAAATGATCGTTTTTTTTGAAATTTTTTTGAAATTTTTTTTAATATTTCTCTATAAATAACACGTTGTATGGTTAATCTCAATTTTCTTTTTTATTAACTTATATTATATATCTTATAACTATAAAAGCTCGTTTCAATTCCGATTTAAAGCCGACAATGTTTGGTCGATTATTTACCCTAATTACTCGCCATAGAGACAAAAAAAGCAATTCATTTTATTGCAATGTTCTTTCTCTATATTTACAAAATATAATTGCACTTTTGTTATAAAAAAGCTTGAATTTTCAAAATTTTATTTCAATTTTTAATTCTTCAAAATATTATTGTAAAATTGAAATTTTTCTAAAATTATAAAAATTTCTATTTCCTTACAATTATTGAAATTTCAATCTTTTCCAATTTTAATTAAATTTTAATTTTTTACATATCTAATTTTATTAAAATTTTCATTTTTCAAAATTATTTAAATTACAATTTTTTTAAATTTTTACTTAAATTTAAATTTTTCTCTTTCTTTTCTTTATGTTACTAAAAATAAAATAAGCATCTCAATTTAAAAATAAAGAGAGAATTAAAAAAATTTTAAACTCACAATAATTTCGTTTACAAATATAATTTTACATTTATAATAATTTTTTATAATGAAAAATTAAAATTTTAAACATAGAAGAAAAAAAAATTGAAAAAGAAAAATTTTAGAATAAAAAATATAGTGAAAAATTCACACTAAATTTTCTAAATTTAAAAAAAAGGAAAAAAAATTCTAAAAATCGTTTCTTAAAATAATGCATAATTATAAAAAAAATATTTTTTTTGTTTGGTAAAGTTTGGCAATGTAAGATATTAAAAAAAAGAAAAATTTTTACCACGCACGCAGAAGTAAAAATTTTCTCAATCAATTAAAAAAAATTTCTTTAATGGCAATTTAGTTGAAAAATTTTAATTAATTGATTTCTTTTTTATTAAATTAATTTTCCCAATAGGAATACTAATTTTAGTCTTATAAAATTTTTGTTTTCGTTTACTTATAATATTGCAACTCTGTTATCAAAATTAAGTCCCTTGTTTCATTTAATTAAGTTATAAAGTTTTTGCGACCTTAGGGGCGGAAATTGGTATTTTTCACCCTAGGGTAGAAAATAAAAATGTTTTCAAAACAAAAAAAAAATGCTTTTCTCGCTTTTTTTCGGGGAAAAATTATTTTTATGGAAAAATAGTAATTTCTAACACTAGGGCGAAAAAAAACGCTATGCCGATTAAAAAACCTTAATTTTTGCTCTCTAGAGATTAAAAACGTTCATTTTTTCTCCCTAGGGATTGAAAATGGTAAAGGATCATTATTTTGAACATTAGGGCAAAAAATGGTTATTATATCACTAGTTAGAAAAATAATTTTTTTAATTCTAGTGTGAAAAATATTATTTACTATGTCACTAGAGTAAAAAGTGATAGTTTTCAACCCTAGGGAGGAAAAACAGTCCTTTTTTAACCATATGCGAAAACTTATCATTTCTAAGTCTAGGGATAGAATTAAAAAATTAAAATCTACAAGGTTCTTAATTTTTCAACAAAATTTGTGAAAAACATCGTCAATTCTTTGAGCATTAATTTTTTTTTTTTTTGAAGCACGACCAGCGAGCATAAAAATTAATTGATTCGAATAATATAATTGTTTTTAGCAATGTTTGCGAAGTGTCATTGAGCGTTCCTCAAGTAATAATAATGGCTTTTCTTTAGTCGTTGGAATGAAACTTTGTGTACGTCTTATTCGCTCGCGTCCCTTTGTCGGTCGAACTGTCACTATTTCGGCTTCAAGTAAAATTTGCGCCTCCTCGGCGCGTCTCACTTTTTCGCGTGCCGATTTTAATTCAGCGTCGAGATTCTTCTTTTCTGCTTCCAATTGTTGAAGACGATGCTCCGCGTCTGTAATTGTATTTTTTTTTGCACACAGTGAGTAAAAAAACTGTTTTTTGCACTAGAGGAAAAAACGATTGTTTTCGACTCTAGAGTATAAAATAGTTTTCAAAAAATTTCAAAGATGTATTTAAGCCCTAAGAAGTAAAAAATATTATTTTTGGGGTAGAAAATAATATATTTTAAACCCTAGGGGTTAAAAACAATATTTTTATTCATAGGGAAAAAAAATTGATAGGGATTTTTTTGCTTTATGTGAAAAGTAATGTTTTTTACCTTGAAGTTGCATTTCATTTTCTTCTTGTTGACGCTCAAATTCGAGGCGTTTCTTTTTTTCCAACTCCAACAGATCTTGCTGTTCTTTTTGCAGTCGTTCCAATTCTTCGCGTCGTTCCCATTCCTCGCGAAGAACACGTGCTTGTAATCCTCTAACTGTAATTTTTATTTTTTTTATTTTCAATATTCAAAATGGGGTAAAAAAAGAGCTTTTTTACTCCCTAGGGATTAAAAAACCTTCAAATTTACTCCCTAGAATTAAAAAGGTTCATTTTTCTTCCAAGGGATTAAAAACTTTCATTTCTTCTCCCTAGGGATTTTAAAAACCTTAATATTTACTCCCTAGGAATTAAAAACGTTTGATTTTACACCCTAGGGAGTAAAAACATTCATTTTTCCTTCCTAGTGATTAAAAAACCTTTTTTTCTCTATTAAGAAATAAAAAACATTCGTTTTAACACCGTAGGGATTAAAAATGTTCATTTTTACTACCTAGGGATTAAAAACCTTCAATTTTACTCCCTAGGGACTAAAAACCTTCATTTTTACTCCCTATAGAGTAAAATTTCTTTTTGCCGCGTTAAGTTAAATTTTTTCTTACCTATTTCTTCGTCTCGCAAAGCCTGCGTTTCCTCTTGTAATAAAATTTCCAATTTTCGTTTAACATCCTCCAATTCTTGAACTTTTGCGTTCTCCTCTTTTGAAAGTGCTTCCAATTTTCGTGCCTGTATTTCAGCGGCAATTCGCGCCTGTCGCTCGTGCTGTAATTCCATTTTTGTTTCGTCCCTCTCCTGTCTTGTAGCCTAAATTTAAATGAGAAATGATATTTTTTAACCCTAGTGAGAAAAACAAGTGTTTTCTATTCTATATTTTATTTTTATTATTCATAAAAAGAATTGAATTCTTATGAAGATTTTTATAAATTTTTTTTTAAATAATTGAATTCTGTTTGGAAATTTAATGAAAATAGTAGATATTGAAAATCATTAAATAGCGAAAAGTTTTTAAAAATACTTGAATTTTACAAAGAATTCTAAATTTTTGAGAATAATTGAATGTCTGTGTGACATTTAATTAAATTTTTTTTTGAAAATAATTGAATTACTAAAAAGCATTTTATTATTTATGAGAATAATTGAAATCTTGTGAACGGTTTTATTAGAATTTTTTAAAATAATTGAATTTCCAGGAAAAAATTTATTACTATTAAAATAATTGAATTCTTATGATAAATATTGTTATTTATGAAAATAATTGAATTTTGTAAAGAATTTTATTAAAATGACTCAAAGTAATTAAATTTTCGGGAATAATTTTGTTATTTATTTTTAATAATTGAATTCTTTCGAAGAATTATTTATGTAAAAAATTGAATTCTTGGGAAGAATTTTATTAAAATATTGGAAAATAATTGAATTCCTGTGAAAAATTCTAGTAGTTTTGTAAATACTTCAATTCTTCCAAAGAATTTTAAAAAACATTTTTTTTAAATATTTAATATCTTCTAGAAATTGAAATTAAATTTTTAGGAATAATTACATTTCTCGAGCAATTACTGTAAAATTGTATTAAAAATAATTGAAATCCTGCAATGGATTTTATTATTTATGAAAATCATTGAATAGTTGCTAAGAATATTATTAAAATTTTCAAAAATAATTGAATTCCTGAGAAGAATTTTATTATCTATGAAAATAATTGAATTATTGTGAAAAATTTTATGAAATTATTAAAAAAGAATTGAATTTCTGTGAAAATTTTTGTTATTTCTGTAAATAATTGAATTCTTTATAAGAATTTTGATAAACATGGTTTTAAATAATTAACTTTTTCAAAATATAATAAATATTATGGAAATTTTATTTTAAATAATTGAATTCTTGTGGAAAACTTTATTTGTGAAAATAATTGAATTTTTCTATTATTTAATTTAAAATAGTATTAAGAATAATTGAAATTCTTCGATGAGTTTTATTATTTATAAAAATAATTGAATTCTAGCTTAGAATTTTATTAAAAAAAATTTTAAATAGAATTTTTTTGAAAAATGTTATTAGTAGTTAAAGTAATTGAATTTTTGGGAAGAATTGTATAAAAATATTGTTAAATAATTGATTTTCTCGAAACTTTTTTGAAAATGCCATTTTAAATTAATTAAATTCCTGTGAAAATTTTATTACTTACGAAAATAATTGAATTTTGGATGAATTTTATCAATTTTTTTTTTAAATAATTGAATTCTTTTGCGAAATTTTATGAATTAAATACTAGATATTGAAAATAATTGAATTTCGATTATTTTTTGAAAATCATTGAATCGTTTTAAAGAATTTGATTATAAATTTTAAGAATAGTTTTTTGATTTCTAGTATTAGCGAAAGCAATGTTTTTCCGCACTCTAGTGTGCAAAACTAGTATTTTCAACACTAGGGAAATAAAATAGCTTTTTTTCACAAAAGTTAGAAAAATAGGTATTTTTGAATGAAAATTCCCGATGCGAGAAAAAGACCTTTTTCGCATTGCAGGAAGCAAATCGAATATTTTAAACCCCAAGGGAGTAAATCAATGTTTTTTCGCACTCTAGTGTGCAAAACTAGTATTTTCAACACTAGGGAAATAAAACAAACTTTTTTCGCTCTCTAGGGAGTAAAATAGATGTTTTCGATCGATGTTTTTGAATCTAATCGTGTAACAAGATCTTCTTTCTCACACTAGAGAGAAAAACAGTCTATTTTCCACCCCGAATGTATATATATATATATATATATATATATAGTAAATTAACAAGTTTTAAAAGATAATTTCCATTTTCTCCGCATAATTTACCTGACGACACGATCGTCGTTGATAAGCGAGTGTTCGTTGATAGCCAATTTTTTCCGTTGAATGTTGAATGGCAATTTGAATTGCTGCCAACCATTGTAAACGTCCACGATGATCCTCGGCGCCAAGCTCAATTCCACGATGTTCGGGAGTGCTGAGAATAAATCGTCGATCGGGTTTGCCCCCATTACTTGCTGCATCCGCCCACGAATTTAAGTCCAATGGAATTACACCCGACGGTTCTTTATGCTGCGAATCCTTGTAGTACGTCAATTCCCCGGGTCGTAGTACAAACCAAAAATAACGATATGTAGGCAGTAAAAATCCTTTCTTCATCAAGTAACCCTTTTTGGAAAAATAAAATTATTTATTACTTTTCAATCCCTATTTGTTAATTTTGACTCTATTCATCGCCATTTTTTTAATTCTAGGGAATAAAATTAACACTTTTGAGACCCTAGTGGGAAAAATCTAAGTTTTCAGCACTAGGGAATTGAAGCTTTTAGTCTAAAGTTAAAATTGTACGTTTTTAATCCCTGGGGAATAAACTTTAAGGTTTTTTAGCCACTAGGGGGAAAAATGACCGTTTTTTACCCCTAGGGAGTAAACTTTAAGGTTTTTTAGCCACTAGGGAGAGAAATGAACGTTTTTTACCACTAGGGAGTAAACTTTAAGGTTTTTTAGTCCCTAGAAAGTAAACCTAACGGTTTTTAGTCTCTAGAGTGTAAAAATGGACGTTTTTAATCCCTAGGAAGTATACCTCGCGGTTTTTTAGTCCCAAGGGTGTAAAAATAGGTGTTTTTAACCCCTAGGAAGTAAAAATACGTCTTTTTATCTTAAGGAATAAAACTATTCTTGTTTTTTTTACTCTCTAGTGTTAAAATTAATAATTAGAATTATTTTTCGTTAAAAATTTGATTTTTTTATTCTATTTTTGTAAAATATTACTTTTTTGAGCACATCCTCGACATATGTTTGATACATGTCGTCGATTGCTTCCGTTAAAGCTGCTGGATCAACAGTTCCACCACCGGAATATTTTGATTCCAATACTGCCAGGAAAGTTGGAAATCTTTTTTTTTTTTGTTTTGAAAATAGAAAGAAAGAAAAAAATAATTAAAATACAGCAAATTTGTTGTTGTTTAAAAATTGAAAGACAAATTTTTTTTCTATTTTAAATTTAAATTTATTTATTGTTTTAATATTTAAGAAAGAATTTTCTTTTTTGAAATTAAAAAAATTAGTTTAAAAATAATTATTTTATAGTAAGGGGAAAAAAATTATTTTATTTGTAAAAATTACCGAAAATTTCCAATTGCCGCGGCTAATGCTGAAAAATCCAAGGGATCCCAATTTAAACCCAATGAAGTGACAAATTGTGATGCAATTCGCGCCACTTCGTCGCTATTCGCTGTTACCTAATTCAAGAAATATTAAAAGAAATAAAATTATTATTATTATTATTTTTATTATTATTATTATTATTATTAATATTATTATTTTTTATAATATCAAGTAACAAACGCTTTTCTATATTGTTGACAGTTAAAATTATAATTAAATAATAAATAATTATTATATTTTTAATTAATTTTAATAACAACAATAATAAAAATAATAAAATAAAAATTAGTAAAAATAAAAAAAATTAATAAATTAAAATGTTGACAGATAAAATTATAATGAAATAATAAATAATTATAATATTTTTAATTTATTTTAATAAAACCAATAAATGAAAATAATAAAATAAAAATTAGTAAAAGTGAAAAAAATTAATAAACTAAAATAGAAAATAATCGTTTATAGTCATATTTTTTTTTAAAAAATAAAAATGCAGTAATTATATATAATTATGATAATAAAAAATAAAAAAAATTATTAATAAAAATATTTAAACAAAGAAAAAAATTACCAAATAGGAAGAGTCCGTAACGTCGGCTTCCATTTCCGCTAGGAGGCAAAATATTCGAAATAATTGATAAACGCTGTGATCTTGAAAAATGGGATGGGTTCGATTTAGATAAATTTTTCGACAAACGAGCCAGCAAATTTCGTCGATTCCTTCTTCCAATGATCGACATGTTTGAATTGGCGTTGTTTCAGTGAGAGAGGAGAAAACCTATTTTATAGAAGAAAAAATATATTTTCTTTTCGTTCAAAATTATCCCTTTTTGAAAAATATTATTTATAAAATTACTTGATATAGGTATTTATTTTTATTAAAAAAGAAAAAAAAAGTGAAAATATTTTTTTTTACTTTCAATATTTTTATCCAAATAAAAAAACTTTCACTTTTTGAAAAATATATAATTAAATTTATTTACTCCCTAGGGAGTAAACCTTGCGGTTTTTAGTCCCTAGGGTGTAAAAATGGACGTTTTTAACCCCTAGGGAGTAAAAATAAACTTCTTTAACCGCTAGGGAGTAGAAGTAAACGTTTTTAATCCCTAGGGTGTAAAAATGGACATTTTTAACTCCTACGGAATAAATTTAAACGTTTTTGCCCCATTTTTATTGCATTTAAGTATTTATTTATATTTATTAAAAAAAGAGGGAAAATATTTTCTTTTTGTCGAATGTTTAAAAAAAAAGAAATATTTACATTTTTTGCAATTAATATGTAATTTTATTTATACTAATATTCATTAATATTTATTTTTTTTATTCTAAAAAAATTAAGAAAAAGGGAAAATATTTTCTTTTTAATTATTCTAACTGGAAAATTTTTCTTTCTTTCTGCAAAATATATATAACTATTATTTACTATTTATTTATTTTTCTTTGCAAAAAAATATACAACAGAAATTTTCATTTAATTTCTATTTTTAGAAAATATACCATTTTCGCAATTGTAATAAAGATAATTTACATTAATTTGAATTACATTGAATTTCAAAATGATAAGAACTTCATTAGCTTTTCCAATGTTGAAGATAGTCTTAATTTACATTTTCGAAAATTAATTTCCATTTTTTTTTCTCTCGAAAAATAAATTTTTGTTCAATATATTTTTCTGAATTTTTTCTATTTTTAAATAATGTTTTCCCTTTGTTTCAATTTTCATTTATTTTCTCTGCTTTTTATTTTTTACTATTTCTTCTGTTATTTATTTTTTTTTCCGAGTTTATTTATTTTATTTTTATTTTAATCTATTTTTCTTTTTTTACATCGAAATAAAAATATTTTTACGTAAATAAATATTTATTTTTTCGGATAAATTAATTTTTTTATAAATGTTTTTTAATTTTTAAAATAGATGTATTATTGAAATTAAATGAGTTTTGATTGTTTTTAATGAAAATCGTGAAGTTTTACACAAACAAATGTGCTTTTTAAAAGAAACGATAAATCACGAGAAACGATTTTGTTTTAATGTGGAAAAAAATTGTTTTATTTTTTATTTTTTTACCTCTTTTTGCAGATAGTAAATGTATTGTTCGAATGTCAATGTTTGCGTGCTACGATAATGCTCCAAACCCTTTTCGATTCCATAGAGATCCATTAATGTTCCAATATTTGCGGTTAAAACCTAAAATTTTCATTTTTCTTTCCTTTATTTTATTAAAATTATTTATTTTTATTCTTGTTATTTAAATTTCACTAATTGTAATTAATTTTTATTATTTCAAAAAAAAATTTGATTACTTAATAAAATTTGTATTAAAATTTTATTATTTAAAAAAGAAACTTAAATATCAAATTTAAAATTGTTTCTGAATTTTAAAATACTAATTTTCTACTGATATTAATTTTTAAACTTGAAAAATAATTTTTTAACCAAAATAAATATTATTAAAATTAATTTTTAAAGATCTTTAAAAAATATTTCAGTTTCCTTTTTTTGAATAAATTAAATTTGAAAAAAAATTATTTGTTAAACTTCAAAATATATTTATATAACTATTAAATCCTTAACTATTAAATAAATTATTAATTAGTTAGATAAATTTTGATTAAGAATAAAATAAAATAAAAAATTTAAAAACTAATGGTAATGAAAAAATTATATAAAAAATATCAATATGTTAATTAATATAAATGTTTTAATGTTCAAAAATTGACGAATAAAATAAATTAAAAATAAATAATAGGTAATTAAAAAATAAATAAATTAATAAAGAAATAAATTAATTATTTAAGAATTGAATTAATTAATAAAAACCCTAAATTTATTAATTAAAAAACCTCTTTAGTTCGGAAAAAAAAATTATTTTTCGCACTAAAACTAAATCGACTATGTAAAGGTTTATTTTTTTTCAAATAAAAAAATAAAAACAAAAATTAGGGGGTCGAGGTCGAGTCAAAAATAAACCACACCCGAATTTGGAAACTGAAGGAAATATTAAAGAAACATTCGGCGCGATGACTCTCTCTCTCTAACGATTTTTTTTTTTTTTTGTCTCTTAACACAATAAAAGCGCGATTCGTAATAATTAATAAATAGACCCACCTTTAATTTGGATTTAGCGACAACAAAAGCATCTTCGGCTTGCAAAGCATGAAATGCATGCCAAATACTATTTGTGAGATTTTTCAACAAATGGGTCATGCTTTTCTTGTAATATTTATTTTGAAAAATAATCAACAGGTGTTGCGCTTTTCAAGCTCACACACATATTTCTCGGCACTCACTATTATAAGAGAGCAAATGGTTGAATGACGAATCTCACTCTCTTTCTCTCTCTCTCTCTTTTACACACTCTTCTTTTCTTAACGAATGCGTCAATGAGAGAAAAGAGAGTAATTCTTGTCATTGACTGTACTTCAATGTGTCATGTCGTCGTCAGCTTCCATCTGTATCTTATCTTGAAAAAGAAGAAAAAAATGGGGTAGTGAATTTTTTTTTCTCTCACAAAATCCTATTATATAAAAACCACCTGTTTTTTCCTCTTCTTTTTTGACAATTGTCTAATATTTGACACTTTATTTTAAATTTTCAAATTCTTTTTTTTTAAATTGTATTTTCTTAATTTCCTTTTTCGAAAAATTAAGTTTTGAATTATTTAAATCATTTTTTAATATAGAAAAATATTTTATAGAAATAGAAATAATTTTTTTAGTAGAAAATTTATAAAATGAGAGCTTTTTTTTTGAACGGAGTTATTTTCCCGAGAACGACAATTTGTAAACTGAGAAAATTTATTTTTGATAATATTCTCGCGCGCAGTTTTCGAAACTGCGAGTGTATATTTATATCGCGATCTTTTTCCATAGGGGGGGGGAGATAAATTATTATTAAAAGAGAGATTGGGAAAATTTGTCAATTTTCCATAGAGTAGGCCGTATTAAAAGTTCTATTAATAGGTTTTTATATTCGGAAAATTTTATACTTTTTTATTCGAATCAGAAAGAATTTCCATTAGTTTTGAATTCTGTTGTAAATTTTATTAAAATTAAAAAAGGAAATATGGTAATTATTTTGAATTATTGAAATTAAAATTAAGAAATTTGTAACTTATTGAATAGATTTTAAATTATTGAAATTAAAACGAAAGTTTGTGGATTATTTTTTATTATTAGAATTTGAAAAAAGAAATTCGTAAACATTATTTTAAAATCAAAATTCAAAAAAGAAATTCGGGAATTATTTTAAAGTTATTAATTATTAAAATATAAAAACGAAATTCGTGACTTATTTTTAAATTATTAAAATACAAAAAAGAAAATCGTGACTTATTTTAAAATTATTAAAATATAAAAAATAAATTCGTAAATTATTTTAAAATTATTAAAATACAAAAAAGAAATGAAGAAGAAAATTTGTAAATTATTTAAATTAAAAGAATTCTATTTTAAAAAATAGAATTAAAAATTTTTAGGCGGCAAAAGTAGAAATCTATTTTTTTTTAAATTATTCAAATGTATCTTTATAGAAACTTTGTGAAGCAAAGAACAAAAAGTATTCTTTTCTTCTAAATAAAAAATTTGTTGCTTCTGTTTTCGAAACTAATATAAATTACGAAAAATTTAAGGTCTCAATTAGTCATGGAACTAATTTTGCCAAATTGAATAATAAACAAAAAAAACATTAAATTTATTTTTGTATTAAAAGTGAATATTTTTATAAGTACAAAAGAAAAATAATAATTTAGGGAGTAAAAATAGTTTTTTTTATATATTTACGTGTTATTATAGAAACTTAGTCAAAAAAAAGGTAAAAAAACGTTTTTTTGTTCGTTTAAATGAAAATCTTTTTCATCCTCTTTAAAAAAAACAAGTAAATAAGCAAAAATTGAAAAAAAAAATTTTTTTTTTATAAAAATTTCTAAAGCGGACATTTTAAAAATACAAAATAAGGAAAACTTTTTTAAAAGGTTGGATACATGTTTAAAAACAAGATTTTTATGGTATATTAGAAAGTTTGCGAAAAAAGAGAAAAGCAACGATTTATATTAAAGCAAAAATGTTTTCTGTTCTTTGCCTCGAAAATTAATATTAAAGAAAAAATAAGAAAAAGGAAATTTTCTAAATTGATGTATTCGAGATTTTATTAGGTAGAGAAAAAGAGATAGAGAGAGAGAGAGGGGGGGAGGGGTGAAATTTAAGTGTAGTAAATTTTAATAAAAATTGATAAATTGATGAACTAAAGAAATAAAATAAATAAAACTAAAAACAAAATGACTACGAAAAAAGGGACTGACCAGCAATATTTTTTTTTATTCTTTATGACGACCTCAGATTAAACGAGACTAGCCGGCAAATCTTTGTTTTTTTATGACGACCTCAGATTAAACGAGACTAGCCCGCAAATCTTTGTTTTTTATGACAACCTCAGATTAAACGAGACTAGCTCGCAAATCTTTTTTTTGTTCTTTATGACGACCTCAAATTAAACGAGACTAGCTCGCAAATATTTTTTTTATTCTTTATGGCGACCTCAGATTAAACGAGACTAGCTCGCAAATCTTTTTTTTGTTCTTTATGACGACCTCAAATTAAACGAGACTAGCTCGCAAATATTTTTTTTATTCTTTATGGCGACCTCAGATTAAACGAGACTAGCTCGCAAATCTTTTTTTTGTTCTTTATGACGACCTCAAACTAAACGAGACTAGCTCGCAAATATTTTTTTTATTCTTTATGACGACCTCAGATTAAACGAGACTAGCCCGCAAATCTTTGTTTTTTTATGACGACCTCAGATTAAACGAGCCTAGCCCGCAAATCTTTGTTTTTTTATTCTTTATCACGACCTGATTGAACGAGACTAGCCCGCAAATCTTTTTTTTTTGTTCTTTATGACGACCTCAGATTAGACGAGACTAGCCCGCAAATCTTTGTTTTTTTATTCTTTATGACAACCTCAGATTAGACGAGACTAATTTACATCTCGCAAAATTCTTCTTTCAAGACATTGAACTTTATTTATTCAAAAAATTATAAATTCTGTTCAATTTATTTATATATTTTTTTTGTTGCTTTTTTCTCTATATGAATAAAATGAATTCTTATGGCGTGAGACGTTTTGGATCACGTGGGAACATTGAAACTTTTCTAATGTTGTCTAATCCAAGATACAACATTACGACACGTTCCATTCCAATTCCACCTCCAGCGTGTGGAGGACATCCATAGCGGAATGAATCAATATAGGCTTTTATTTTCTCGATATCTGTATTTAAATAAGAGAAAAAAGTTGATTACATTTTTCACATTATTTGTAGAATTACATATAAAAATAGATTTTTTTATAGATTAAAAAGGGTTTAGAAAAATAGATTTTTTTATAGATTAAAAAGGGATTGTAAAAATATATTTTTTATAGATTAAAAAGGGTTTATAAAAATAGATTTTTTTATAGATTAAAAAGGGATTGTAAAAATAGATTTTTTTTATAGATTAAAAAGGGGTTTATAAAAACTAATAAATTGTTTCCACTCTTACCAATTCCGTGATGCTTTGCCCTCTCGGTTAAATATTGTGCATCGTGAATTCTTTGAGCTCCGGAAATTATTTCCTCACCTCTCATAAACATATCGTATGAATTGGAATATTTCTGAAAAAAAAAGAATACAGATAATTATTTTTTTTCTTATAAATAGAAAAAATCGAAAAGAAAACCATTTTTTTGTAACTCACCGGATTATTTGGGTCTGGCATTGTATAGAATGGCCGCACGGCAAGTGGATATTTATCCAACATGTAAAAGTCTGTGTCGTACTGGAAATAATCGGAAATTACAAAAACTGAAATGGTAATTTGAAATAATAATAATAATTATAATAATATAATAATAATAATAATAATAATAATAATAGTAATAATAATAATCATAATAATAAAAGAATACTTTAGCTTTGACGAGTTTTCCGAGAAGCTTCTCATCAGGGGTCGATAAATCGTCCTCATCGCCAATCGTAACTCCAGCTTCGGCTAGAAGTTTAACCGCCTCTGGAAACTCGAGTTTCAAAGGTGGATCCAAAAACTTGAATGGCTCCACTTTATATTGTTGATTGACTGCCGCAATTTCGTCTGCGTAACTAAAAGAAAAAAGCAAAAGAAAAGAATGATTATTTAATAATAATTATTATTATATATTATATCTAATTATTATTATTTATTTAATAATAATAATAATTATTATTATTATTGTATATTATAATTATTATTATTTATTTCTTATTTCTTAACTTATAAAAAAAACATTTACTTGTCACGAAGTCCCCGAAATAGATCAGTAAACATTTGTCCAATTACTTCAACAACTTCATGATAATGATGTTTAAATGCCATTTCCAAATCTAAACCAACAAATTCCGTCAAGTGTCGATGCGTATTCGAATCTTCGGCTCTGAAAACTGTGGAAAAAAAATTTATTAACTGAATTCGAAAAAAAAATTTGTAGAAATTTTTTTTTTATAAAATTTGTAATAACGATAGTAAGTTAATAATTAAAAAAAAGTGTAAACCTGCGCCAACCGTGTAAACACGATCGAAATCGGCAGCAATTGCCATTTGCTTGTAGAGTTGTGGTGATTGCGCCAAATACGCGGAGCCCTTAAAGTACGAGACAGTGAAGACATTCGCACCGCCTTCACTTGCCGCTGAAATCATTTTCGGTGTGTGAATCTCCACGAAACCCTTTAGAAAAAGAAACAGATAATTATTTGAATGTAGGCCTCGGATCGACTTTAAGAATATCCCTGAAGTTAGCGTTCAAAAACAATATTACTTTTTTATTTTAAAGATTGAAATTTCACTAAGTTTATCTCCATTATTTCCCTAGGGAGATAAAAGTTTTACAGAACTTTTTTTTAACCTAAAATCTTTTTTTAAAAAATGGTTTTTGACGCTCAGCGTCGACGCTAACTTCAAGGACTCAAAAAATCACGTTTTAGTCGATTTAAAGTAGAAAAAAATCTATTATTTGGAAATGAGTCGAAAAAAATTGCCAGTTTAAAAAAAAGGAATAAAAATAATTATTAATAATAAATGTCATTTTATAGAAAAATAAAAACATTCATTATTTTCAAAATCAATATGTTTAGAAAAATGAACGAACTTTGCTGTCGAGAATGTCACGGAAGAGTTTACAGACACCGGCCTCAACCCTGAAGATTGCCTGATTTGCCGGAGTTCTTAGATCGAGAACACGATTATCAAGCCTCGTGTCCTGATTGACCTTGATGGTGGGTCCCGATTCATCGCCCTCGGGTCTCGCTGCATCCTCAATTTGTAGCGGAAGTTGAGGTTCAGCGGCGCTCACAACGAAAATTTGCTCAATATGAACCTCGCAGTCTTTCTGCGAGCAGGATTCAATTTTCGTTGGTACATTAACGACACGCGCCTCTACATCGATTATCGATTCCTTCGTGATGCTGATGAAAAGTAAGAAAATTTATTATTATTTTTATTATTATAGATAACTATAAATTATCGTCAAATTTTATTTAATTTTCTTACTGTCCCTTTCTGGGACATGTAATATTTTTGTTTATTATTAAATCAGATAATTTTGTTGATCTTACTTTGAGATGAATTTAATCATTTGTTTGCTAATCCTCTCGTTAACGGCTATAAGACCCTGAACGGTATATGATTGTTGCCTTATAACAATGAAACATTGTTTTCCTAAAAGTAAAATATAATTAGTTATTTTCATTATTCTAATTATTAATTAATATAAAAATCATTCTAATTATTTAAATTTAATACAAAAAGAAACAAACATGAGATTTTTAAAATTTTTAAAATTTTTAAAAAGGGTTCTTCAAATTTTACATTTTTTTTTAATGGAGAAAAATATACTCATATCGCTAATTTTTAAAATTTTTAAGGTGAAAATATAAAAAGAAAAAAATCGTACACAGGGATTACAGTGATTTTTTCCTGTAACATTGAATAAAAAAGGGAATTTTCACTTTTAAAGAAGGGAATTTAAAAAAAGAGTATTTATCAAATGAAGTTAAAACGCTATTTTTTTTAAAATTACACGAAAATGGAATTAAAAACAGGAACTATATATATTAAAATCTTAATTTCAGGAAAAATTAGTAAAATATACTTTAAATAAAATTTTCTCTAAAAATATAATTTACATTGTAGAATCAAAAATTGTTATTTTCAGAATGACTTTTACTTTTTTCGAAGAAAATTTCTGTATAAAAATTAGAAAAGTTTACTTCAGAAGTAATAAAATTTATTTTGCACATAATAATTTTTAATAACAAATTATACTACAAGAAAATTAAATTGTTGGAAGAAAATTTAAAAAATTTTTATTCAAAAAGTAACCGTAGAAATGAGTTAAAGTTTACTATTAAAAATAATTTTAAAATAATTGTACCAATTAAATTTAAATTAAAAATTATTTTCAGGGTAAATTTTAATAAAAAATTTGGAAGATTAATATTAATTTAGGGGGATAAAAAAGTAAACTGTGATCACTGCTTACGATTCATGGCAATATTAATAAAAGCGAAATTGGGAGATTTTTTTAAGAAAAAGATAATGAAAAAAAGGAATTTAATTTTAAAAGAAAAAAAATTAGATCTTTGTTTCTTTATGACGACCTCAGATTAAACGAGACTAGCTCGAAAATCTTTTGTTTTATTCTTTATGACGACCTCAGATTAGACGAGACTATTTTTTGCAAAGTTAATGCAAAATTAGTAAATACTTTTTACCTTTGGCTCGACTCGTGTGTAAACGACCACGCAACCAAAGTAATTGATCCACACGATTAGAATTTAATTCCTTAATGTCAACATATTTCCTTTCCAAGTGTGCATCCTCGCTTTGAATCATTTTTAAAAGTCCATAACGCTCCTTTGATACGTCTTCTTCATTTGTAACCGATTCCGGTTCCTGTTCCGCCTAAAATTTTAAAAGAATAATTTAAAAAATAAAATTTAAATTTTTAAAATAGTTTAAAAAGAAATAATACCTATTTGACTTACGCGTTTTGCAGCATGTTCTGCTTTTTTGGCTGCTTTTTCTGCTTCTTTCATTGATTTTTTTAAGGCTTTCTTGGAAGGCGCGTTTCTGAAATGATTTTTTCATTTTTATTACTTTCTCACAAAATAATTATTTTTTCTATTTTAACAAAAAAATTGTTTTTTTTAGACAAAATAAATTTTTAATATTTTCTACATAATAAATTTTTATTTGTTTCTAAAAAATATATTTTTCCTACAAAATAAAATTTATTTATTTTATTTTATTTATTTTTGAGAAAGTATATAAAGAATTTCTCTTATTTTTTACTTTCCAAGCATACAAAATTTAATTTTCTACTTTTCGAAAATAAACTTTTTTGAAAACTGAAAAAATAATGCATTTGTTGATTGATAAAAATGAAAATATTTTCTAAATTCTAAATTAAATATAGAAAATTTACCCTTCGACTGCAGGAGGAGCAGCTTTGTCAACACCCATCTAAAAAAAATATTCGTCAAATAATCACATAAATTTCATCATTTTTAAAACAAAATTACAATTCAATTGATAAAAAAACTTCTTCTTAACCTTCTTATCTTTTGCCTTCGTGAACCAAAAAAAGTATTTTCGTTATTTTTAAGATTAAAAACGTGGCTAAAAAAAATAAAATGAGAAAAATAAAAAAAAATTGTTTTTCTAGGTTATGTTATGTTCACTAAATTTCTTGATATTTCTTTCTGAAATTTAAAATAGAAAATTTACTTACCTTTTTCTTGTTTATTAACGAAATTGGTAAGAAAAACTTGATCTATTTGTTATTTATTAGCTATTTTCTACACATACTACTTTAACCGTTAATAATAATAAAATATAACAATTTCTTCAACAATTAACTTCCCCTTGAATGTAGCCGCAAATCGAGTCTACGTAACGGAAAAAAATGAACCGGAAGTGTTGTGACATCTGGACAATTGACAAGTGAACCAAAATTGGCGCGAATTTTAAATTTTTATTTTTCGGTATTTTGTTTATTTAAACGATTTAAACAAATACTATCTTTATTATTAAATAGGATTGTTTTCAAATTTTAATAAAATTTTTCGTGAGAATTCGATTATTTTCATAAATTAAAAAATTCTGCGAGAGTAATTAAATTCGAATTTAATTCTCAAATTTTTTGATAAAATTCTTTGCGAGAATTAAATATTATATTTGCAGCTTTGTAGAAAAAAATTTTGTTACTTTTATATTATTATTTTTTATTTATTTGCTTTATTCTACTTATTTTTCTTCGAAAGATAAATTTTTACAGATTTCTCAATTTATCATTGCAAATTGGGTCAAATGCCATTTGGGGAAATCTGGAAATAGTTACCAATTACCATTTGTCGATATTACCGACAGTTTAAATTTTCCCGCGCTTTTTCACTACCGTTTGTCGGTATTTAAAATTTTAAAAAACCCTCCCCCTGCCAATAGATGTCACTTGCGAAGTGAAGTTAGCCGCTTACTTTTCTCTCCCCCCACCCAATGACGGTGGTTGGAGGACAAAACAAAACATTGTCTAAAGTGACACGCGATTGGTCGAGAATTCACCTCCTTGTCCTTGTCATGCGCACAAATCCCATTTTTCGACTTACATTCCACTCGCCGAGTCAAATCCAAGAATGTTTTAGAACCGTTGCGGCGATGCTAACAAAACCTGATGTTACTGATAATCAGAAGAACGCGGAATTAAAAATCGAAAATTTAAAAAACAACACGTGTGTTTAAATAAAATAAATTTTTAATTATCAGAAAAACAAAATATTCTCTAAAGTTCAAGTTTTCGTGTGTTGTGTGAAACGTTAAAAAAATTAAAAAAATTTTGTTGAGCGGAGCCAGGTGGCTCAGCAGGGTTGCCAGGTTGAACCAGGTGAACGTCAAAGCGTGCGGCCTCTCTCTCTCTTTACCTGATTTTCTGTGTCGCGGTACTCAAAAGCAACGTGTCAATTTTTTCTCCCCAAGGATTATTAAACCATTTGGATTTTTTGACTTGTGGAAAATCAAAAAAACTAGTGGATTATATAGTGTAATAAAAAAAAAGTGATTGTGATACAGAAAAATGTGAATAGAAGAAAAATAAAAGAATATTAAGTGTTTTTTTCGAAATTTTGTGTGTGCACGTGTGTGATCCGCATTTTCGCAACAAGTGGTTTTTTTTCTCGATTTCGTAAGAGCGGGAGTGTATTTTTTCAAAGAAAAAGGAAATTCCCTCTCTCAATTCTTCGTCGTGTCGACAATGGTTTTGTACCTTCAAGGGACCACTTTTATTGTGAACGCAAGTGAAATGGTGAGGAGCGAAGGGTCCCGTCGCTTTTAAGAAATAAATGCGCCGTTGCCAGGTGTGTCGTGGGTGACGGAATATTGTAATACAAAGTTGAAAAAAAAACACTTGAGAAATAAGAAAAAAAAATAGTTTCAAGAAGAACCTTTATTTTTTCGGTGTGCGCGGTGCATTCGAGGAATGTGAGTGGATAAAAAAAATGACAACGACCATGAAGTTCGAATCGTGGAAAATTGGATTGGTGTGAATATTATTTTTCTTTTAAGTAGTTTTTGTGTGTAATTTAGAAACTTTTTTTTTTGGAGAAGTGGCGAAGAAAAGGAGAAAAAAGCTTGGCAGAAATAAGTGACAACTGCCAAGCGAATAAATATGAATGAACCCAGTGAGTGTTTGAGGGCGTCGCGGCCATTTAGGAGATTATTTATTTGTTTCGTTGTAATTCTTGTCGCTGGCAGCGCATGGAGTACAGGTGAGATTCTATTGTTTATTTTTTCATTGTTATTACATTGCAAACCTGTTTGTGCTCTTTCTTTTAAATTTCATAATTTTTACAGCTAGTTTTTTACTCATTATAATAATAAAGGGGGTTAAATTATTCACAATATTTCAGAATAGAAAATATTTTATTTAGAATATTTTAAAAATTCTCAAAATGAAATATTCTTATATAGGACTTTGAAAGAAATTATTGTTTAAAATTGAGGTAATTTCTAAAACTTTAAATATAAAATTCGATAGATTTAAAATATTTTATATTCTTTAAAAGTATTTTCTAAATGTTCAAAATATTTTCTATAATTTTAAAATATATTTGAAATTTTCAAAATATTTTTTAAATCTTTAAAATAATTTCTAAATTTCCAGAATATTTCTATATTCTATAAAATATTTCAATATTCTTTAAAATATTTTCTATAACTTTAAAACTTTCATCATATTTTTAAAATCTTTAAAATAATTTTTAAATCTTAAAAACATTTTCTAAGTTACAAAATAATATTCGAAATCTGTAAAATACGTTCTAAATATTTAAAATATTTACTACATTCTTTAAAAAATCTTTGAAATTTTTAAAATATTTTCTAATTTTTTAAAAATATTCAGAATGTTAAAAATATTTTCAATATTCTTTAAAATATATTCGAAATTTTCAAAATATTTTCTATAATAAAATTTTAAAATTTCAAGATATTTTTCAAATCCTTAAAATAATTTCTAAAGTTTTAAAATATTTCCTATAACTTTATAAAATATCTTTGAATTTTTAAAAATATTTTCTATATTCTTTAAAACATATTCGAAATTTTTAAAATTTTTTGAATATTCTGAATATTTTTACAAATTTAAAAATATTTTAAAAATTTCAAAGATATTTTATAAAGTTATAGAAAATATTTTCTATATTATAAAAATATATTTGAAATTTTTAAAATACGTTCTGAATATTTAAAATATTCTCGAAATTTTTAAAACTATTTGAAATATTAAAAATATTTTCTATATTCTTTAAAATATATTTAAATTTATCAAATTATTTTCTATATTATAAAAATATACTTGAAATCTGTAAAATACGCTTTAAATATTTAAAATATTTTTTTTAATTTGTAGAAATATTCAGAATATTCAAAATATTGTTTAAATCTTTAAAATATTTTCTATATTCTTTAAAATATATTCCAAATTCTTAAAATATTTTGTATTAATTTCAAATGTATTTAAAATTTTCAAAATATTTTTTAAATCTTTAAAATAATTTCTAAAGTTTTATAATATTTTCTATATTATGAAAATATAATCGAAATCTGTAAAATGCGTTTTAAATATTTGAAATATTTTCTGTAACTTTAAAAGTATTCGAAATATTAAAAATATTTCCTATATTTTTAAAAATATACTTGAAAATATTTCCTATAACATTAAAATATATTTAAAATATTCAAAATATTTTCTAAATCTTTAAAATATACTTGAAATCTGTAAAATTCGCTTTAAATATTTAAAATATTTTTACAAATCTTAACATATTTTCGAAATTATAAAAATATTTCCTGTTATTAAAATTTATTTGAATTCTGTTAAATACGTTCTAAATATTTAAAATATTTAGAAATTTCTTAAAAATACTTGAATTTACTCTCAATTTAAAAATATTTTTAATATTTTGTAAAATTTATATATTATATTATATTTATATAAATAAAAATAAATTTTATAATTTATTTTAAATATTTTAAAAATAATTCTAAAATTTTAAAAACTATTTTCAGAATTATTATTCTAGTGTTAAAAACCTATGGTTTAGTTATAAATCTTTAACTAGAAGACAAAACAAAAATAATTGTTCACGTGTAAATGTGGAAAAAGTAACGAAAACCTTAATCATGTTGTATGGCAATGTTTATTGTTTGTGAGTCAACGGTCAACTTTATACTTAGAAAGCAATTTAATATATGAAAATTTTCTTGACCCTTGTGTTTAGAAATATTCTCTTAATTTAAGAATATCTTTAAAATATTTTCTAAAAATTTTGTACTCTATTTCAAGTTTATCAATATATTAAAATTTTGTTTTAAATTTCCAAAAAAACAGTTAGAGAATATTTATATACTTGAAATGTACTGCTAAATATTAAGACTTTTTGAAATGGATACTAAATTTTTTTTTTAATATTTTAGTAAATTCTAAATTTAAGATTGCACTGGAAATTAGTTTGAGAATGTATACTTAACACAGATTTTAAATTAACGACTTCATTATCAAATATTATCATTAGTACTTTAAATAGATATTCTAATTTTAAGAAACATTCTATATATTTGCTCTCGTAATCTTAAGAGCGTCCTGAAGATTGAAAGTTATATATATTTAGAAAAAACCAAAAATTTTATGTAAATACAAAATTTCTTGTATTTTTCCCTAAGAAACAAGTTTTAGTTTTTATCTAAATTTTACGTTTTTTAAATTTCATTCAAAGAGAAAAAGTACAAGGAAAAATGAAAAATTACTTTTAGAGCCATTTTTCTGTTTTTTTCTCTTAGAAATTATTGTACGCATCTAACATTATAATGAAAAATATAAATTTTTTAAAATATTTACCTTTAGAGGGCCGGTAAATTTGCATAAAATTTTAGTAGTTTTTTATTAAAAAAAATTTATAAATAAGAAGTCAATTCAATAAAAAGATTCGTCAAGATAAATGATAAATGCGGTGGCCAGGCACTCAAAGATTAAAAATTTTTGTTAAAATATATAAAATTTTGAAAGTAAACATAAATTTTTATTACTTTTACAAAAAATATAAAAATTACGTTAATTTATCTGCGATAGAATTTGATTTTTATATTATTAGGTCACATAAAGATAACTGAATTCAATCGACAGAATGCACAAGAGTTTATTATACATTGAAAAGAAAATCAAAGATACCATACAAAAATATATACCTCTATACACAAATGCCACAATGAAGCCATATAAAATCGATTGGAAACAATTTTGAGGTTAATTTGAGATTCCAAACGACGAATAATTTACACCGCTTAAATAAATCGGAAAATCCTCGCGAATCGATTCTCTCTAACTTTTATAAATCCCTCTCCTCATCATTGAATTCAGTGAACTTCATTTTAATATCGAACATATAATTTTATCATACTATAGATAAAATATAAAAATTTTTTTCTTCTTATTTAATAAGGATTAAAAATGTTTAATTCATATTTTAAAATCAAAGACTGCATAGAATTTCAAAAGTTATTTTTCTCTTTAAAAAAAAAAAATCAATTGCGTGTGTGTTGGATATCATATTTTGGTTTACGAAAATAATTGTGGTGCATGAAAGGAGGATTGTTTGTTTGAGGTCAGATGTTAAGAATAAAGAGTAGCTTGAAGAATGATGAAGAAAACGGATATGGAGAGAAAAAGGAAGAATAAATGTCGGGTGAGGGAATGAAGTATATAATGGAAGGGGGCTTTTTTTAAAGAAAATTCAAATCGTATCGTGTATTTTAAAGTGTAATTTTTGAAAGAATCCAGTAGGATAACATTCGACGAGTGTTAGTGGAGGATTTTACAATTCATATAAAAAATTGTTAGTTTCGAAGAATTTTATCTTAATTTTTGATAATAATTGAATTTTTTTAAAGGAATTTTATTAAATATTTTAAAAATAATAATCTTTTCTAAAGAATTTTATCAAAATTGTTGTAATTAATTTCAGGGCTCGAACTAGATCCGTAAATCCCCTATAAAGGTCCTAAACCTTAAGGTCCTAAACTATAATAAATTAGTTTTTTTGAAAAAAGATCCGTCAAGTTCGTAATTTGATAAAAAACGCACGAAAAGTTCGTAAATTGTACGATATAATTTTGGAAATTTTGAAAAAGTTACAAACGATTGCAGAAATTCAATTATTTACAAAAATAACAAATGTTTTTGTAATAATTAAATTATTTTCAAAAATTTCATAAAATTCGTCACAGAAATTCAATTATTTTCTAAAATTTTAATAAACTTCTGGACAAAAATTCAATTATCATTATAAATAACAAAATTCTTCGCAAAAAATGAAATTCTTTTCAAAATTTATCATAAAAAATTCTTCGCAAAAATTCAATTATTTTCAAAAATTTTAATAAAGTTATCAAAATTCCTCAAAGAAAATTCAATTATTTTCTAATCTTTTCATAATTTTCTTCGCAGATATTCAATTATTATTGAAAAATGTAATACAATTCTGGGCAAGAATTCAATTATCATTATAAATAATAAAATTCGTCGCAATAATTTAATTATTTTCAAAAAATAAAAATTTTTTTTAGCAAGAATTCAATTATTTTTTAAATCTTTATAAAATTCTTCGCAGAAATTCAATTATTTTCAAAACTTTTAAATAAATTTCTTGGAAAGAATTCAATTATTTTTTCATAAATAACAGATTTCTTCTCAAAAATTCAATTCTTTTAAAAAATAACACTTTCAGCAGGAATTCAATTATTTTTTTTAATTTTTCATAAAAATAACATTCAATTTAATTCTTTTAAAAAATAACATTTTTAGCAGGATTTCAATTATTTTTTTAAATTTTTCACAGAAATTCAATTATTTTCCAAAATTTTAATAATCTTCTTTGATTTAAAAATGAATTTCAATTAAAATTTGAGATAATAATTAAATAATACTTAAAAGCATTCCGAATAATCGAAATTTCACGTAAAAATTTATTGTAAAGAAATGGATTTGAAAATTCTCATAAGGAACTTTTTAGAAAATTATTAAATTTAGAGAAGAATTTTGGTTAATAAAAATTATAGAAAATAATAATTGAATTGAAACGGATGAAAATAATTTTTGAAGAAGTTGCAGTAAAAATATTCTTATAATGTAAAATAATGATTTTATCACACGATCATCTTTAATTATTATAAAACATGAAGATATCGATTACTCCGAGTCGAAGACTCGGAGTAATTGATTTCTTCATGTTTTATAGTTATGAAAAAATTTTATTTATAGTTTTAAGTAAAATTTTCTCTTATTTGACCGTCATGTTGGATCCGCCATTTTGAATTTTGCAATTTCAACTTCAGATTCGTCATAAATCCCAAAAAAAACCCCTAGTGTCAAGTTTTAAGCTAATTCGTGGAGTTTTTAAAAGACATGTTAGATCCACCATTTTGAATTTTAAATGTTAAAATAAGTTAGTTTTGAATTTAAGACCAATTTTTAAAAATATCTTTCATAATACTGAAAAGTAGTAACTTAATAGCAACGTGTATATTATGTGCTTGAGAAAAAAGATGAAGTCTTGCGCTTTGTAAGCCTAACGTGAATATACAGTTACTTAAACATGCGTTGACACTATCGTCTTAAGTACTGTCTGATGTTACCTTCCATGTTTTCTATACATAGAATCACACAATTGATAGTTTCATTGATGGCCTCAAAGATATGCCTCGTCATACAGAGACAGTATTTCAGAATGTTCCCGTTTCTCATCAGAACAATTTGAATTATTTTTTTTTGGAAAAATTTAGAATAACCCTTCTAAGAAGTACTTTTTGGGGATTTTAAACTCGATCCAAGGCTTTAATATAAAAATTTTCGTGGTGAGTTTCAAAATCGGATGAATTTTTAATCTTCAAAAAGAACCCCAAAGGTTTTATATTTTTTAAGTTTTTTTTTTCTTGTTTTATTTTTAAAGTTTAAATTTTATTAGGAGTTAAAGTTACAAAAACCAAAAAGAGGAGAAAAAGAAAAGAGGAAATGCAGTATTATTGCATAAGTAGGGTAAGGAATTTAAAAGTTCTTTAGTGAATAAAAGTTTAGTGAATAAAGTTTCTTATCTCTGTCTGGATGCGCGAAAAATCAGTGAATGAAAAAGATGCTGCGTGTGAAGAGTGGTGTGATGGTTGGTTTTGATGTATACACGAGCCCGAACTAATTGGGATTTATTACGATGTTAATTCGGGCAATTGTGCGAATCAAGTTAAATCGTTGACCCCTAGGTCTCTCGGTTTTCTTGCATTGATTAAACAGACGTTCAGCACGTGTCGATGTAACTCTCTCTGCTCTGTGTTGGTTTGTTTTACACCCTCTCTCTATATAACCATAGACATAAAAGCACACGAAAGGTTCAAATACATATAGGGCTTCAACTATCCGTTTATTGTTCCACATTAACAAGCGTTTAGAATGCAATACCCTTTTCACTCGATGCTTATTACTTTCAATAACATTCATAAACCATAACCATAACCCCCTGTGTGTTTCTTTAAATCAAAAACATTTAAATTCAAACCAAAACATTTAAACTCAAACAAATTTTAAATAACTAAAAATCAAATATTTTTTTAATTTAAATTTACTTCCTTTGGCTTGAGTTAAGACTTGAATTAAACTACTAATAATAATTCTTATCCAACAGGTAATGCAAGAAGAAAAAGTTTGTATTTTAGAAAACCAAATCGTAAAAAAAAGTCTTATGGACTGTTTCCCAACATTTTTTTAAAACTTTTATTTTTCTATGGAATATTTAGACAGAGTATATCTATTGACACATATACGGTAGGCAGACGACTCAAGGAATTAACTTTAATCAGGCTTTGGTTAAACTCAGAAAAACTCGAACAAGTCTAATCTCATATACTCGGGGTATTAACGTAGATTAGAACACTGATTATAGACAGAAAATAATAGAATTTCAAATTACGGATCAGGTGTTTTAATCCCAATTTTAAATATCAAAGTACTCTACGGTGGGTTTTAAAAAATAACCCTTCCTTTCTAACTAGATTGAAAAATGTTTTGTAGTATAGTAGTTTTTTAGCAGATGTAACGTTTATTAATTGGGAGGGTGAATAAAAGGGTAGTAGTGGGGGTATGAAGAACTGTAATAGAAAGAGATTAGAGAGGGGATAAAGAGTAAGAGCAGAAGAGGGTATTAAAGGGTAATGGTAGAGGTATAGAAGGTAATGCACGAGGGGGCATAAATGGTAATAGTAGAGGAGGTGTAAAGGGTGAATGTTGAGTTCATCAAAAAAGGGTGAATGTTAGATTGGAAAATAGGTGAATGTATTTTTGAGAATATAACGCAGAAAAAGGTGTGTATCTATCACTAGCGTCAGCTGAACCAGGTTACAATAGAAGTGCACAAGGGCCATTGCCTGCTCTCTTAAGAGACGTTTCCCCCTGGGTTTCCCTTTAGGTCGTGATTCCACTCGGCCATGTAAATTTTACTATAGTTATACCATTGCCCCCCGTCCCTTTTCACCTCTCAAACGAGCCTCTTCCTTTAGTCATAAATCCTTCAGTTATAAACCTTTATACCTAAAGTTGTCTTCTCTTTTTTGCCACCAGTTCTTGAATTCCAGGAAATTCTCCGTTATTTAAGGATTTTTAAATCAATTTAAAGACTTTAATTTTCAACTAACGTTCAGCACGACTTTTAAAAAATAATTAGCAAAGTTTTTAGAATCAAAAATCCTCTTTTAGATTTAGTCTAATCATTTTTCTAGAAAAAGAAGGGATAGAAACGTTTATAAACTATGTATTCTGGGAGAATACAAGAAATTGTGTTTCATTTCCTCGAGTTAATTTTCTCACATGCATTAATTAGCACAACGTAGCGTGGGACGAATTTTTCGAACCAATTGACATGATTTTTTGTTTTGTTTAACGCTCTGCTGCATTTCTCACAAAATTGTATTTTAAAAAAGCAACGAAAAGAGAACTGGTTGAAGGTTCTTTTTTTAAAAGAAGAGGTAGGGAAATGAAACACTACCGCTTGGGGAGTGAGATAATAATGAAGATGATGCGGTTGAGGAATAAAGAAAAAGAAGGGAGGGGAGCATCCGGTCGCTAAGAACGGAGCATTCAGACACGTAGGTGCTTCACTTTGATGATGCCAACAAAAAAAAAAAAAAAAAAAAAACAGCACCAAGTGCCCTTGACAATCAATAAAACTCTAGGTATCAATTTTCTACGACAACTCCCAAAAAAGAATTCTTCAACTCGATAGAAATGATATTAATTATCTTTTCTTTCTTCTAGGATAATTCGAGTGTAATTGGAATAGAAACTTAAAAATTTAGGACTAGGACCTCAAAAGGTGGGAAAAAAATTTTTAGTCTTTAAAATTATTTTCTAAAATTTTTGTCTAAATCGATTAATTGAAAAAAAGAGCATAATAGTATTAGCCATAATGGACAAAGGGAATACAGCAGTAATCGAGGAAAAATTTCTTGTAAGCATTAGAAAGAAGACGATATCAAGAAGTTGAATCATAATAGAAAAATTACTATCGGATCTAGTAAAGTGTGCGTAATCGCTTGTTGGTAGTGAAGGGGTGCATTAGAACTTGACCTTGACGGAGCATTAACTCCTATATAACTGGTTGTCTCTCATATATATATATATATATATATATGTATATATAGCTGGTTTGACTCGTTGTGGATGGAATCGGTGAACTTAGCGGACATTCCACGAAGGATAATATGATTCTGTAAAACGGATGCTCGTTTATTTCTTCTTTATGATAATTACGATAGTAACAATGTGAAAATTGCGATCTGCATTAACTATCATCTGCATTGTATTCTGTTGATAATTTCTCGAAAAATAGTGGAACTTCTAGTATATAATTTATGCACTAAGAGTATATACGACAACGTGTGGTTAAAATTTAAAACACTTGTTGTGATTTTAGATGTGGCATGATGTAGTACGAACACTACTACTACTACTACTACTACTACTACTACTACTACTATAGTACAGTTATCCTACTTCTTTTATTGTTGCTCCTACTACTACTATACTACAAAAAGTTATTCCTACTTTCACTACTAGTTCTTTCATTAGTACTGAAACTACTCCTAGTTTCACTACTAGTTCTATTATATTAGTACTACAACTACTCCTAGTTTCACTACTAGTTCTATTATTAGTACTACTACTCCTAGTTTCACTACTAGTTCTATTATTAGTACTACTACGCCTAGTTTCACTACTAGTTATATTATTAGTACAACTACTCCTGGATATTACTGCTACTTAAAGAATATTCTGATTCACTCTAACAATTATTAGATATACTCAAAAAAAAGTTCTGTTACATTTATTTACGAATTTCTTTAATTAGAAAATTATTCGAAACCATCAATAATTTCATTTTTCAATAAATATTTCATCATTATTATTTTTCTATGGGAATAAAGATTTTCAAAAATTCAAATTCAAACTATTTTGAAATTCAAAAACTTATAAGAATATTAATATAAAACATGAAGATATCGATTACTCCGAGTCGAAGACTCGTGATGATGATCGTGTAATAAAATCATTATTTTACATTATAAGAATATTGTTACAGTAACTTCTTCAAAAATTATTTTCATAATTTTCAATTCAATTATTATTTTCTAGAATTTTTAAATATAAAATTCTTCTTTAAATCAATTATTTTTAATAATTTTTTAAAAAGTTCTTTGAGAATTTTTAAATCCATTTGTTTACAATTCAATTTTACGTGAAATTTCAATTATTCGAAAATTGTTTAATTAATTGTACAATAGAAAATAAAAACTTGAAATAATTTAAAAATATTTTGATTAAGATTTTTGAGAAAAATTAATTTTATAGAATTTTTAATTAAATGTATATGATGAAAAATTCAGATTTTCAAAGATTTTAATTTAAAACCTTTACAAAATTCAATTATTTCTAAAAATTAAAAATTATTAGTAACTTCTCAAAAATTCAATTATTATCTGAAACTTTAACTGAAATTAATTTTTAAATAAACGTAGAATTTTTTAATAAAAATTATTTTTATTAGAAAATTCTACGAGAATTCAATTATTTAAATAAAAACATTGATAATTTATTGAATAATTAAATGTTGTGTAGAATTTTATCAAAATTTTTGTTTAATAATTGAATATTCCTTTGGGGAATTTTATTAAAATAGTAGAACATTGAGAACCATATTGAAGTAGGGAAATTTTTTGAACATAATTGAAATTTTGCCATGAATTTTATTAAAATTTATGAAAATAATTGAATTTAATACGTTCTTGAAAATAATTGAATTACTACGAAGAATTTAATGTTAAATTTTAAAATAATTGATTTTTCGAAAAAATTTAAGTGAATTCTGTTTTAAATAATTGAATTCATGTAAATTTTTTTAGGAAAATAATTTAATGTTGGTGTAGAATGTTATCAAAAATTTTGTTTAATAATAATTGAATTCTTTTGGGGAAATTTTATTAAAATATAAATAGTAGAATATTGAAAACCATTGAAGTAAAAAAATTGTTTGTAAATAATTGAAATTTTGCCATGAATTTTATTAAAATTTTTGAAAATAATTGAATTTTTGTGATGAATACTATTATTTATGAAAATAATTAAATTTTGCAATGAATTTTATTAAAATTCCTGAATATAATTAAATTTCGGTGAAGAATTTTGATATTTATAAAGATAATTGGAATATTAATATAAATTTTGATATTTATTAAGATAGTACCAATTATAATAGCCTTAATAGTAAAATAGGGTGTATTTTTCTATGTAATAGGACAGTAGTAGATAGTACCAATTATAATAGCCTCAATAGTAAAATAGGGTGTATTTTTCTATGTAATAGCACAGTAGTAGCAGAACTAGGAATAGCTGTTAGAATACTATAGTACAAGTAGAAATAGTTGTTAGAATAATAGTCAGGTAGAAATAGTTGTAAGAATAGTTGCAGTAAGAGTTTAGAATAAACAAGGAATAGTACAACTGTTCCTAGTTTTACTATAAGTAGGAAATGTAGTGGAACTAAGAATAATTGTATAGTAGTAAATGTAGGGGACCTAGGAATAGTTGCAGTAGGAAATGTAATAGTAGCAGAACTAGTATTCATAATCGAACTAGGAGTAGTAGGGGTCTAATAATATTAGGGGAATAGTAGTAGGAATAGATGTAGTAGGAGTAGCGGAACTAGGTACAGTAGCAGAAATATGAGTAGTTGTACAACTAATACTAATTTAACTACAAGTAGGAAATGTAGTGGAACTAGGAATAGTTGTAGTAGGGAATGTATGGGAACTAAAAACAGTTGCAGTAGGAAATGTAGTAGAACTAGGAATAGTACAAATATTCCTAATGAAACTACAACTAGGAGATGTAGTGAAACTAGGAATAGTTGTAGTAGGTAATGTAGTAAAATTAGGAATAGTACAACTATTGTTAGTTTTACTATAAGTAGGAAATGTAGTGAATCTATAAGAATAATTGTAGTAGGAAATGTAGTGAAACTAAGAATAATTGTAGTAGGGAATGTAGGAGAACTAGGAATAGTACAACTATTCCTAGTTTTTCTATAAGTACACTGAAAAAATAGGTGTCTTTTTTGATATCTTAAAATAAGATGTAAGATGGAAAAATGGTATCTTACATCTTAAAATAAGATGTTTTCTAAAGCATCTTACTGATATTTAAGATGCCTTATACGTTTTAGCAGTGATGAAGATATTTCTTCCATCTTAGAAAAGTAAGATACTTTGGTAAGTTCTTTAAAGTATCTTAAATTAAGATGTTTCTGTTGCAATAAGATGTTTAGCGATAAGTTACTTGAGAATCGTAAGATGCGCCATAAGCGTAAGTTACTAAAAACTAAGATACATAAAGTGTTTTCCATAAGAGCCCATAGTTAACCTCAAAACTTTTTTCCCGAAAAATACACAGAAAATGTGTACGAAGGGTACGAAGATACTTTTAACATCTTAAATTAAGATGTTTCAAGTAACTAAAAAGTGTCTACCAAAACATCTTAGAAATGACTACCAAAACATCTTAAATTAAGTTACTTCTTTTTGCAGTGTAGGAAATGTAGTGGAACTAAGAATAATTGTAAAGTAGGAAATGTAGGGGAACTAGGAATAGTTGCAGTAGGAAATGTAATGGAACTGGGAATAGTTGTATTACTAGAATAGTTCCTAGTTCTAGCAGAACTAGGAGTAATTTCCGTACTAATAGTAGTAGAACTAGGAGTAGTTGTACCAGTAAGTAGGTAAACTTGTAGGCTCGCTTGGAGGAGTTTTTTAGTTATAGTAACAGAAATAGGAGTAATTTTAGTAGTAGTAGTAGTGGTAGTAGTAGTACCAGGAGAATTTGCCCAATCCGGTCAAACAATTATCGATGACTAATCAACAGGAAGAGGTTTGCTTTCCCTTTTTTTTGTCTTCTTCTTATTATTTCGTGGTTCCACCCAATTCCCATTATTATTCTTCTTGTCGAGCGAAGTTAGAAGTGGAAGTCTCTCTCTATCTCTTTCTTTCTTTCTTTCTTTATCTCAGGAATATATGGTGGCCGTTCTCGCAGGGGCCAGTGACCGCCCCCGGCAAGGTTCTCGTCTTCTACTTCTTCTTCTTCTCTTCTCCTTCATTCTCTAGTTCTTCGTGTAACCGGCTGGGGGGTTTTGTTATAATGTGAGGTAAATGCGTGTCCGGTTTTTGTCTGCCCATGTGTATATTGCATATATATGTGCATACTTATAAGTTAGTGTAGGTTCTAGTGCGTAAGAAAAGGTTTGCTTTTCTAGGTAACGTTTTCACGACCGGTCACGCGACGCTCGAGTAATACTCAATAATGCCTAGAACACGCCTGATAACTTCTTAAGTCCTCGTGATTTTTTTTTTCTTTGTAATTTTATTTTATACTCAGCCACATAGTCCACACCTGTTATGTTCTTAATGATCTTAATATTTTAGTTAAAAATTCATTTTTCCCTAAAAGCATTATCTTTCATTGTTATTTTAGTGCTATTATCACTAATTAATGGAAATAATAGTAGTAACAACTAAAGTAGTACTAATGCAATAATAATAATAATAGTAAAATAATAAGAATAATAGCAAAAATAATATTAATAGTAGCAAAAAAATAATAATACAGTAATAAAAAATTGTATTGCAGTAACTGATTACTTTTGTCTATTATTAAATAAAATATTTACTTGAATTAAATAATTTTCTCTTTAGTACATTAATAATAGTGAAACAGTAATTTTTGAGCTCGATGACGATAATAAAATTCAGTATATCAAAGAAAATCATTGTATACAAAAAAAAGTGAAAGTTTAAGAAAAATGAACAAATTCTAAAAATAATTAGTTGATCATCAAGAACAAACAGTCGTAAACGGTTTTTATTTTTCTAATAAGGAATAACACATTCTCTGTGTGACTAATTGAATGTGAGATGGTGATTCTTTTTTTCAAAACCGCATCAAGAGAGTGAGGTCGAGATACCGTAATTTAAGAAGGTATTCAGCAATTTGACCGTAGATTAACACTAATTAAGAAAGAAGCACTTGTCAGCTAATGAATGAAACAGTTTTTAATGAAACTAGTCTAGTTTAACTTCTAGTTAAAAGCAAAAAAAAAAATTTCTTCTCTATCTTTTTCTTTCATACAATGTTGCTAAAAGTGCTACTTTTATGGTGTTTTGATAGGCTATTTCGGTAAATTGGTACTTTAATATAAAACATACCTATTTTATATAAATTCTTAATTTAAAATTTTTTTTTTTTTTTTTAATAATATTGAATTTTGAAAGAAATTTTTGAGAATTATTAAAAATAACAGATTAAGAAAAGGATTTTAGTTAAAAATTGTAGAAAATAATAAAATTTTGTCGAAATACAGTAGTAATTTCTAAAATAATTTTTTAAAAAGGGTTTTTGTTGAAATTTCCAGAAAAAAATTAAATTTTAGAAGAGGCCCCAAAATTTTTTGTATTAAAAAAAAATAGAAGAAAAAAATAAAAATTTTCGGAACGATTAAACCCGCATTGATGATGGAATTTTTCTCTCCCTTATAATATGCGACGACGACGACGACGGGAAGCGCCTACCGCAACTATTGGCCAGCTACCAAGAAACAATTTACTGCAGGGGTTTCGAAATTTTCCATTATTCGTATTGAACGCTTTTCGAAGCGAAAATAACGCCAACGATTGAATTAATCAAAATTGATTTTTAAAGAGAGAAAAAAAGAAAGAGAGTAGAGTGGGGGAAGAAGTCGTTCATAGAATTCCTAATTTTGAATAGAAGATAAAATTATATTTTGTCCTCGATTTTGTCCGTAAATGAAAAATTGAATCAGGAAGGATTTTCATTTTACGATTAAAAGCAGCAGTATTTCTTTTATTATTAGAATCATAAATTCGAAGGGGGAGGGAGAAAGAACTAGTATATCAGTATGTTATTCCAGTTCTTTAAAACTCTTGTGGTGGCAATTTTCTTCTTCTTTTTTTTTAAAGATCCAAAGATCCTTAGAAAGAAAAATTTTCATCGACCGCAGAAAAACCTGTATGTACATTTCATCTTCTTATTTTAAGTTATTTACACCAAAGGAATTGTGTTTTTTTTCCATATAGATTATAGAATAAATGTCTTCTCTTTTCGATTTCTCAGAAATATGAAGCAAAATTTACCTGAAAATATTGTTTCCCTGGTAAAAATGAATAAAAAAGTTCTTTGGAAGAATTTAATTGAATCTATCATTCTTGAATTATGGGGATTTTAATAATTTAACAAAGTAAGGTGGCCGAATTCGGCCTTTGGGTTTGAAACTAAATAAAAAGTTCTTTACAAGAATTTAATTGGATCTATCATTTTTGAATTATGGCAATTTTAATAATTTAAGAAAGTAAGGTGGCCGAATTCGGCCTTTGGGTTTAAAACTAAATAAAAAGTTCTTTGGAAGAATTTAATTGGATTTTTATTGAATTTTTGAATTATGGGGATTTTAATAATTCGTTATAGTAATGTGGCCGAATTCGGCCTTTGGGTTTAAAAGTAAATAAAAAGTTCTTTGGAAGAATTTAATTGGATCTACCATTTCTGAATTATGGGGATTTTAATAATTTATGAAAGTAAGGTGGCCGAATTCGGCCTTTGGGTTTAAAACTAAATAAAAAGTTCTTTGGAAGAATTTAATTGGATCTACCATTTCTGAATTATGGGGATTTTAATAATTTATGAAAGTAAGGTGGCCGAATTCGGCCTTTGGGTTTAAAACTAAATAAAAAGTTCTTTGGAAGAATTTAATTGGATCTACCATTTTTGAATTATGGGGATTTTAATAATTTAAGAAAGTAAGGTGGCCGAATTCGGCTTCAGGGTTTCAAACTAAATAATAAGTTCAAAATAATCGAATATAATTTTAATTACATTTTCTAATCGCATTAATTTTATAGATTAGGTTTATTATAGGTTTTAACTTTTGGGGTCAACAGGTCAACGTTTTGAATCTAGTGGTAAACCTTCAAAATTTTAAGGAATAGGTCAAAATTTGAACCGAGTTTTTCCTTTAAATTTGAAGGGAACTTTTTCATCTTTGACCTGTAGAAGAAAGATTAGTGTCATAGAGAATGTTCCTGCTGTAAAATTAATGAATCGGAAAATTCGACTTATAAATATAATGTTATGTATCAGATTACAAATTATAAAATATATAATATAGAGGTGATCGTAGACCGACTAATCGTATATGATCATCGATGATTTTCATTATATTCGGCTGGTTGAACCGATCAAAGATTATAATGTTCGACAGTTAATGAGTCTCTCTCAAACGGTCCATTGATGAAAAAATAACGGTGCAAAACGACCCCATGAGGTCATGCTCCCTTAACTTTTTTCCCTCTCTCTCACTCTTTCTCTCTCATTCTCTCCCTATCTCGTAAAGTTTTCTCCCTATCGAGCACGCGTACACTTTTATACGTGTACCGCCCATTTACATATCACTCCTGTGACACATGGTAGGACAGCTGCTCGTTTTTTTCTATTTTCTCCTTTTTTACAAACACTCATTGAACTTGAACCTCCGCTCTTCTATATCAATTTATTTACAACACAGACACAAATACATACATAGACGCATTGAGTTCATTCGGCGATAAATTAATTTCTCGTATCTGATTGTCAATTTTTAATTGTTTTATATTGAAATCTATTTTCTTAGTAAATTTTAATTTAGAGGAGAATTTTTTTTTTAAATTTAACCCTATGTCTGGTAAATTAACCCCCCCTTGTTATTAATTTAACCCCCTGTAAATTCTATAGTTTTCTGTTCAATCTGATGATTTCGAACTATGTATAACGATCGTTAGCTACAGCAGAGAGTTACGGAAAAGGGAAGTTTTATTGATTAATTTTTATTATTAATTATATTTCTGTTAATAATTTATTAATTAAATAGTTTAGAATTGAAAATTATGTTGTTTTCGGTTCAGAGTGAAAATTAGAGGAGAAAAGTCTCTTACGCGAAGTTAATTGGAATAATTCTCCTTGAGTTATGAACGATTTACTAAACGCTAAAGACGCGGCGGCCGAACATTAACGCTTTATTAAATTCATCATAACTCGGTCATTTTTCATCGAATCAAAATGCGACAAGAGAGTTTTTTGTTCGTCTTGAGAAAAGAAATAAATTCACATAAGTGAAAAATAATTTTCACCATAGATAGTAAATTTTAACTTAACTTTTTTTATTAACTTCATTCCGTAAACTTTTTTTCACTTTACTTTCTAATTTCTCTAATTTTTTTTCTTTTGGATTTTAAAGTATTATTCAAGTATTATTAAACTGAAATATAAACAAAATGAAATTAAAGAATATCTAAAAAAGAAAATTTAAATCTTTTTTTTTAAATTGCAAAAGTGATATTTTTTTTGCGGATAATAAGTCTTGTGGTCTTATATGTATAAGACAAAATGAGAAAGCGTTACGCGGAGTGTTATTAAAGCAGGAGATACACTTGCGTGACGAGTCCTCTTATGGAAGGGAAATGAAGGGTCTTTAAGTGAGAGGGATGAAAAGCTGGTTTTTAAACAAGAATTCAAGCTAAAGTAAAAAGTGGTCACTAGGTATACGTTGCCATTCAAGCTTTGCCTACCTCAACCTAGGTTTATAAAAGTCTACACAGCATAGAATTCTCAAACGACAAAAGTAGAAATTTTTCTTCTTTGCTTCGCTAAGAGAAAATTAAAAAAAGTAGAATTTTTTTTACAAAGAAAAAGGGAAAAAGAATTTTTTTGCATAAAGTATTTTTTTTCGTAACCTTTTTTTGCAAAGGGAAAAATAAAAAAGAATTTTGCAAAAAAGCAAAAAGAAATAAAGAAATAACTTTTTTTTAAGGGAAAAATAAAAGGAAGGACTTGTTGATGCAAAAGAAAACAATATATATTGTTTCCAAGAGACGATAAAAGGTTAACGACAATTTCAAGAGAAGTCCAAAGGAGACGTTACAATAGTCTTGTCACGACCCATCGAGAAATTATTTCTTAGAATTAAGTCGGTTAACAGAGAGCAACAGCCAATATTTTAAAGTTTTATTAGCCGAGTCAAATCTATAAATTTTAGTGTATTTAATATCTATTTTTATCAGCATAAAGCCGCATTTTATTATTATATTCGCTCTTAAGGATGTTCTCCCCCCTACAATAATCGCAAACTGAAATACAATTTTATAGTCTCTTCTGCTTCCTTTTATTCATCATTGAACCAGAACGAGCACCCACCCCATATTAAACCCCTCACTTCATAAGAAACGATAAAAATTATTTTTAATCTACATTTCTCTTCAATTTCTTTAAAAAAAGTTACATTTTGTTTAAGACCAATATTATCGTTAAGTTTTAACGTTAAAAATAAATTTTAACGTTAAAACTGTTTTTCAATATTTTATTGACTTTTCACTTATGTGAATTTCATTCTTGTGACAAGACGAACAAAAAAGTCTCTTACCGCATTTTGATTCGATGAATAATAACCGAGTTATGATGAATTTAATAAAGCGGTAATGTTCGGCCACCGAGCATTTAGCGATCAGTTAATCTTTCAAAACTCAAAGAGATATATTCCAATTAATTTCGTGTGAAAGAAGTTTAGTTTGTAAATTTCAACGCGAAGTGTAAACAAGGATTTTTTAATTTTTAGTTAATTAATTACTAAAGTAAAATTTATTTTTTTTTACGAAAGTTAGTTTTATGGTAGAATGATTCATGTAGAAAAACTGAATAAAAAATTCTCTTATCGCGGTTTGATCCAACAAACAGTTTTCGAGTTGTGATAAATTAAATACCAGGAAAAATTCGGCTCCCGATTTTTTGGCGTTTAGTAAATCTTCCATAACTCAAGAAAAATTATTGGAATTAAATTGGGGCAAGAAATTATTTCTTTAAAAATTTTACCTGGAAACGTGATCAAAAAAGAATTTTTTTGAATTTTAATTAATTAATTATTATTATTAATTAATTTATTAAAATACTTGGAAAATATATTTAATTATATTATTTTATTACCTACAAATTAATAATTTGCTGCATTTTGATTTTAAAAGTAATAGTCAAGTTATGATTAAATCAAATTCAGGCGGGAAATTCGGCCACCGCGTTTCGACTGTTTAGTAAATTTTCCATAAATCGAAAAGTATTATTCCTATTAAATTGACGTAAGAGGATTTTTTTCTTCAATTTTCACGGAGAAGAATAATCACTAAAAAAATTTTAATTCCACTTTAAGTAGTTAATTAAATAACCAAAAATTAAATATTTCACTTACTTAAAAATTTATTTTTTTCGATTTTCTATTCTAAAAGAAAATTATTTTCCCCCCTTTTTTATTACTTTAATTAAGGTTATTACTAATAGCGTAATTGACATCTCGTTCAAGAGTACTTCTTCAGAATACAAATTTTTATTTTTTTCTCTTCTCTCAAATTATACAGTAATTTTTTTTTTTTTTTTTTGAGTTGCAAAAAAATGAAAAATGACTTTCATTTTTCTTTACGAGCGAGACATAATGAAGATTTAGTGTTTTAAAATTTACTATATATATGTCTCATTATTGTTATTATTATTTACGCCCAGTGTGAATGTGAAAACACTTAAAGAGACTCGCATACGGCAGACGAAACTCTCTTGAATAAAATTCAAACTCGTCGGTGAACACGTGGCTGTGTAAATTTTAGCGTAAGTGCTCCACATGCCATATGTCTGGTTTTCCGAGTCAGTAAAAGTACTCTCCACTGGTGGCTGACGCCGACAACTTGGGCTATTTCTGTATACTGGAAAAGCAATCAAAAGTGCTACCTTCCTTTCCTTGTTTTTTTTTTTTAATTTTCTCTTTTTTTTGCCATTTCCAACTATAGAATTAGATAAATTTCGCAATATTATAGGATTGGAAAGAAAATTTTCTTTTTAATTTTACCCCCCCCTCCAATTTTAAAGCTTTTTATAATTTTACCCCCTCCTTTTTTAAAGCTTCTTCATATTTATAATTATTATAAATTTTATTAATATTTTACCTCCTCTCTTTTTCTAAATTTTTATAATTTTACCCCCCCCCCCTTCCTTTTTAAAGCTTTTCCAAATTTGTAATTTTTATAAATTTTATTAATTTTTACCCCCCCCCCCCTTCTATATTTATATAATTCTACCCCCTCCCCTATTTTTTAAGATTTTATATATTTATAATTATTATAAATTTTATTAATATTCCCCCCTATACTTTTGGGGTCATTCACATATTACGTGATCCATTTAGGAGTGGGAGGGGGGTAATCAAAGTATCACGCTTTAACAAATTTTCTATACTAAACTATAGAAAAAGTATCACACAGGGGGGAGGGGGTCTAAAATACCTAAAATATCTATCACGTAATATGTAAATGCCCCCTTTCAAAAATATTTTCAATTGTCACATTTTGAAGAGCAATAATCCCCTTTTAATTTCTGGCAAAGAAATAAGCATTTGGTCAAAAATTATTCGAGTTATGAATTTTTTTCCGATTTTTTTCCCCATTTTCGTTTTTTTTATACGGGCGGGTGGGGACGCTGGCTATCAAAAGTTTATTAAAAATATTTTCAATTGTCACATTTTGAAGAGCAATAATTCCTCTTTAATTTGCGACCAAGAAGCAAAGAATTGGTCAAAAATTATTCGAGTTATGAATTTTTTTTCCGATTTTTTTTCCCAATTTTCGTTTTTCTGATACGGGCGGGTGGGGACGCTGACCATCAAAAATTTTTTAAAAATATTTTCAATTGTCACATTTTAAAGAGCAATAATTCCTCTTTAATTTGCGACCAAGAAGCAAAGAATTGGTCAAAAATTATTCGAGTTATGAATTTTTTTCCGATTTTTTTCCCAATTTTCGTTTTTCTGATACGGGCGGGTGGGGACGCTGACCATCAAAAATTTTTTAAAAATATTTTCAATTGTCACATTTTGAAGAGCAATAATTCCTCTTTAATTTGCGACCAAGAAGCAAAGAATTGGTCAAAAATTATTCGAGTTATGAATTTTTTTCCGAATTTTTTCCCAATTTTCGTTTTTCTGATACGGGCGGGTGGGGACGCTGACCATCAAAAATTTTTTTAAAATATTTTCAATTGTCACATTTTGAAGAGCAATAATTCCCCTTTAATTTGCGACCAAGAAGCAAAGAATTGGTCAAAAATTATTCGAGTTATGAATTTTTTTCCGATTTTTTTCCCAATTTTCGTTTTTCTGATACGGGCGGGTGGGGACGCTGACCATCAAAAATTTTTTAAAAATATTTTCAATTGTCACATTTTAAAGAGCAATAATCCCCCTTTAATTTGCGACCAAGAAGCAAAGAATTGGTCAAAAATTATTCGAGTTATGAATTTTTTTCCGATTTTTTTCCCAATTTTCGTTTTTCTGATACGGGCGGGTGGGGACGCTGACCATCAAAAATTTTTTAAAAATATTTTCAATTGTCACATTTTGAAGAGCAATAATTCCTCTTTAATTTGCGACCAAGAAGCAAAGAATTGGTCAAAAATTATTCGAGTTATGAATTTTTTTCCGATTTATTTCCCAATTTTCGTTTTTCTGATACGGGCGGGTGGGGACGCTGACTTAAAAAATTTTTTAAAAATATTTTCAATTGTCACATTTTGAAGAGCAATAATCCCCCTTTAATTTGCGACCAAGAAGCAAAGAATTAGTCAAAAATTATTCGAGTTATGAATTTTTTTCCGATTTATTTTCAATTTTCGTTTTTCTGATACGGGCGGGTGGGGACGCTGACTATAAAAAATTTTTTAAAAATATTTTCAATTGTCACATTTTGAAGAGCAATAATCCTCCTTTAATTTGCGACCAAGAAGCAAAGAATTGGTCAAAAATTATTCGAGTTATGAATTTTTTTCCGATTTATTTTCCAATTTTCGTTTTTCTGATACGGGCGGGTGGGGACGCTGACTATCAAAAATTTTTTAAAAATATTTTCAATTGTCACATTTTGAAGAGCAATAATCCCCCTTTAATTTGCGACCAAGAAGCAAAGAATTGGTCAAAAATTATTCGAGTTATGAATTTTTTTCCGATTTTTTTCCCAATTTTCGTTTTTCTGATACGGGCGGGTGGGGACGCTGACCATCAAAAATTTTTTAAAAATATTTTCAATTGTCACATTTTGAAGAGCAATAATCCCTCTTTAATTTGCGACCAAGAAGCAAAGAATTGGTCAAAAATTATTCGAGTTATGAATTTTTTTCCGATTTTTTTCCCAATTTTCGTTTTTCTGATACGGGCGGGTGGGGACGCTGACCATCAAAAATTTTTTAAAAATATTTTCAATTGTCACATTTTGAAGAGCAATAATTCCTCTTTAATTTGCGACCAAGAAGTAAAGAATTAGTCAAAAATTATTCGGGTTATGAATTTTTTTCCGATTTTTTTCCCAATTTTCGTTTTTTCTGATACGGGCGGGTGGGGACGCTGACCATCAAAAATTTTTTAAAAATATTTTCAATTGTCACATTTTGAAGAGCAATAATTCCCCTTTAATTTGCGACCAAGAAGCAAAGAATTGGTCAAAAATTATTCGAGTTATGAATTTTTTTCCGATTTTTTTCCCAATTTTCGTTTTTTTGATACGGGCGGGTGGGGACGCTGACCATCAAAAATTTTTTAAAAATATTTTCAATTGTCACATTTTGAAGAGCAATAATTCCTCTTTAATTTGCGACCAAGAAGCAAAGAATTGGTCAAAAATTATTCGAGTTATGAATTTTTTTCCGATTTATTTTCCCAATTTTCGTTTTTCTGATACGGGCGGGTGGGGACGCTGACCATCAAAAATTTTTTAAAAATATTTTCAATTGTCACATTTTAAGAGCAATAATCCCTTTTAATTTGCGACCAAGAAGCAAAGAATTGGTCAAAAATTATTCGAGTTATGAATTTTTTGCCGATTTATTTTCCCAATTTTCGTTTTTCTGATACGGGCGGGTGGGGACGCTGACTATCAAAAAGTTTATTAAAATATTTTCAATTGTCACATTTTGAAGAGCAATAATTCCTCTTTAATTTGCGACCAAGAAGCAAAGAATTGGTCAAAAATTATTCGAGTTATGAATTTTTTTCCGATTTTTTTCCCAATTTTCGTTTTTCTGATACGGGCGGGTGGGGACGCTGACCATCAAAATTTTTTAAAAATATTTTCAATTGTCACATTTTAAAGAGCAATAATTCCTCTTTAATTTGCGACCAAGAAGCAAAGAATTGGTCAAAAATTATTCGAGTTATGAATTTTTTTCCGATTTTTTTCCCAATTTTCGTTTTTCTGATACGGGCGGGTGGGGACGCTGACCATCAAAAATTTTTTAAAAATATTTTCAATTGTCACATTTTGAAGAGCAATAATTCCTCTTTAATTTGCGACCAAGAAGCAAAGAATTGGTCAAAAATTATTCGAGTTATGAATTTTTTTCCGAATTTTTTCCCAATTTTCGTTTTTCTGATACGGGCGGGTGGGGACGCTGACCATCAAAAATTTTTTTAAAATATTTTCAATTGTCACATTTTGAAGAGCAATAATTCCCCTTTAATTTGCGACCAAGAAGCAAAGAATTGGTCAAAAATTATTCGAGTTATGAATTTTTTTCCGATTTTTTTCCCAATTTTCGTTTTTCTGATACGGGCGGGTGGGGACGCTGACCATCAAAAATTTTTTAAAAATATTTTCAATTGTCACATTTTAAAGAGCAATAATCCCCCTTTAATTTGCGACCAAGAAGCAAAGAATTGGTCAAAAATTATTCGAGTTATGAATTTTTTTCCGATTTTTTTCCCAATTTTCGTTTTTCTGATACGGGCGGGTGGGGACGCTGACCATCAAAAATTTTTTAAAAATATTTTCAATTGTCACATTTTGAAGAGCAATAATTCCTCTTTAATTTGCGACCAAGAAGCAAAGAATTGGTCAAAAATTATTCGAGTTATGAATTTTTTTCCGATTTATTTCCCAATTTTCGTTTTTCTGATACGGGCGGGTGGGGACGCTGACTTTAAAAAATTTTTTAAAAATATTTTCAATTGTCACATTTTGAAGAGCAATAATCCCCCTTTAATTTGCGACCAAGAAGCAAAGAATTAATCAAAAATTATTCGAGTTATGAATTTTTTTCCGATTTTTTTTCAATTTTCGTTTTTCTGATACGGGCGGGTGGGGACGCTGACTATCAAAAATTTTTTAAAAATATTTTCAATTGTCACATTTTGAAGAGCAATAATCCTCCTTTAATTTGCGACCAAGAAGCAAAGAATTGGTCAAAAATTATTCGAGTTATGAATTTTTTTCCGATTTATTTTCCAATTTTCGTTTTTCTGATACGGGCGGGTGGGGACGCTGACTATCAAAAATTTTTTAAAAATATTTTCAATTGTCACATTTTGAAGAGCAATAATCCCCCTTTAATTTGCGACCAAGAAGCAAAGAATTGGTCAAAAATTATTCGAGTTATGAATTTTTTTCCGATTTTTTTCCCAATTTTCGTTTTTCTGATACGGGCGGGTGGGGACGCTGACCATCAAAAATTTTTTAAAAATATTTTCAATTGTCACATTTTAAAGAGCAATAATCCCCCTTTAATTTGCGACCAAGAAGCAAAGAATTGGTCAAAAATTATTCGAGTTATGAATTTTTTTCCGATTTTTTTCCCAATTTTCGTTTTTCTGATACGGGCGGGTGGGGACGCTGACCATCAAAAATTTTTTAAAAATATTTTCAATTGTCACATTTTGAAGAGCAATAATTCCTCTTTAATTTGCGACCAAGAAGTAAAGAATTGGTCAAAAATTATTCGGGTTATGAATTTTTTTCCGATTTTTTTCCCAATTTTCGTTTTTCTGATACGGGCGGGTGGGGACGCTGACCATCAAAAATTTTTTTAAAATATTTTCAATTGTCACATTTTGAAGAGCAATAATTCCCCTTTAATTTGCGACCAAGAAGCAAAGAATTAGTCAAAAATTATTCGGGTTATGAATTTTTTTCCGATTTTTTTCCCAATTTTCGTTTTTTTGATACGGGCGGGTGGGGACGCTGACCATCAAAAATTTTTTAAAAATATTTTCAATTGTCACATTTTGAAGAGCAATAATTCCTCTTTAATTTGCGACCAAGAAGCAAAGAATTGGTCAAAAATTATTCGAGTTATGAATTTTTTTCCGATTTTTTTCCCAATTTTCGTTTTTCTGATACGGGCGGGTGGGGACGCTGACCATCAAAAATTTTTTAAAAATATTTTCAATTGTCACATTTTAAAGAGCAATAATCCTTATTTAATTTGCGACCAAGAAGCAAAGAATTGGTCAAAAATTATTCGAGTTATGAATTTTTTTCCGATTTATTTTCCAATTTTCGTTTTTCTGATACGGGCGGGTGGGGACGCTGACTATCAAAAATTTTTTAAATAAATTCTTATTGGTCACATTTTGAAGAGCCATAATCCTCCTTTAATTTGCGACCAAGAAAGCAAAGAATTGGTCAAAAATTATTCGAGTTATGAATTTTTTTCCGATTTTTTTCCCAATTTTCGTTTTTCTGATACGGGCGGGTGGGGACGCTGACTATCAAAATTTTTTAAAAATATTTTCAATTGTCACATTTTGAAGAGCAATAATTCCTCTTTAATTTGCGACCAAGAAGCAAAGAATTGGTCAAAAATTATTCGAGTTATGAATTTTTTTCCGATTTTTTTCCCAATTTTCGTTTTTCTGATACGGGCGGGTGGGGACGCTGACCATCAAAAATTTTTTAAAAATATTTTCAATTGTCACATTTTGAAAGAGCAATAATTCCTCTTTAATTTGCGACCAAGAAGCAAAGAATTGGTCAAAAATTATTCGAGTTATGAATTTTTTTCCGAATTTTTTCCCAATTTTCGTTTTTCTGATACGGGCGGGTGGGGACGCTGACCATCAAAAATTTTTTTAAAATATTTTCAATTGTCACATTTTGAAGAGCAATAATTCCCCTTTAATTTGCGACCAAGAAGCAAAGAATTGGTCAAAAATTATTCGAGTTATGAATTTTTTTCCGATTTTTTTCCCAATTTTCGTTTTTCTGATACGGGCGGGTGGGGACGCTGACCATCAAAAATTTTTTAAAAATATTTTCAATTGTCACATTTTAAAGAGCAATAATCCCCCTTTAATTTGCGACCAAGAAGCAAAGAATTGGTCAAAAATTATTCGAGTTATGAATTTTTTTCCGATTTTTTTCCCAATTTTCGTTTTTCTGATACGGGCGGGTGGGGACGCTGGCTATCAAAAGTTTATTAAAAATATTTTCAATTGTCACATTTTGAAGAGCAATAATTCCTCTTTAATTTGCGACCAAGAAGCAAAGAATTGGTCAAAAATTATTCGAGTTATGAATTTTTTTCCGATTTTTTTCCCAATTTTCGTTTTTCTGATACGGGCGGGTGGGGACGCTGACCATCAAAAATTTTTTAAAAATATTTTCAATTGTCACATTTTAAAGAGCAATAATTCCTCTTTAATTTGCGACCAAGAAGCAAAGAATTGGTCAAAAATTATTCGAGTTATGAATTTTTTTCCGATTTTTTTCCCAATTTTCGTTTTTCTGATACGGGCGGGTGGGGACGCTGACCATCAAAAATTTTTTAAAAATATTTTCAATTGTCACATTTTGAAGAGCAATAATTCCTCTTTAATTTGCGACCAAGAAGCAAAGAATTGGTCAAAAATTATTCGAGTTATGAATTTTTTTCCGAATTTTTTCCCAATTTTCGTTTTTCTGATACGGGCGGGTGGGGACGCTGACCATCAAAAATTTTTTTAAAATATTTTCAATTGTCACATTTTGAAGAGCAATAATTCCCCTTTAATTTGCGACCAAGAAGCAAAGAATTGGTCAAAAATTATTCGAGTTATGAATTTTTTTCCGATTTTTTTCCCAATTTTCGTTTTTCTGATACGGGCGGGTGGGGACGCTGACCATCAAAAATTTTTTAAAAATATTTTCAATTGTCACATTTTAAAGAGCAATAATCCCCCTTTAATTTGCGACCAAGAAGCAAAGAATTGGTCAAAAATTATTCGAGTTATGAATTTTTTTCCGATTTTTTTCCCAATTTTCGTTTTTCTGATACGGGCGGGTGGGGACGCTGACCATCAAAAATTTTTTAAAAATATTTTCAATTGTCACATTTTGAAGAGCAATAATTCCTCTTTAATTTGCGACCAAGAAGCAAAGAATTGGTCAAAAATTATTCGAGTTATGAATTTTTTTCCGATTTATTTCCCAATTTTCGTTTTTCTGATACGGGCGGGTGGGGACGCTGACTTTAAAAAATTTTTTAAAAATATTTTCAATTGTCACATTTTGAAGAGCAATAATCCCCCTTTAATTTGCGACCAAGAAGCAAAGAATTAATCAAAAATTATTCGAGTTATGAATTTTTTTCCGATTTTTTTTCAATTTTCGTTTTTCTGATACGGGCGGGTGGGGACGCTGACTATCAAAAATTTTTTAAAAATATTTTCAATTGTCACATTTTGAAGAGCAATAATCCTCCTTTAATTTGCGACCAAGAAGCAAAGAATTGGTCAAAAATTATTCGAGTTATGAATTTTTTTCCGATTTATTTTCCAATTTTCGTTTTTCTGATACGGGCGGGTGGGGACGCTGACTATCAAAAATTTTTTAAAAATATTTTCAATTGTCACATTTTGAAGAGCAATAATCCCCCTTTAATTTGCGACCAAGAAGCAAAGAATTAATCAAAAATTATTCGAGTTATGAATTTTTTTCCGATTTTTTTTCAATTTTCGTTTTTCTGATACGGGCGGGTGGGGACGCTGACTATCAAAAATTTTTTAAAAATATTTTCAATTGTCACATTTTGAAGAGCAATAATCCCCCTTTAATTTGCGACCAAGAAGCAAAGAATTAATCAAAAATTATTCGAGTTATGAATTTTTTTCCGATTTTTTTTCAATTTTCGTTTTTCTGATACGGGCGGGTGGGGACGCTGACTATCAAAAATTTTTTAAAAATATTTTCAATTGTCACATTTTGAAGAGCAATAATCCTCCTTTAATTTGCGACCAAGAAGCAAAGAATTGGTCAAAAATTATTCGAGTTATGAATTTTTTTCCGATTTATTTTCCAATTTTCGTTTTTCTGATACGGGCGGGTGGGGACGCTGACTATCAAAAATTTTTTAAAAATATTTTCAATTGTCACATTTTGAAGAGCAATAATCCCCCTTTAATTTGCGACCAAGAAGCAAAGAATTAATCAAAAATTATTCGAGTTATGAATTTTTTTCCGATTTTTTTTCAATTTTCGTTTTTCTGATACGGGCGGGTGGGGACGCTGACCATCAAAAATTTTTTTAAAATATTTTCAATTGTCACATTTTGAAGAGCAATAATTCCTCTTTAATTTGAGACCAAGAAGTAAAGAATTGGTCAAAAATTATTCGGGTTATGAATTTTTTTCCGATTTTTTTCCCAATTTTCGTTTTTCTGATACGGGCGGGTGGGGACGCTGACCATCAAAAATTTTTTAAAAATATTTTCAATTGTCACATTTTGAAGAGCAATAATTCCCCTTTAATTTGCGACCAAGAAGCAAAGAATTAGTCAAAAATTATTCGGGTTATGAATTTTTTTCCGATTTTTTTCCCAATTTTCGTTTTTTTGATACGGGCGGGTGGGGACGCTGACCATCAAAAATTTTTTAAAAATATTTTCAATTGTCACATTTTGAAGAGCAATAATTCCTCTTTAATTTGCGACCAAGAAGCAAAGAATTGGTCAAAAATTATTCGAGTTATGAATTTTTTTCCGATTTTTTTCCCAATTTTCGTTTTTCTGATACGGGCGGGTGGGGACGCTGACCATCAAAAATTTTTTAAAAATGTTTTCAATTGTCACATTTTAAAGAGCAATAATCCTTATTTAATTTGCGACCAAGAAGCAAAGAATTGGTCAAAAATTATTCGAGTTATGAATTTTTTTCCGATTTATTTTCCAATTTTCGTTTTTCTGATACGGGCGGGTGGGGACGCTGACTATCAAAAATTTTTTAAATAAATTCTTATTGGTCACATTTTAAGGACCATTAATCCCCCTTTAATTTGCGACCAAGAAACAAAGAATTGGTCAAAAATTATTCGAGTTATGAATTTTTTGCCGATTTTTTTCCCAATTTTCGTTTTTCTGATACGGGCGGGTGGGGACGCTGGCTATCAAAAGTTTATTAAAAATATTTTCAATTGTCACATTTTGAAGAGCAATAATTCCTCTTTAATTTGCGACCAAGAAGCAAAGAATTGGTCAAAAATTATTCGAGTTATGAATTTTTTTCCGATTTTTTTCCCAATTTTCGTTTTTCTGATACGGGCGGGTGGGGACGCTGACCATCAAAAATTTTTTAAAAATATTTTCAATTGTCACATTTTAAAGAGCAATAATTCCTCTTTAATTTGCGACCAAGAAGCAAAGAATTGGTCAAAAATTATTCGAGTTATGAATTTTTTTCCGATTTTTTTCCCAATTTTCGTTTTTCTGATACGGGCGGGTGGGGACGCTGACCATCAAAAATTTTTTAAAAATATTTTCAATTGTCACATTTTGAAGAGCAATAATTCCTCTTTAATTTGCGACCAAGAAGCAAAGAATTGGTCAAAAATTATTCGAGTTATGAATTTTTTTCCGAATTTTTTCCCAATTTTCGTTTTTCTGATACGGGCGGGTGGGGACGCTGACCATCAAAAATTTTTTAAAAATATTTTCAATTGTCACATTTTGAAGAGCAATAATTCCTCTTTAATTTGCGACCAAGAAGCAAAGAATTGGTCAAAAATTATTCGAGTTATGAATTTTTTTCCGATTTATTTTCCAATTTTCGTTTTTCTGATACGGGCGGGTGGGGACGCTGACTATCAAAAATTTTTTAAAAATATTTTCAATTGTCACATTTTGAAGAGCAATAATCCCCCTTTAATTTGCGACCAAGAAGCAAAGAATTAATCAAAAATTATTCGAGTTATGAATTTTTTTCCGATTTTTTTTCAATTTTCGTTTTTCTGATACGGGCGGGTGGGGACGCTGACCATCAAAAATTTTTTTAAAATATTTTCAATTGTCACATTTTGAAGAGCAATAATCCCCCTTTAATTTGCGACCAAGAAGCAAAGAATTAATCAAAAATTATTCGAGTTATGAATTTTTTTCCGATTTTTTTTCAATTTTCGTTTTTCTGATACGGGCGGGTGGGGACGCTGACCATCAAAAATTTTTTTAAAATATTTTCAATTGTCACATTTTGAAGAGCAATAATTCCTCTTTAATTTGAGACCAAGAAGTAAAGAATTGGTCAAAAATTATTCGGGTTATGAATTTTTTTCCGATTTTTTTCCCAATTTTCGTTTTTCTGATACGGGCGGGTGGGGACGCTGACCATCAAAAATTTTTTAAAAATATTTTCAATTGTCACATTTTGAAGAGCAATAATTCCCCTTTAATTTGCGACCAAGAAGCAAAGAATTAGTCAAAAATTATTCGGGTTATGAATTTTTTTCCGATTTTTTTCCCAATTTTCGTTTTTTTGATACGGGCGGGTGGGGACGCTGACCATCAAAAATTTTTTAAAAATATTTTCAATTGTCACATTTTGAAGAGCAATAATTCCTCTTTAATTTGCGACCAAGAAGCAAAGAATTGGTCAAAAATTATTCGAGTTATGAATTTTTTTCCGATTTTTTTCCCAATTTTCGTTTTTCTGATACGGGCGGGTGGGGACGCTGACCATCAAAAATTTTTTAAAAATATTTTCAATTGTCACATTTTGAAGAGCAATAATCCCCCTTCAATTTGCGACCAAGAAGCAAAGAATTGGTCAAAAATTATTCGAGTTATGAATTTTTTTACGATTTATTTTCCAATTTTCGTTTTTCTGATACGGGCGGGTGGGGACGCTGACTATCAAAAATTTTTTAAATAAATTCTTATTGGTCACATTTTAAGGACCATTAATCCCCCTTTAATTTGCGACCAAGAAACAAAGAATTGGTCAAAAATTATTCGAGTTATGAATTTTTTGCCGATTTTTTTCCCAATTTTCGTTTTTCTGATACGGGCGGGTGAGGACGCTGACCATCAAAAATTTTTTATAAATATTTTCAATTGTCACATTTTGAAGAGCAATAATCCCCCTTTAATTTGCGACCAAGAAGCAAAGAATTGGTCAAAAATTATTCGGGTTATGAATTTTTTTCCGATTTTTTTCCCAATTTTCGTTTTTTTGATACGGGCGGGTGGGGACGCTGACCATCAAAAATTTTTTAAAAATATTTTCAATTGTCACATTTTGAAGAGCAATAATTCCTCTTTAATTTGCGACCAAGAAGCAAAGAATTGGTCAAAAATTATTCGAGTTATGAATTTTTTTCCGATTTTTTTCCCAATTTTCGTTTTTCTGATACGGGCGGGTGGGGACGCTGACCATCAAAAATTTTTTAAAAATATTTTCAATTGTCACATTTTGAAGAGCAATAATCCCCCTTTAATTTGCGACCAAGAAGCAAAGAATTGGTCAAAAATTATTCGAGTTATGAATTTTTTTCCGATTTTTTTCCCAATTTTCGTTTTTCTGATACGGGCGGGTGGGGACGCTGACCATCAAAAATTTTTTATAAATATTTTCAATTGTCACATTTTAAAGAGCAATAATTCCTCTTTAATTTGCGACCAAGAAGCAAAGAATTGGTCAAAAATTATTCGAGTTATGAATTTTTTTCCGATTTTTTTCCCAATTTTCGTTTTTCTGATACGGGCGGGTGGGGACGCTGACCATCAAAAATTTTTTAAAAATATTTTCAATTGTCACATTTTGAAGAGCAATAATTCCTCTTTAATTTGCGACCAAGAAGCAAAGAATTGGTCAAAAATTATTCGAGTTATGAATTTTTTTCCGATTTTTTTCCCAATTTTCGTTTTTCTGATACGGGCGGGTGGGGACGCTGACCATCAAAAATTTTTTTAAAATATTTTCAATTGTCACATTTTGAAGAGCAATAATCCCCCTTTAATTTGCGACCAAGAAGCAAAGAATTGGTCAAAAATTATTCGAGTTATGAATTTTTTTCCGATTTTTTTCCCAATTTTCGTTTTTCTGATACGGGCGGGTGGGGACGCTGACCATTAAAAATTTTTTAAAAATATTTTCAATTGTCACATTTTGAAGAGCAATAATTCCTCTTTAATTTGCGACCAAGAAGCAAAGAATTGGTCAAAAATTATTCGAGTTATGAATTTTTTTCCCAATTTTCGTTTTTCTGATACGGGCGGGTGGGGACGCTGACCATCAAAAATTTTTTAAAAATATTTTCAATTGTCACATTTTAAAGAGCAATAATTCCTCTTTAATTTGCGACCAAGAAGCAAAGAATTGGTCAAAAATTATTCGAGTTATGAATTTTTTTCCGATTTTTTTCCCAATTTTCGTTTTTCTGATACGGGCGGGTGGGGACGCTGACCATCAAAAATTTTTTAAAAATATTTTCAATTGTCACATTTTGAAGAGCAATAATTCCTCTTTAATTTGCGACCAAGAAGCAAAGAATTGGTCAAAAATTATTCGAGTTATGAATTTTTTTCCGATTTTTTTCCCAATTTTCGTTTTTCTGATACGGGCGGGTGGGGACGCTGACCATCAAAAATTTTTTTAAAATATTTTCAATTGTCACATTTTGAAGAGCAATAATCCCCCTTTAATTTGCGACCAAGAAGCAAAGAATTGGTCAAAAATTATTCGAGTTATGAATTTTTTTCCGATTTTTTTCCCAATTTTCGTTTTTCTGATACGGGCGGGTGGGGACGCTGACCATCAAAAATTTTTTAAAAATATTTTCAATTGTCACATTTTGAAGAGCAATAATCCCCCTTTAATTTGCGACCAAGAAGCAAAGAATTGGTCAAAAATTATTCGAGTTATGAATTTTTTTCCGATTTTTTTCCCAATTTTCGTTTTTCTGATACGGGCGGGTGGGGGACGCTGACCATCAAAAATTTTTTAAAAATATTTTCAATTGTCACATTTTGAAGAGCAATAATTCCTCTTTAATTTGCGACCAAGAAGCAAAGAATTGGTCAAAAATTATTCGAGTTATGAATTTTTTTCCGATTTATTTCCCAATTTTCGTTTTTCTGATACGGGCGGGTGGGGACGCTGACCATCAAAAATTTTTTAAATAAATTCTTATTGGTCACATTTTAAGGACCATTAATCCCCCTTTAATTTGCGACCAAGAAACAAAGAATTGGTCAAAAATTATTCGAGTTATGAATTTTTTGCCGATTTTTTTCCCAATTTTCGTTTTTCTGATACGGGCGGGTGGGGACGCTGACCATCAAAAATTTTTTAAATAAATTCTTATTGGTCACATTTTAAGGACCATTAATCCCCCTTTAATTTGCGACCAAGAAGCAAAGAATTGGTCAAAAATTATTCGAGTTATGAATTTTTTTCCGATTTTTTTCCCAATTTTCGTTTTTTTGATACGGGCGGGTGGGGACGCTGACCATCAAAAATTTTTTAAAAATATTTTCAATTGTCACATTTTGAAGAGCAATAATCCCCCTTTAATTTGCGACCAAGAAGCAAAGAATTGGTCAAAAATTATTCGGGTTATGAATTTTTTTCCGATTTTTTTCCCAATTTTCGTTTTTTTGATACGGGCGGGTGGGGACGCTGACCATCAAAAATTTTTTAAAAATATTTTCAATTGTCACATTTTGAAGAGCAATAATCCCCCTTTAATTTCTGACCAAGAAATAAGCATTTGGTCTCAAATTGTTCGAGTTATAAATTTTTTTTCGATTTTTTTTTTAATTTTCGTTTTTCTGATACGGGCGGGTGGGGACGCTAGTTTCACCGAGCCAAAATTTCTTTTTATATAGATTATTATTGTTATTAATATTAATATTAATAATATTACTGCCTACTTATAGTATTATTTAATTTTTTTTTATTTTTCGTATTTTATTTTATTTTATTAAGTAAGAAAGACTTTTTTCTGTTTGAATTGAAAGAAATCTTGCCGGGAAATGAGGAGAATGATCGCGCACCAATAGGCGTTAAGCTGCGCGCGCAACTTAGTATTGGTCGACGCGAAGCTCGAACGTAATAATTGGCGCGCGTTCAAATCGTTAAATAACTTTTGACAATTTTTCTTCTTCTAAAATTAATAGAAAGTAATAAAAGCAAAAAAATAGTAAAATTTAAATATTAAAATTTAATAAATATTAAAATTTTTAAAAAAATTTTTTTAAATACCTAATACTAAAAAGAAATAGTGCAAAAAAATTCAGAAAATTAGAAACAGGTACAAAATTTATAATAAAAAAATAAAATAAATAAATAATAATAAAAAATTTTAAAAAGAAAGAATAGTTTAAATATCTAAAATGCGGAAAAAGAAAACATGAGAATAAAGAAAACAATGATGTTGTCAGCAGAGAATGTGACGATTAATTTGAAAAGAGAATTTTGCCATTATATAAAATGTAAAATAGTATTAAAGAAGAGAATTTATTGTGCTTCGGATTTGGAAAAGCTAATTTACAATTAGTTATGTAGAGAGAATTATTTCTAAATGAGGCTTCTTCTTCTTCTTCTCTGGGTTTCTGTATTTCCGACCCTGAACTTCGATTACGAGTTCGTAGACTTTTGCATGGCACGGGGCCAAAATGACTTTGTAATATGAGTCAACTGCAAACGTCTCCAATGTGTCTACAAGCGACTCTCATCTGGTTCACGACCCCCCAACGCAACGGTTGCAAAATTTTTCATTTATATTCAACGCACATTCCAATTTCTTCTTTACTATTTAATATCATTTTTTTTTCAATGTAAATCATTTTCTCTTTTTGAAAAAGTGAATTTTTTTTTAAAAGAAAATTATTATTTTCTTTTTCAAGAGAAGAAATACTTAGAGGGACTAAAATGAGAACTTTTACCCCTAGAGACCTATAGATAACCCCGAGATGAAAATAATTTTCTTTCTAAAAAAGAAAATATAAAATAATAATAATTACCTAGAGGGACTAAAATTACGTTTTCTAAACCTAGGAATAATAATACTTTCGAGAATAACTTTTTTCAAATTCTAGGGATTAAAATGAGCACTTTTACCCCTAGGAAACCTAGATAACCCCGAGATAAAAATAATTTTCTTTTTTAAAAAAAAATAATAATTCCCTACAGGGACTAAAATGGCATTTTATAAACCTAGAAACAATAATACTTTAAGAATTAATGGTCAGAATAACTTTTTTTTCAAATCCTAGGTACTAAAGTGAAGACTTTTACTCTTAGAAACCTAGATAACCTCGAAATATAAATAATTTTCTTTAAAAAAATAACCTAGAGAGACTAAAGTTATTTTTACTAAACCCAGAAACAATAATACTTCAAGAATTAAGAGGAAAAAAAATTTTTTTTTCAAACCCTAGGGACTAAAATAAACACTTTTAACCCTGGAGACCTAGATAATCCCGAGATAAAGGAATATTCTTTAAAAAAAAAAATTTTTACCAAGAGGGACTAAAATTACTTCTTTTATATTTAGAAAGTAGAGTACTATGAGAATTATGGAGGAAAATAGCTTCTTTTAAACCCTAGGGACTAAAACGAAAACTTTTAACCATACAGACTAAAATAAATATTAGAAAAATTATGGGGAAATTTTTTTTAAATTCTAAGGTCTAAAATGGCAATTTTTAAAACTGAATGTTAAAAGGCAATGCAAACAGAAAATTAGAGGAAAAATATTTTTTTCTAAGCAGTAGGAACAAAAATGAACTAATTGCAGACTAGGGCAAAAAGTAAAAAAAAAATTGCAGGGTAAATTTCCTTTTTTCAAATTCTAGGGGCTAAAATGGCAATTTTTGAAAACTGAAATACGAAATAAATGGAAAATTCGAGGGAATAAAAAATTTTTATCAACTGTAGGTTCTATGTAATAACCATTTTTTAAACTTAGTGGGGAAAATAAGAAAAAAATTAGAAAAATAATTGTTTTTTGAACCCTGGAGTTTAAAATGGCATTTTTTAACCCTAGGGACTGACAGCAATGAAGAAATTTAAGGAAAATTAAGTTAATAATAATAATTAATATTAGATGATAGTTGGTAATAAATAATTAATAGTAAACAATGTTACTAACATAAATAATTAATAAGAAATAATAATTCAGCAACTAATAAAAAATATTGCTTAAAAAATAAAAAAAATATTTTCTTTTTTTAAATTCCAGTAAAATGGAAACAATTTTTTTTCTCAATTTCATAATATATCAAAAGGGGAGATTAAATGCAAATGCAAAATTCGTGTATGTTTTTAAAAAGTATCATGCGGGGATTTAAAAAATATTTATTTTTAGAAGAAAAATAAAATGAGAGACGGCGACGACGACGACTATTCTAAACATATTATATATATATATATATATATATATATATATATATATATATATATATATAAGAAATCCTGTAGAGTGGATATTTTTTCCGGTCGGCCACGTGTTCTAGAAAATGTCTTTCGGAAATTATTGTCGTCGCCCTCTTTTTAAAAATGAGCTTCCGGATAACAGCTGCAAAAGTCAAAAAGAAAAAAAAATAGAAAAGGAAGGAAAAAATAGGGGTTGACGCCTGGCACAGGAAATAGTGGTACGACAATTGCAATTTTAGTGATAAATCTTATTAACAAAAAATGCAATTCATTGACTAATTTTTATTTTTATCGCTTCCTATGTTAATTTTTTTTCTCTCTAGCTACTTAAAAGGGAAAAAACATTTTCAATAAATTTTAAAAGAATTTCAATTTTTCAATATTTTGTATTTTTTATGGATTCTATCTGTTTTCTTATTTATTTTTATTAATATTTTCTTCTACTCTTATTGTTATTTATTAAACAATTATTTTTATTATTTACTTTTGTTATTATTATTATTATTATTATTATTTATTTATTTATTTATTTTTATTATTAATTTGTTTTTACTATATTAATAATTTTTATTGATAGTAGTTTTATAATAATAATTTTTATATTATTATTATAATTATTATTGTAGAAAATAAATAAATAAATAGGTAAAATAATAATTATTATTATAAATAATAACAAAACTGTCAATGATAATAAAAAATATAAAAAATATTGTTACTATTAAATTTATTTATTTACAAAAGAAACTAATAATTTAAATAATTTTTTTATCATTATTATTTGCAATAACTATTTATTATTATTGAATTCATTATTTTATTGAACTTTTTATGACATTACTGTGTATTTTTCTATACTTTTTACAATTACCCTTTAAAAAAAAAAAAAAAAAAAAATTAACGTTAATATTGTTAAAATTATTCATAATAATTTTTAATTTTAATATTATTGTCACAATCTTATTTAATATTTTTAATTAATTTTCTTGTCGACTTCATTTATTTTAACCGAGAATAATTTTGACACAAAAAAAATTTCTTTTTTAAATAATAATCTTTTCTTATTTTGTTAATACATTAAAAATTATACATATTTTATATATATATTTTTAGGCACAAAAAATCTATTAAAATTAATATTAAATTAAAATTAAAATTATAATATTAAAATTAATTTTGTCAAAAGAGATATTATTTTCTATTTTTTTAATTTAAAAGAAATTTTTTTTTTAATTGCATTTTTCCTCTCTTGAAATAATGTATTGCAAAAATATATTGAGCGCAAGATCGAGAGACGTCTTGTGTGTACATATATATAAATCAAAAGTTCAAGAGCGTAACGAAAAAGGAAGGAAAAAAATTTGCAAATTTTGCAATATACAGTAGTGAAGGAAAGTTTTAGAGCGCAAAATATACACGTGTCCGTTAAAAACTAATTCAATAACGTGAAATCTTTTGTTGGTTTCTCATTTAGAAAGCGAATTGAAGTTCTTATCTCAGCGGAAATTATGAAAGACATTGCGCGCTCCTGTCTTAACAGAATTTTTCTTTTTCACAAATTTTTTTTTTATTTCTCTCACATTTTTTTTCTTGTTATTATTTTTAAAACCAGTTTCTACAATATCAACACTTCCTATTGAAAAATTTAATAATACTAATTATAATCGTGACAAAATAGAAATAATAAAAAATATTAGAAAGAAAACAAAATAATAAAATATGTATTTTTTTTCCTTTTATCTCCTTTCTTTATTTGTATGCACAATGATGTATTACTTTAATTTTTAGTGCCTATAATGGTTTACCTTTGGCTGCATTTTTTTTTTTTTTGGTTCAAATAAAAAAAATTATAATATTAACAAAATAATAATAAAATATAAAAAATAATAAAATAATAATAATAAAAATAATAAGAATTAGAATAATAATAACGAAAATAATAAGGCTCGGTGAAACTAGCGACCCGCCGGCCGCCAGCCATCAGAAGAATACATAGGCGCCGACACACATAGTAGCGCGGTGGCCCTATACGGTTCAATAAACGCAAAAACAACGTACGCTAGCTATTACAGTTTATAGGAAAAAATTGCAATAGTCACATTTTAAAGAGCAATAATCTCCCTTTAATTTGTGACCAAGAAATAAAAATTTGGTAAAAAATTGATCGAGTTATGAATTTTCATGAAACTTTTTTTTCAATTTTTGTTTTTCTGATACGGGCGGGTGGGGACGCTGGCTATCAAAAATTTTTTAAAGACATTCTTACTAGTCCAATGACAAGAAGCATTAATCCCTCTTTAATTTGCGACCAAGAAACAAGAATTTGGTCGAAAATTGTTCGAGTTATGAATTTTTTTTGAACTTTTTTTCCAATTTCGTTTTTCTGATACGGACGGGTGGGGACGCTGGCTATCAAAAATTTTTTAAAGAAATTCTTATTAGTCCAATCACAAAAAGCTTTAATCCCTCTTCAATTTGCGACCAAGAAACAAGAATTTGGTCGAAAATTGTTCGAGTTATGAATTTTTTTGAACTTTTTTTCCAATTTCGTTTTTCTGATACGGGCGGGTGGGGACGCTGGCTATCAAAAATTTTTTATAGACATTCTTATTAGTCCAATGACAAGAAGCATCAATCCCTCATTAATTTGCGACCAAGAAACAAGAATTTGGTCGAAAATTGTTCGAGTTATGAATTTTTTTTGAACTTTTTTTCCAATTTCGTTTTTCTGATACGGGCGGGTGGGGACGCTGGCTATCAAAAATTTTTTAAAGAAATTCTTATTAGTCCAATCACAAAAAGCATTAATCCCTCATTAATTTGCGACCAAGAAACAAGAATTTGGTCAAAAATTGTTCGAGTTATGAATTTTTTTTGAACTTTTTTTCCAATTTCGTTTTTCTGATACGGGCGGGTGGGGACGCTGGCTATCAAAAATTTTTTATAGACATTCTTATTAGTCCAATGACAAGAAGCATCAATCCCTCATTAATTTGCGACCAAGAAACAAGAATTTGGTCGAAAATTGTTCGAGTTATGAATTTTTTTTGAACTTTTTTTCCAATTTCGTTTTTCTGATACGGACGGGTGGGGACGCTGGCTATCAAAAATTTTTTAAAGAAATTCTTATTAGTCCAATCACAAAAAGCTTTAATCCCTCTTCAATTTGCGACCAAGAAACAAGAATTTGGTCGAAAATTGTTCGAGTTATGAATTTTTTTGAACTTTTTTTCCAATTTCGTTTTTCTGATACGGGCGGGTGGGGACGCTGGCTATCAAAAATTTTTTAAAGAAATTCTTATTAGTCCAATCACAAAAAGCTTTAATCCCTCATTAATTTGCGACCAAGAAACAAGAATTTGGTCGAAAATTGTTCGAGTTATGAATTTTTTTTGAACTTTTTTTCCAATTTCGTTTTTCTGATACGGGCGGGTGGGGACGCTGGCTATCAAAAATTTTTTAAAGAAATTCTTATTAGTCCAATCACAAAAAGCTTTAATCCCTCTTCAATTTGCGACCAAGAAACAAGAATTTGGTCGAAAATTGTTCGAGTTATGAATTTTTTTGAACTTTTTTTCCAATTTCGTTTTTCTGATACGGGCGGGTGGGGACGCTGGCTATCAAAAATTTTTTAAAGAAATTCTTATTAGTCCAATGACAAGAAGCATCAATCCCTCATTAATTTGCGTCAAAGAAACAAGAATTTGGTCGAAAATTGTTCGAGTTATGAATTTTTTTTGAACTTTTTTTCCAATTTCGTTTTTCTGATACGGGCGGGTGGGGACGCTGGCTATCAAAAATTTTTTAAAGAAATTCTTATTAGTCCAATCACAAAAAGCATTAATCCCTCATTAATTTGCGACCAAGAAACAAGAATTTGGTCAAAAATTGTTCGAGTTATGAATTTTTTTGAACTTTTTTTCCAATTTCGTTTTTCTGATACGGGCGGGTGGGGACGCTGGCTATCAAAAATTTTTTATAGACATTCTTATTAGTCCAATGACAAGAAGCATCAATCCCTCATTAATTTGCGACCAAGAAACAAGAATTTGGTCGAAAATTGTTCGAGTTATGAATTTTTTTTGAACTTTTTTTCCAATTTCGTTTTTCTGATACGGACGGGTGGGGACGCTGGCTATCAAAAATTTTTTAAAGAAATTCTTATTAGTCCAATCACAAAAAGCTTTAATCCCTCTTCAATTTGCGACCAAGAAACAAGAATTTGGTCGAAAATTGTTCGAGTTATGAATTTTTTTGAACTTTTTTTCCAATTTCGTTTTTCTGATACGGGCGGGTGGGGACGCTGGCTATCAAAAATTTTTTAAAGAAATTCTTATTAGTCCAATCACAAAAAGCTTTAATCCCTCATTAATTTGCGACCAAGAAACAAGAATTTGGTCGAAAATTGTTCGAGTTATGAATTTTTTTTGAACTTTTTTTCCAATTTCGTTTTTCTGATACGGGCGGGTGGGGACGCTGGCTATCAAAAATTTTTTAAAGAAATTCTTATTAGTCCAATCACAAAAAGCTTTAATCCCTCTTCAATTTGCGACCAAGAAACAAGAATTTGGTCGAAAATTGTTCGAGTTATGAATTTTTTTGAACTTTTTTTCCAATTTCGTTTTTCTGATACGGGCGGGTGGGGACGCTGGCTATCAAAAATTTTTTAAAGAAATTCTTATTAGTCCAATGACAAGAAGCATCAATCCCTCATTAATTTGCGTCAAAGAAACAAGAATTTGGTCGAAAATTGTTCGAGTTATGAATTTTTTTTGAACTTTTTTTCCAATTTCGTTTTTCTGATACGGGCGGGTGGGGACGCTGGCTATCAAAAATTTTTTATAGACATTCTTATTAGTCCAATGACAAGAAGCATCAATCCCTCATTAATTTGCGACCAAGAAACAAGAATTTGGTCGAAAATTGTTCGAGTTATGAATTTTTTTTGAACTTTTTTTCCAATTTCGTTTTTCTGATACGGACGGGTGGGGACGCTGGCTATCAAAAATTTTTTAAAGAAATTCTTATTAGTCCAATCACAAAAAGCTTTAATCCCTCTTCAATTTGCGACCAAGAAACAAGAATTTGGTCGAAAATTGTTCGAGTTATGAATTTTTTTGAACTTTTTTTCCAATTTCGTTTTTCTGATACGGGCGGGTGGGGACGCTGGCTATCAAAAATTTTTTAAAGAAATTCTTATTAGTCCAATCACAAAAAGCTTTAATCCCTCATTAATTTGCGACCAAGAAACAAGAATTTGGTCGAAAATTGTTCGAGTTATGAATTTTTTTTGAACTTTTTTTCCAATTTCGTTTTTCTGATACGGGCGGGTGGGGACGCTGGCTATCAAAAATTTTTTAAAGAAATTCTTATTAGTCCAATCACAAAAAGCTTTAATCCCTCTTCAATTTGCGACCAAGAAACAAGAATTTGGTCGAAAATTGTTCGAGTTATGAATTTTTTTGAACTTTTTTTCCAATTTCGTTTTTCTGATACGGGCGGGTGGGGACGCTGGCTATCAAAAATTTTTTAAAGAAATTCTTATTAGTCCAATGACAAGAAGCATCAATCCCTCATTAATTTGCGTCAAAGAAACAAGAATTTGGTCGAAAATTGTTCGAGTTATGAATTTTTTTTGAACTTTTTTTCCAATTTCGTTTTTCTGATACGGGCGGGTGGGGACGCTGGCTATCAAAAATTTTTTAAAGAAATTCTTATTAGTCCAATCACAAAAAGCATTAATCCCTCATTAATTTGCGACCAAGAAACAAGAATTTGGTCAAAAATTGTTCGAGTTATGAATTTTTTTTGAACTTTTTTTCCAATTTCGTTTTTCTGATACGGGCGGGTGGGGACGCTGGCTATCAAAAATTTTTTATAGACATTCTTATTAGTCCAATGACAAGAAGCATCAATCCCTCATTAATTTGCGACCAAGAAACAAGAATTTGGTCGAAAATTGTTCGAGTTATGAATTTTTTTTGAACTTTTTTTCCAATTTCGTTTTTCTGATACGGACGGGTGGGGACGCTGGCTATCAAAAATTTTTTAAAGAAATTCTTATTAGTCCAATCACAAAAAGCTTTAATCCCTCTTCAATTTGCGACCAAGAAACAAGAATTTGGTCGAAAATTGTTCGAGTTATGAATTTTTTTGAACTTTTTTTCCAATTTCGTTTTTCTGATACGGGCGGGTGGGGACGCTGGCTATCAAAAATTTTTTAAAGAAATTCTTATTAGTCCAATGACAAGAAGCATTAATCTCTCATTAATTTGCGACCAAGAAACAAGAATTTGGTGGAAAATTGTTCGAGTTATGAATTTTTTTTGAACTTTTTTTCCAATTTCGTTTTTCTGATACGGGCGGGTGGGGACGCTGGCTATCAAAAATTTTTTAAAGAAATTCTTATTAGTCCAATCACAAAAAGCTTTAATCCCTCTTCAATTTGCGACCAAGAAACAAGAATTTGGTCGAAAATTGTTCGAGTTATGAATTTTTTTGAACTTTTTTTCCAATTTCGTTTTTCTGATACGGGCGGGTGGGGACGCTGGCTATCAAAAATTTTTTAAAGAAATTCTTATTAGTCCAATCACAAAAAGCTTTAATCCCTCTTCAATTTGCGACCAAGAAACAAGAATTTGGTCGAAAATTGTTCGAGTTATGAATTTTTTTGAACTTTTTTTCCAATTTCGTTTTTCTGATACGGGCGGGTGGGGACGCTGGCTATCAAAACTTTTTTAAAGAAATTCTTATTAGTCCAATGACAAGAAGCATCAATCCCTGATTAATTTGCGACCAAGAAACAAGAATTTGGTCGAAAATTGTTCGAGTTATGAATTTTTTTTGAACTTTTTTTCCAATTTCGTTTTTCTGATACGGGCGGGTGGGGACGCTGGCTATCAAAAATTTTTTAAAGAAATTCTTATTAGTCCAATCACAAAAAGCATTAATCCCTCTTCAATTTGCGACCAAGAAACAAGAATTTGGTCGAAAATTGTTCGAGTTATGAATTTTTTTTTTATCTTTTTTTCCAATTTTCGTTTCTTAACTCGAACAATTTTAGACCAAATTTTTATTTCTTGGTCACAAATTAAAGGGGGATTATTGCTCTTTAAAATGTTACTATTGCAATTTTTTTCGATAAACTATAATAGCTAGCGTACGTTGTTTTTGCGTTGATTAAACCGTATAGGGACACCGCGCTATTATGTGTGTCGGTGCCTGTGGATTCTTCTGATCGCTGGCGGCCGGCGGGTCACTAGTTTCATCGAGCCAAATAATAATAAAAATAAATATAATTTCAAGATACTATCAACAAAAACAGGAAAAACGCTTTTTGGGGTTGAAAATGAGCCATTTTCGCCCCTAGAGTCAGAAAGAAATTATTCCTTCCTCTAATTTTCTACTTTACTGCCTTCGGGGCTAAAAATTGTTATTTTAGCTCCTAAGGTTTAAAAAAATATATTTTTTTCCCTAAGTTTTTTTATTGTGCTTTCTAGATTTGAAAAAGATACATTTTAGTCCCTGGGGTTAAAAGAATTTTATTTTTGCCTAATTGTCTTTTTATTTTCCTGAGACCATGTTTGAAAATAGTCACATTAGGCCCTTGGGTTTGGAAAAATTTAATTTTACTCATAATTCTCTATTTATTTTGCTTACTAGATTTTAAAATTGTTCATTTTAGGCCCATATTAGTAATTAATTTTCAGTTTTTTTCTTTATTAATTCATTAATTTTCAATATTTTCTATTGATTTTGCTTCAGAATAGAAATTAGATGAAAAAAGTCTCTTACGTCAATTTAATAGGAATCATACTTTCCGAGTTATGGAAAATTTACTAATCGGTCGAAGCGCGGCGGCCGAATTTTTCGGTGATGTTTATTTTTATCATAACTCGAAAACTATTTGTCGAATCAATGTGCGTCAAGAGAGTTTTTTATTCAGTTTTTCAAGGGAAATTATTCTGCAAACTTTAAAGGTAAAATTTACTTTTGAAAATTAATAACCTCCGAAAAAATGTAGTTTCACAAACAGAAAAATAGTTATTGTAATTTATTTTATAAAGTTCGTAATAACTAGAGAACGTGGGAAATTATTTTAGAATTATTTTAAGTTCTTCGAACGATGTAAATTACGTTTTTAGAAAAAAAATATTTTTATTTTAATTAGTGATTTTCTGTTGATTTTGCTTTATGATTTTTTGGCTCAAAAAGTAAGTAACAAAAATTCTCTTAGGCGAAATTAATCGCAATAATACTTTTCGATTTATGAAAGATTTACTAATCGGTCGAAGCGCGGCGGCCGAATTTTTCGGTGATGTTTATTTTTATCATAACTCGAAAACTATTTGTCGAATCAAAGTGCGTCACGAGAGTTTTTTACTCAGTTTTTCAAGGAAAATCATTCTCTAAACTTGAAAAAAATAAATAAAATGAATAAATTTAAAAAAAATTAAATTTTAATAAAAATATGAACCAAAATTAAATAAAAAAAGAATTTTTTTTATAAAAAAATGTTTATTTTAAATATAATTTTAGTAAAACATAGTTTTAGTAAAATATAATTTTATTAAAATATAGTTTTAGTAAAATATAAGTTGAGTGAAATATAATTTTTAGTAAAAAAAAATATTGCTCTCGAAAAAAAAAATTTGTTTTCACTTAAAAAATATTTTTTTGATGAAAATAGAGGCAAATTTTTATTCACCGAGCGTTGAACCGTAAAGAGTTTCTTCAATCCCGCATTTTGAGCCTCCGGGGGGTAAATTCTGTATTCTAGTTTGAAAATTGAAAAAAAGAAGAAAAAAAAAGGGGAAAATGTAGAACTGTGATTACCGTGTTTTGAAAGGGACAGTGTCAATGTGAGAGTAATAGTTTTTCGTTGGTTGGATGAGCTTTAGAAAAGCGGAAGTTACTAAACTATTATTCAGATAAAGAGATTGCAATGGAGCGCGAGGTTGACCACCTGCAGACTGCAGAGATGCACTTTACAATACACACACTTACACATGAAACTAACACAACAGCTAGAAAAGCCAGTTGCGTTCAAAAAAAGGGACGCATTGCGGAATATCTTCGCCTCTCTCTAGTATTCGATGCAATATATTTTTTTTTCTCTCTCTTTTTTTTATTTTACTTGCATAGTATACATGCGCGCCTTTCTCTGATGTGAATTAAATTCAAAAGGAAAAGACGATTTCGTGTCTTATCTCGATCATCAACAATTCATTCAACACGTCTCAATTCGACGATTTTGTATTTAAATTCACTCTTGACTTTCCTCATCATCTTGAATAGGAGAAAAAAGAAAAGAGAAAAAAATTACTTCTTTTTACTATTGTGGAAGGAGTGTTATTTTTAGGGTGGTTCTATTATTGGATAGACGTTGTTCTATTGTAGAAGGACCTTTATTTTAGATAGTTTTCATGATTAGACATTTTTCCATTGTAGAAAAACCATTATTTTTAGGGAATTACCAAAAAAGGCTGTCCTATTGCAGAAGGATCTTTATTTTAGGAAGGTATCATAATTAGACATTTTTCCATTGTAGGAGAACCATTATTTTTAGGGAATTACAAAAAGGGGCCGTCCTATTGCAGAAGGACCTTTATATTAAGGAGGTTTCATAATTAAATACACATTTTCCTATTGCAGAAGGACCATTATGTAACAGTAGCATCTTCCCCCTGATAGTGTTGCGTATTTTTTGAACGGCCCCTTAAAGAGGAAAAAAATTGTTTTATAATAAACTAACTTTTTATTAATATCCTATTGCAGAAGGACTATTAAATTATATGTTTAATAAATAATTTCTTACAGAAGGAGAAAAACGGATTTTATTAATGACTGTGTTGGAAAATTTTATAAATAACTGTCTTTCCCTTATTAAAGTTATTTTAACAAAAATTGTTATTAAAAGAAGAAAATATTTTTAGTTTTTTTTAAACTATTTATATTTGCAACTAGATTCAAGAACTTTTAAGATATTTTTAACTAATTAAAAAATTTGCTTAATTGTATTTTTTCACAAATTAAAAATTTACTTTTTTGTATTTTTTAACTAATTAAAAATTTAGTAAATTATATTTTTATATAATTAAATGTGTTTAATTATAATATGTAATATAAATTATTATTTATATAATTAATTTATCATTCTTATGTAATAATTAACAAAATTTATAATTAGTTTAAAATAGATTTTTTAAAAAAGTAGATGAAAATATAATTAACAAAATTTACAATTAATTAAAAATATCTAATTAGGTGAAAATTTAATTAAGTACATTTCTAATTAGTCGAACGTATAATTAAGTAAATTTTTAACTGCCGAAAAATTTACCTAATAAAATATTTTTTTGTAATTAAAAAATTAACTTAATTACATTTTAAACTAATGAAATATTTTTAGTTTCATTTTAAACAAATTATAATAATTTAATTTGTTATAATTTAGTTATTTATTTAATTTCATTTTTAACTAATCATAATAATTATAATTTCTTGAAAATGAAACTAAAAATATTTCATTAATGTAAATTAGTGTAACATTTATATATTTTACATATTTTGTCCTATTGCAGAAGGACCATTACTGTTAGGGTAGTTTCATAATTGGACTGACGTTGTCCTATTGCAGAAGGGCCGTTACAAATATAATTATTATATTTTTTAATATAATTGACACTGATTATTAAATAATAATAATAATTATATTAATAATAATTTAAATTATAATTTAAAAATAATATATGTATAATAAAAAAATATATATAATAAAAATAAAAAATTATAAAATATGTAAAATAAAAAAATTAAAACACTCTGTAAATAGAAAATTAAAAATAATAATTTTAGTTTGTTTGCTTCTTGAGTGTTTAGGAAGAGATAAAAATGGAAAAAGGAGAAGAAAGGGGGGGGGGAGAGGGAACTTGAACGGTGAGCAGGTTTTGAGCAATGTCTCGGGTACACGCCCTATATATATGTATATACCTACCATGCTTATTAACCCTCTTCGAGTCTTCCTTTGGTGAATTTCAAGCCATATACATGTATAAACACGTATGCAAGAACAAAAGTGTGTGGAGTGATACCAAAATGGTATCTTCACCACTCGAGATGAAAATCTCGCTTGCTATCGTTTTTCTCGTTCCGAATGATTGCATCCGCCATTATATATATACATCCAATTCCACTTTACACTTTCATAAATCTTCAATGGAATTTATATTATGATTTTCTTTTTTTTCGAATCCAGAGAGTAATTATAAGTTGATAGGAAAGTTATTTTTATATTTTAACTATCTCTGTTTATCGATGAAAAAAAAGTAATTTGTTTTAGAGTTATTCTATAATTGGATTTATGTTATTATATTGTAGAAGGACCATTACTTTTGGTAGTGGATTTTCGTAATGGTAACCACCAATTGGATAATCGTAATTCTATTGTAGAAGAACCGTTACTTTCAGGGTGGTTCCATAATTAAATGGACGTGGTTATATTGTAGAGGGACCATTACTTTTAAGGTAGTCCAGTAATTTTTACCCGTTACCCCATTGTAGAAGAACCGTTACTTTTAGAGTAGTTCCATAATTAGGACGTTGTCATATTGCAGAAGTACCATTAGTTTTAGGGTGGTTCACATTGGAATTAATGCACTATTGTAAAAGCACCATTCGTTGTAGGGTTCTTTCACAATTTCATTAACATTTTTCTACTGTAGACGCGGCATTTCTTTAAGGTGCTTTCAAAGTGGGATTGCTTTCTTAATTTTAATTTAATTAATTTAATTATTAACTAATTAATTATTTTACTAATTATTTTTATTAATTATTAATTGTTAATTAATTATAATCATAATTTTTTATAAAATTAGATTTTAATTGTTACTTATATTAAATTAGTTATAAACAAAGAAATTATTAATTAAAATTAATTAAAAATAGAATCTCATGTATTATTTATAATTATTATTTATAATTATTATTGAATAACAAAATTAGAAAAATCCGTTTGAAAAAGTAAATAAAATTCTTTAGCTAATAATTCTTTTTTCTTTCTCTGTAAATAAAAATTTTTTTTCCAAAAAAAATTTTTTAAAATTAAAGAAAATACTTTTCTTAAAAGTGAAACGAAGTCGGATAACGGAATTCAATTGAGAGCAAGTTTAGTTATTACATAATAAGCTTCTTCTTCATTATCACTCAAGCATGGGCCCTTACGTTAGTTATTTATACACTACAATTTTATCTTCTTTTCTTATATATGTGTACATGTTATTTCTATTCTCTATATAATCTAATGTTTGCTTTTTTAAGAGTTTTTTCTCTCTTTTTTTGCTTTATGAGCAAATTATTATCCTATATCACGTAACTTAATTTACTTTCGCCTTAAAATACTCGTACTTTTGGAATTTAATTTTAATGACTATTAAAAAAAAATTCTTCACGCGCACGTAATTTGCAATCAACACTATTAATTAGGGAGTAAAGAATTTTTTCAAAAAAAGTGTTAAATATAATTATTTAAATAATTGTTGGTGGTAAACATAATAATTACAAAACTAATTAAAACAATATGTAATAATAATAATGATTATTATTATTATATATAAAACATATTATAATATTATTTTGGATTTTTTTAATTATTTTTATGAGGCCCCATTTTTATTATTATTATTTTTATTATTATTTTTATTTTTATTATTATTATTATTATATTATTTTTATTATTGTTATTATTATATTATTATTAATATTTATATGTGCAAATAATTTTACATTTCTAGTTTCTGAATATTTATTATTTTTTATTTTTTAATTATTGTTGATACATTAATAGAAATTAAATGTTTAATAAATATTTTCTTTTAGAAGCAAGAAAACGGTTTTTATTAATAACTGTGTTGGAAAATTTAATAAATAACTTTCCCTTAAAGTTATTTTAACAAAATTTGTCATTAAAAAAAATAACATATTTTTAGTTTGTTTAAAACTATTTATATTTTATATTTGCAACCAGATCCAAGAATTCTTAAGATATTTTTAACTAATTATAAATTTAGTTTTATATTTTTAACTGATTATAAATCTCCATATAAATTTTTAGTAATTATAAATTTGGTTAATAATATTTTCATTTTGTTATTTTTTAAATTATTTTATACTAAAATTAGTTATAAACTTAGGTAATTACATTTGAAATTTTACTACTTATTTCTAATTAGTTTTGTACTGATTAAAAATTTAGTAAATTATAATTATAATTTGGAATATATAAATTATTATATAATTAATTCGTAATTGTAATGTAATTGACAATATTTATAATTAGTTTAGGATAAATTAAAAATTTAAAAGAAGTTAAAAATAAATTACAAATATATAATTGGGTGAAAAGATAATTATGTAAATTTTTAATTAGTTGCAAATATTATTATAGGTAAATTTTTAATTAGTTAAAAATATAATTAAGTACATTTTTAATTAGTCGGAAATATAATTAAGTAAATTTTTAATCATCTGAAAATTTACCTAATAAAATATTTTTGATTAATTTTAAAAATTAACTTTATTACATTTTCCACTAATTAAATATTTTTAGTTTCATTTCCAACTGATTAAAAAATTAACTTGATTACATTTTCCACTAATTAAATATTTTTAGTTTCGTTTTAAATATTTTTAGTTTCATATTCAACTAATTAAAAAATCAACTTGATTACATTTTCCACTAATTAAATATTTTTAGTTTCATTTCCAACAAATTTTATACATATTCGAATTATTTTTAAAAATTATTTATTTACTAAACAAATACAATTTTTTTCTCTCTTTTATTCATTTATAAAAAAATTTACAATCTTTGACGTATTTATTTCTATAAAAAAAAATATTTCTAAATAAAATATTTCGAAATTTTTTTTTTTTAATTTAATTGAACCAATTTTCAAAATGAATCATCCAAATAAAAGGAAATGCGGAAATTGCATTTATATATATGCCTATAGCGTGTAATGTAATAGAGTACCCCGGATGCTGACTGATTCTTTACGCCTCGAGAATTATTTTCAATGGTGAAATAACAAATAAAAAAAAGCCCTGTGTATGTATTTTTTTCGCTATATAATCTTGTTAATGATTTTAACAGAAAACTCTCCTCTTGATTATTTGTCGGTAACGCTTCGTTGATATCGGAATGATAAATCTTTTGTTTACCATGTGACCTACTCTATTTACGTTCTTTGATGAAAAATTTTTCAGAAAATAGGGTCAATACCCTTCTTATATAAGATTATCTTCACTTTACAATTTTTTCTTAATTTATTTATTGATTTTTCCTCTTTTAAATTTAATTTTTTACTTATTTTATACCTTCAAACTATTTTAAAAAAATTTTTTTAAATTAATAAAATTAAAAAAAAAAAAAATTTTTAAACCACTCAGGCGTTTAAGACTTTATTATAGAAAATTTATAAATAAAAAAGAGAAAAAAATTGTATTTATTGTAAAATGTAATTAATATAAAGTTAATAATTATAATAATAATTATTTATTATTAAAATAAATTATTATTATGTTTATAATATTTATAATTAATTATATTTATTTATAATCAATATATATTATAATATAATATATATTATAATATAATGTATATTATATTATAATAATTATTATATTCATAATAATTATAATAATTATAATAATGTTAATGTTAAAATTATTATAATATTATATAATTGAAATAAATTAATAATATTATAAAATATACTATTGCTAAATAAATTATAATAGATTTATTCTAATTTATTTATTGAAAAAAATAATTAAAATTATAAAAATACCGAAGTACCTATATTATTTAAAAAATTTAATTGAATTCGATTTCTTTTTATTGAATCAAACTTTTTTAAAATTTTCATTCTCTATAATTATTTAGTAGAAAAATATTACATTATTTTAATACACTCATTGTTTAGAGGTAATCAATTATTGAAAATAATGAATGCAACTTTGATAAATATTTATACACACACACAAGTTATAAAGAAAAGAAGAGGAGAAAAATTGATGCAAGGAGGATAATTTTTTTTTTTTTTTTTTTTTTAATGGGATGACCATGGGATTTTAGTGGAATGATTAGGTCTCGAATGCCATACACTGAGTCATTGCTATTAAATGCACAAGGTATATAGTATACATATATAAAAATATGGTGAACCGAAAGGATAAAGATGAAAAGAATGTGAACAGCCGGATACCGAAGGGGGGAGTAGGTCGTTACACATCAGCGTAAAACGACGCTACCTTTCTTGCCACAAAACAGTTTCAGTTTTAAAAAAGAAATTCCCTTTTTTTGCTTTTTTAAAAATGAGAAAAAATTTTGTTTTTAAATCTTTTTTAAATTTTGAATAAAATAAAATAATTTTTTAATAATTTGAAATATAAATAATAGAAATGTTAATTAATTATTTATTTTTTTTAAATATATTTTTGTCGTTGTTTATAAATTTATTTTTATTATTTTATTGTAAAATTTTTTTAAAAATATTTTGTTTATAAATATATGTTTTTAACCCTTCGTTTGGTTAGAAATATGATGGGAATTTTTTCTCCCTGAAATTAAAATTAATTTTGAATTTTAAAACATTTTTTGTTTAATTAATATATTAAATAATAATTTTACTTATTTTTTATTTTATATAATAATTATGTATTTTATTAAATAATTTTTATTTTATGTTTCAGAGTCGCTCCAAGAGCCACGCTTTGTAACTCATCCATCTAGTAGTGGAAAATTTAGTCCTGAAAATCGAACAAAAATTTTACAGTGCCAAGCAAGGGGTGAGTTTTTTTACAGTTAAAAAAAATTTTCACGATTATTTATTAATTTAAATTAATTAATTAATTAATTTTTAATTCATAGAATTATTAATAAATAATAAATTTTTGATTAATAAAATTATTAATAATTGATTTAATAAAAATAATTTTTGAATGAGTTATGAATTTTTACCCTCAAAATTAAACTGTAATTTATAATCGCGTGAATTTTTGTCGCGGATGAAATTTAAAAAGGAAAAAAATTTGAGAAGTATGAGAGTCGCGTAGCATATTTTCTCACAAAAAAAAAGAATTTTTCGAAAGCCCTTCGGGGAATATTCATTGTCCACGTGAAATATCGTATGGCAAGCGGATAAGGTGGTGGCCAGGCGAAGCCTCATTCGTGCCGGTAACTTGATATCGTGACCCTATAGTAATAGCGTTAGATCACTGAAGGGTGCATAAGAAGCTTCCCTTTCCTCCCAATATATAAAATGATTTATAATTTCCAACTAAAGTCAATATTTTATTTTTGCCATTCATCAATTTTTTTTTTTGGTAATAAAAACTCAATTTCCTCTTTTTTAATTAAAATTTTTCGTAAATTATTATTTTGTTAATTATTATTACGCTTAAAGTGTAAAATCCCATTTGTAAATTGATTTCCGGTTTTAGTGATTAAAGAACGAATTTTTTTCGGGTTAAATTCAATTTTAGGGGAAAATTAATAAAGGAAGGGGGTTCGTTTCATTTTGTAGGAGAAAAAAGTATTTGGAAGTTTTTCGATCCGTTGAGAATTGTAAAAGTTACGGTTTCTCTAAAAGATTTTTTTCTCTTACTTTTGAATCCGGATATTTATAAATATTTAGAAAATTATGAAAAAAGGGGGGGGGGGTTTAATAATTTATAAGTTATGATTTATTAACTCACGGTAAAATTATTCTGAACGAGCGAAAATTCACATTTAAAATTGATTTTCCCCTGTTTTCGTATTTTAAAATTGTTTTTCTACTCATTTCCTTGTTTTGATAGTTTAAAAGAGTTTTTCCCGGTTAAAATCGAGGGGGGAGTAAAATTGATGAGGGGAGATTCTTCTCGAGACTTTTATAAAGAAAAAAGTCTTTGGAAGCATTTCGATCCGTTGAGAATTGTGAAAGTTACGGGGGATTTTGTGTTTGCTTGAATAGAACGCGAGGTGCGCGCGCAACTGGCGCCTGATTGGAGAGCGTTCTTCCCGCTCTCTCATTGGCGCGCGCTTTTTTCGCTCATAACTTTTACCGATCACAATGTACGAAGTTGGTGTAAAAGACTTTTTTTCTCAGTTTTTCATCTAGATTCCGAATGTGCAGAAGAAAATGGCAAAAAATGTCGAGAAGGGGTAAATTTTTTAATAACTTTTTTTTCAGGTCATCCACAACCACGTTACAGGTGGTTCAAAGATGGTCAACCACTAACGAACGAACTAACTTCCGAACCTTATTTTCGAATTAACATAACAAAGCGAGAGGACACTGGCGTTTACTACTGTGTCGCGACCAATGAAGTTGGTTCAATATTCAGCGAACGAATCTCTTTCTCCGTAGCGTGTAAGAATTTATTCTTTTCAAAATCAATTAAATTTTAAAAAAAATATTTTTAGCGTTAAACTTTATTTTTTAATTTAAAAAATATTTTAATTATTTACTTTTTTATTTAATTATACACATATTTATAATAATTTTAAAAAATAGATAAGAGTTGGAAAAATAATAAAATTACAAAAAAAAATTTTTAAATTACAATTAAATAAACAAAAAAAATTCCTTAATTCTAGATATGGGAATATTTGAGGATTTAACGGAAATTCCTTTAAGTGTGGAATCGGGAAATGCGGCAATTTTGCGATTGCCGCCCATTGAGAGTAATCCAACTCCAGAAGTTAGTTGGTCAAGTTCTGACGGTACAATTCCTTACACCATAAAATATGCGACCGCTCAACAAATGCTGATAATTCTCAATGCCGCCGAAGAGGATGAGGGATCGTACAGGTCATTAAATTTTATTAATTAATTCTTTTCACTTTCTTTTCAAAATTCTAGTCAATTTATTCCCGTTTTTTGACCAGTTGGCGAAAAATTTTTTAACTAGTGTAAATTAAAGAGAAAATAATTTTTTTCCACCGTATTGATTCGATTATTACAGAAAGTGAAAGAGGAAGCTTTAAGGAATAAAAAAGTCTTTGGAACGGTTTCGATCAGTTGAAAAGTGTTTAAGTTACGGGTGTTTATATACCCGCTCCAATGGGACGCGTGATGCGCGCGCAGGCGACGCCTGATTGGAGCGCGGTCTTTCGCTCTCTCTCTCTCATTGGCGCGCGATTCTTTTCGCTCATAACTTCTTTGTATCGAGACCGAAAAATTTGCTCCAAAAGACTTTTTTTCTTGTTTTTACGCGTAGATTTCATTTTCATTTGTATTTTTAAATAATATTTTGGTTCTAAATTAAATTTCGGTTTTTCTAGTCCTTTTTGTATTTTTTTATACTTTATTTATATATTTTTGGTATTTTTCTTCCTTTCTGTATTTTTTCCATTTTGTATTTCTTTCTGTCTGTATTTTTTTTTGTTTTGTATTTTTTTCTTTACTGTATTTTTTTTGTTTTGTATTTTTTTTCTTTTTATATTTTATTTATTTCTGTTTTTTTCTCTTTAATTTTTCTTTTTTCCGTTCTTTTTAATATTTTTTCTTTTTGTATCTCATTTATTTCTGTATTTTTTCTTTTTCATTTTATTTTCTTTCCGTTCTTTTCAATATTTTTTCTTTCTTGAATTTATTTATATTTTTTTTCTTTATGACTTTTTTCTCTTTTTGTATTTTGATTCTTTATCTATTCTTCTGTTTCTTATCCTCTGTCCTTTATTTCTTTTCGCGAAATAAAATAATAAAAAATGCCGAAAATGTTTTCACATATAAAAAAATAAAAAAAAATAAATTGAAAAATTAAGTGAAAATTAAAAATTTGGATACAGAGCTAAAGCGATAAATACTCAAGTGGCAAAGGAGGAAATTAGTCCCTTCTTCAAGTTGAGAGTTACGGGAGATTCAAATGCCGAGGTGCCGCCAACGATAATTGTGCGGCCACAGGATACAAAAATTATTAAAGACCAGGGCGTGACATTTCTCCACTGTATCGCAAATTCAAGGTACGAAAATAAATTATTGTGTAAAATTATTTTAATTTGGGTCATGTATTTTTTTTTTTTTTATTTTATTATTATTATTATTAGGTATTATTACTATTATTAATTATTATTTAATTTATTTATTTTTATAATTTATTATTTAGAATTGCTATTAATATTTATTTTATCGTTTCTTCATTATTTCAAAGTTTTTATTTTCATTTTATTATTTTATTTTTTGTTTTTAAATTTTTTAAAATTTTTTTTTAATTTTATTTTTTTTTAAATTTTTTTTATAATGAAAAATGTTTACTTTTTGCAGGTATCTCCACGAATTGAGAACTTTATGGACGAAGGATGACATTCCAATTGAAAATACAAGAATCTCGTATCAATTTGACGATCTTTGGAACCGGACTTTAATACTCAAGTCAGCGAATTTGACCTATACGGGAATTTACACTTGTCACGTTGATCTGCGAAGTGGAGGATTCCCCACGATTATTGCCAATGCCAGTATTGAAGTTTATGGTAAAATTTTCTTTATTTATAAATTAGAGAAAATAATTTATAGGAACTAAGAAAAAAAAATTTTTATAACTCAATTTTTTTTTTTTTTTTCTTTCGGATTTTCAATAGTTTAATTCATCTACCAAATTGATTTTTAAGTACTTTTTTGTAGCATTTTTAATAAATAAACAAAAAAACTAGTATTTTTTTTTTATTTTATTTTTAAATATAATTTCGTGATCTAATTAATTTTTAAATATTTCAAAATATATTTTTTATTGAATAAAAAAATAATAAATGTCAATTTTCTCTTTCATTGTTTACGATTTTCAATTTTATAATATTTGTGTTGTTAAAAAAAAGAAAGTTGAAAAAAAGTTAAAACAGAAAAAAAATTATGTAAAGAAGTTAAAATAAAAAAAAAATATTTTTTTTAAAGAAAAACCCTCGTTTATAAACGAACTGAAACGGGAGACAATTAGCGAATACGGATCGACTGTAATTCTTCCCTGTGAAGCCGAAGGAGTTCCTTTGCCAAAAATTAGCTGGTATCGAAATGCGGAATCAGTCGATCATTTGTTTGGCTCGAGGTAAGCAAAAAAAAGGAGAAAATTATAAAAATTAAGACAAAAAAAATTCCTAAGTAAAAGAAAAAAATAAAAAAAATTAAAAGAAGTGATAAATAAATCAAAATATTTCTAAAGAGAAAATAAAAATAATAAAATAAAATTTCTAGAGAGAAAATAAAAATAAAATAAAAATATTTGAAGCAAAAAATAATAAAATAAAAATATTTCTAAAAATAAAAATAATAAAACAAAAGTATGTTTTATAGAGAAAAACAAAATAGAAATATTTCTAAAGGGGGAAAAATAAAACAGAACAAAATATATATTATAGAAATAAAATTTTTAAAAAAGAAAAATGTATTAAAAAAATTTTTTTAATTTTAGATACAATTTGGAGGAAGACGGATCATTAACAATTAAAAAATTAACAATGGAAGATTCAGGAATGTTTCAATGTCTAGCGTCAAATGAAGCTGGTGAGGCTTCAAGTTACACATGGATCAGAGCAAAAAGTAAGTAAAAAAACAATTGTTTCTTTAATTAATTAATTAATATTAATTTTTTAAAAACTAACTTAAATTAAGTAACCGAACAAAACATTTGTTTCCTTTAAATATTTTTTTACTCACAATAATAATTGTAAATTTTACTTGATTACTTGTTTTTTAAATTTATTTTTACAATAAAAAAAAATATTTTTATATAATAATTTTTTTTACACTAAAAATACATATATTTTTACAATATAAAATAAGTATTTTCAAAAAATAAATTTATTTTTACACTAAAAGTAAATATTTTTATAAAATAAATTTATTTTTACACTAAAAGTAAATATTTGTATAAAACAAATTTACTTTTACAATAAAATATTTATTTATTCAAAGTCCATACCTTTCGGTTTCGGACGATTACAATAAAATAAATAAAATATTAATAATCAAAAAATATTATTTTTGGCGAAAAGAAAAAAAAACACTAAAAATAAATATTTTTATAAAACAAATTCATTTTTACAATAAAATAAATAAAATATTATTGTCGAGAAAAAAGCAAAATAAAAAAAAAAATTTTGTTGATTTTTGGAAATGTTGATGATTAATTTTTCTATCGGGACAGAGAGTGAAAAAGCTGAAAGCTCAATGAGGAACAGAGTGAGCCGATGGGCGGCTGGCTACAATGTAGTCAGAGTTCGTCAATCTGATCATCGATTTTTGTTTTCTCAATATCCAGACAGTAAGAATTTATCAATGAAATACAATTTTAGGCAGAAAAAAAATGAGAAAATATTCACGAAATATAGTTTTGTAATAGTTTTTTTTGTATTTATTTTATAGAACTAGTCTAGAGAATGAATTTGTATTTTTCAATGTTCTTTTATTTTGTTTTATTTAATTTTGTTTTATTTAATTTTGTCGTATTTTCTTTATTTTGTTTTTTTTCATTTAATTTTGTTTTATTAAAAAAAATTCGTTTCTTTTTGATTTATTTTGTTATAATAATAATTATATTAAAATTTTATATTGTTTTGTAAAAAGTAAAAACTTCTTTTCTTTTTTTCGTATTATTTCGTAATTTTTTTTTTTTTTAATAATTAGCAAAAGAATAAATTTGATTTTGTCTTATTTCATTTTTATTTTATTATTTATTTATTTCAAAGTATTTTAATTCAATTACCTTTTTGTTTTTTTCCTTTATTTTTTTTAATTATTGCTTTCTCATAGAGGAAGAATTGTATTTAATTATTTCTTTTTATTATTTAAAGTTTTCTCCACTGATTAGTTTCTCATTTTTTTAGATTGTATTTTTAATATATATTTTTTTGTTCTTTCATGTTTTTAAAACTATTTTTTTTCATATTTAAACACTTCTGCTTGATTTGCCAATCACTCTGCTTTCTGTTTTAAATTTATTTAGAACAAAAAAAAGGAGAAATTTTGCAGTTCCACTTTTTTTAAAATAGCTTTTTCTCTATTTATATATAGAACACCACATTTAATTATTTTAGATATTTATGAATATAGAATAGAAGAGAGAAAGAGAGAGAAAAAAATAGTAGATCACTCTTTTGAGAGCACGATACTTGTTTGGTGTGATTTTTTTTTATAGTTTAGTTTTCCTTTATTTTGTTAATTTTTTTTTCTTTTAGTTTAGAAAAATTAGTTCTTTTTGTAGTGTATTTTATATATTTTTATATGTACGCACTTTACGATGATGAGAAAGAGAGAAAAATTTTCTTAAAAGTATTTCTTTTTTCTATTTTTTTTAAATTTTTTTTTAGGAAAAAAATATTTGAAAAAAAATATTCGGTAAATTATTTTCCGTTCCGTTATTTTTTCTATTTAATTTCGTTTCTGTTTTTTTTCATTTATCGTTTATTCTTAATTAAATTAAATTAATTAATATAATTTTTTTCTTTATTTTCAGTCTCGTAGAATTTATTTATTATTTTTCCAGTCTATATTAAATAAATAAATAATTATTTTGTAGTTTTTTTCATAGTTTTATTATTTTTTTGTCATTGTTATTGAGAAATCTTTTCAGATATTCTTTTTTTTTAATTTTTACTTTCATCGATCTTATTATTGAATTAAAATTGAAAAATTGAATAAATAAGTAAATTATTATTATAATTATTATTATTATTATTAATTGAATTATTATCATTAAAAATATAATGTTAATCATTATTTTTAATGTTTAATTATTTTTTTTAATTATCAATAACTCAATTTTCTTTTATAGGTAAATTTTAAATTCAATTTTCTTTTTATAGGTGCAGCAAAAATAAAAATGTTTATTTTATTTCATTTTCTGTTTGTTTTGCATGAAATTTTAATTTTTGCATGTTTATGTCAACAAAAAATTGAATTTATTTTTCAAAAGAAAATAAATTTATTTTCTTATTTATTTATTGTTCTTTCTCTTTTTAGCTTCTGTTCCTGTAATGGATTTGGGACCACAAAATTCGACAATTTTGGACGGAAAAGATGTGACGATCACTTGCCGAGCAATTGCGGCACCAGTTCCTAATACCACCTGGTTTTATAATGGTAATTAATTTTATTTTTCTATTTTATAATTTAGAAAAAATTTATTTTCTTTTCTTTGTATTTTTTTGTTTTTGTTTTTTTTTTGTTTTTTGCTTTTTTTATTCTTTCTTTTTTTCTTTCAACAGCAGTTGGACAAATTTAACAAATTTAAATTGATTTCAATTCAGATTCGTTCCCAGTGGAAATTGCAGGACGAGTTCAACTGATGGAAAATGGTGATTTACTTATAACAGCCGTGAAGGCAAACGACGCCGGAAAATACACTTGTTATCGAGCGAATGAAGCTGGATCTGTGAATGGTTCCGCGTTTCTATCAGTTTTAGGTAAATTATTAAATTTCGCTTTAGTCGATTAATGACATAAATTACAATGATAGTTTTCTTTTCTTTTATTTTCAATATTTTGTCCTTTTATTTATTCTTTTTTCTTTTTGGAATTGTTTTCAGTTCGTACACGAATTTTACAACCACCGGCGGATATATCAGTGACTCTCGGTTACACAGCGGAACTTCAGTGCAAGGTTTCCAACGATCCCAGTGTTAAATATGATATTGCATGGTTCCACAATTCACAGTAAGTTATTAACAATCCCACATTTCCTGTCTTTAGAAAAACAAAATTAAATAAATGAAAAAAAACATTTTTTTACGCAAACAAACAAAATTAAATCTCTCGATTTGTAATAAAAAAAATTATATTTTTTCTACATTTTCAAAAAATAGAGACAACAAAATTAGAAACAAGGTTTTTTCTACTTATTTTTCTTTTTAATCAATTAAAGAAAGAATTGGATTCATTTCTAGGTTTGGTATTTATTTTTATTTAGAAGTATCAACAATTTTTGTAACAAAACATTAATATTTTTCTACTTTTCCAGGGAAAAATGGTATTAATATTTGATGATGAATAATATATTTAATAAGTTTTTAAACATTCGTTTAGAAACAACTGTTGACATCCAAAAGAATTGAGTTGTTTAAAAAAAATTGTTATTATTTTTTAAATAACAAAAATTTTACAAGAATTCAAGTTACAATTTTTTTTTATAAATATCTTCGCAATAATTCAATTATTTTCAAAGAAAAAATAAATTTTTTTACAAAGATTCAATTATTTTCGTAAATTATAAAACTTTCTTGGGAATTTAATTATATTCATAAACATTAAAACTCTTAGCAAAATTTAAAACAATTTCAATCGAATTCTTCGAAAAATAGAATTATTCTTGAATTTTTCATACTTTTAACTGACAATTTTGTAGAATTAACTTTTTTTTAACAATTTTCATTTCAATTTTATTGAAATTAGTCGAATCTTTTAATATAATATTTAATATTATTTTTGAAAATTTTAACGCACTAAGAAAGAATCCATTTATCTTTATAAATAATAAAATTAATTTTCAAAATTCAATTATTTCTAAAATTTTGATCAATTCAATGATTTTCTATATCTATTATTTTAATTTAACTTTCCAAAAGAATTCAATTAACAAATTTTTAATAAATTTCTTCGCAATAATTCAATTATTTTCATAATAAAATTTTCTATATGGATTTAATTATTTTCATAAATAATAAAACTCATTGAAGAATATCAATTATTTTTAATACAATTTTAATCAAATTCCTCGAAAAATATAATTATTATTAAAAACTTTAATAAAATTCACCGAAAGAATTCAATTTTTTAAAAAAAAATATTAAATTATTTAATGTATTATTTATTTTTGTTTTTAAATAATTAAATTCTCATAAAATTTTCTAATAAAAATTGTATTTTTAGAAACAATTGAATTTTATTCTTGAAAAAGTGAATTCCTCCAGAAATTTGAATATTTTTAAGAATTATATAATACATTTTTTTTTTGCAAAATTCAATTATTTTCATAAATTAAAATAGTTAAATAAATAATAATATATATATTCTAATAATATATATATTCTAATAATTAATTAGAATTTAATTAATTTTATAAATAGCAAAATTGTTCTCCAAAATTGAACTATTTTTAAAAATTTTGCGCAGTTCAATAACTTTCAACATCTACTATTTCATTAAATTTACCAAAAGAATTCAATTATTTAAAAGAAAATGAATAAAATACTACGAAAACATTTGATTCCGCTAGATAGCGCGTTCGAGTATAAACACGTTTTAAAGACTCTCTTGAATTATTATAGATAATTATCGAATTACAACAGATACAGTAATTTGTGACTCAGTGTAGTGTGCAGTAAAAAATTGTGGTCAGTGTTGTGTAAAAATCTGCATTTGAAGTACAAGGTTTAAAGCAAAAGAAGAATTTCTTTTGTAATATTAACCTAAGTTTCTTAGAGTTTTACCATACATGATTCAACCTTTTCCTCCTGCCCCTCTGATTGCGTCTCTTATCACCAACAATAAGTGATTTAAAGTGGTATGAGTGTCGATGACAAACAGCAGACGACTACGGGAAGGGGAAGACCAACTGACTTGTCACGTGCGCTGAAGGAAGGGTCTACAGCTGTATGCAAGATTGACACATTCTTATTGAAATCATCGCCCTCAACTCAACGCAAACGAAAAATAGACGAACTAGCGACTTGTGACAATAAATCTAAACGTATAAGCATATCGAAAGATAAAGAATTGAGATTTGATATGGATTCGCAAGAGATATCATCTTTAGAAATAAGAGACCAGCTCAAGGATTACATGGATGACGGATTTAATAGAGTTATAAGTACATTGACTCAACGCATGGACGCTGACCGTGATGCTTTTCAGAAAGAAATTACGGGTATGAAACAAGAACTTTCAAAAACGAATGCGAGACTTGCTGCTCTTGAGGCGAGACCAATTAGCATTGTGGATGCGGACGCTCAGCAACGCCTTACTCATGTTGAATCCTGGATTGATCCAAGAAATCCTGACGGACTTTTTAAATCGATAAACCAGCAACTGAATAAACATGCGAACTTATTGAATATACAGGAGCGTCGCAACCGGGAAAACAATTTGTTGATCAGTGGACTTCACGTCTCGAGAACTAAAATGAAAGAAGAACTTAACGATTTTCTTCTTTCTAGATTTGGATTGAAGGATCAGATAGTCGACGCAAAGATGGTATCGAAATCTGAAAATAAACCAGTGATAGTGATGAAATTACTGTCACGAGAGTCAAGGATGTCAATTCTCAGAATGAAGAGAGAAAAAATCTTCGAAAAACATATTTTTATTAACCCCGACTTAACCCCAGAGGACGCTCGTCTTGATAAAAAGTTAAGAACCAAGGCTCGTGAAGCTAGGGACGATGGGAAGACTGCACGAGTTAGAAATGGTAAAATCCAAATAGAAAACATCTGGTATACCTTAAACGAACAAACCGGACACTTAGACTGTCAAGGCCGACCTTCAGGTGGAACTCAAGAAGAAATGTCAAAAAACTACTAGCTTCTGGAGTGTCAGTTTTCTTCTGGAATGTCCATGGATTGGGAAACCTAAGAAATGCAGAGGATGGTGGGCAGAAACTTTCTGATAGAAAATCAATCTTGGCGCTATCTGAAACATGGGCAGTTGCGGAGAATATCAAACCACCTACTGGCTGGACATCGAGTACCTGTATTGTGTCACCTGCTTTGAAGGAGCGCAACATGGGGCGAGCTTCAGGCGGTCTTGCGGTGATGTTTAACTCTAATTTTAAAACAAAAATTTTAAATAAAACTATTCATTGGCTTTTTATCGAAATAAAAGTAGAAAATTTTAATTTTATTTTAGGAACTTTATATTTTAAACAGTCTTTTGAAATTGAAGTCTTATTAGAAATGCTTCAACCAGTAATTGATGATATAAATTGTAACTATAAAGATTCACCAATATTAATAGGAGGTGATTTTAATGCAAGGATTGGAACACTTTCGGATTTTGATCAAATTGCGATTTTTAATTCGGGGTTGTTCAGTAAGAGACGTACCTGTGATATTTTTGTTAATAAAAGAGGCTTAGAATTGAATGATTTTATGAGTTTAAACGGATTTATAGTTTTGAATGGTCGCTCAAGGAGTGATGCTGAGGGTGTATATACGTTTGTCGGAGGAAATGGATCCAGCGTCATAGATCTTGCTTGGATTGATGTAGCTCATGCGGAAGTGGTTTATGACTTTATAGTACATTCATCAGTAATTGATTCAGACCATTTCCCTATTGAAGTTATTTTTAAACCTATAAATCAATTAAAGTCGCGAGATAGAAGTGCTGGGCCCATTCCTGAAGATAGATGTATTAATCGCTTATGTTGGGATTCAAATAAAATAAATGATTATGTTAATATTTTGAATGGTCCTGAATTTGCTCCCCCTGACTCTGATCTGTCTTCTGACGAGCAGAACCGGATTCTGATTGATAGCATCACGAAAGTGGCGAATCTTTCGGGTATGATAAAAAGAACTAATTTGAATTTTAAATCTAGATACAAGAAACCATGGTTCGACAAGCAATTAATTAAACTACAAAAAGAAACAAAACAAAAAGCTAAGGAATGGAAAAAATCAGGGTTTAGTGCTGATGGTAGGCTCTCTTTATGCGCATCGAAGGCAAAATATAAAAATTTGTTAACTAAAAAACGAGTAGGTTACGAGCAAAGTATTCAAGAAAGATTTGCAAGTGTAAGAGATGCAAGATCCTTCTGGTCTGCGGTAGAGATTTGTCGGAGAAAGGGGGGATTTGAATTTAGAGAGAATCCAATAACAATTGAAGAATGGGAGGGCTTCTATGCGTGTATATATCCAGAAAGAGTGAACACAGATGTGAGATATTTTAGTAAAACAGTCCCTGAGTTGGATGGAGAAATCTTGATACAGGAAGTAATAGCAGCGTTAAATAAAAGTAAACCAGGTAAATCCCCGGGTACGGATGGCATTAATGCTGAATTCTATAAGAATTTGCCATTATCTTGGATATTTTTTTTACATTCATTTTTTAACAAAATTTTGGATGAAGGGCGAGCTCCTGAGGCTTGGTCTCAATCGATTATTACTCTAATACATAAAAAAGGTTTAAGAAATGATCCTCTTAATTATAGAGGAATTGCATTGTGCAATTACATCTTAAAAATTTTTACTTTGATACTCGCTAAAAGACTTTCCGAATGGTCTGAAAAAAACTCGCTTCTCCCGGAAACACAAAATGGTTTTAGGTCTGGAAGAAGCTGTGTTGATAATGTTTTCACATTGCAGTCTGCCCTGCATCTTCGACTGAGAATGAGTAAGACGTCAGCGTATGCACTGTTCATTGATTTTCGTCGAGCTTTTGATTCGGTATCACATGCTTTATTATGGCAAAAGTTATACGACATGGGAGTAAGCGACAAAATAATTAAAATTATAAAATCTATTTATGATTATGCATCTTTTACCATTAGAATTGCTAATGAGTTTTCAAACCCAGTCGAGGTAACAGAAGGCGTATTGCAAGGTGAAACGCTTAGTCCCATTTTGTTTATATTATTTATCGCAGATTTTGAAAGAAAACTCAGGGACGCTGGAAATGAGGGTCTGAATATAAATGGTTGTGTGGACTTGCTTGTTTCACTTTTTGCTGATGATGCGGTTGTTTTGGCGAGTACCTCAGTGAGGATGTGTAAATTAATAAAAGATATAGAAAATTACTGCAATGTAAATGGTCTGAAAATCAATACCTCAAAAACGCAAATCGTTCACTTTAGAAGAGGGGGTAAACCATCATCGAAAAAATTTTTTATTAACGGTGATTCTCTTAAAATTGTAAATTCTTACAATTATTTGGGAGTTGAGTTTTCTAGCTCCGCATTGGGCAAAAAGGCAACTGAGTATGCAATCTCAAAATCTAACCAGGCTTTTGGGACGATAAGACAGATTATAAATAAGGGAAAAATAGATTGCTGGGAGGCTCAAAGTAAACTATACTATAGTATTGACTCGGCAACACTTTTGTATTGCGGGCACATATGGGGATTAAGGTACTTACAAAAAATTGAATCTGCACACACAACACACTTTAAACAATTATTATCCCTTCCAAAATGTACCTTCAATGCTGCCCTGCGTCTTGAGTTGGGTCTTATTAGTTTAGAAATAAAAGTTTTCAAGTCAGCTTATCTTTACATTGTGAAAGTTTTGTCAATGGACAATTCTCGTTTACCTAAAATATGCTTCGAAAGACAGGTGGAATTGATGCGATGCTCTGAGCCAACCTGTGAATATAACTGGGTGGCTCAAGTAAATGTTCTGTTGGAAAAAATTAACATGACGGAATTATGGTCAACCCTTTGCCCCCTCATTTGGTCTGAAAAATTAAGTTTAGCCTTGGGTCGTTATGAGAGGTATTTGAGGTTTTCGGACCTAATTAGGTATGAACAATCCAATTCCAGATTATGTAATTTAACAAGGACGTTAGAAGATAAAGCGGCAATCTATCTGTCTAGGCGACGAAAATTGTATTTAACGAAAATATTTGTGCAGTTAAGATTAGCCTCAAAACACTATATCAGATTTTCATACAAAGGTAATTTGTACAGCTGGAATCAACATGAAGTTTGTACAATTTGCAATCTAAAAAAGATTGAAACTTTAAATCATTTTTTATTTGAGTGCCCGATTTATGAAGGGTATAGAAATTTTTATTTGAAGAAGCTAGAGTTTGGATACGACTTGAGCCAGCTGTGCAATGCGCCTGACGAGAAAAGTTTAAAGAATATTTGTCACTATATAATAAATAGTTTACTACTGCGAGCATTTATGTTAAATGAATGAATTACCAAATAATAATTGTATAAGCGGAAATTCCTGCTACAAAATGTATAATTTTTAAAAGCAGAAATAAATAAATAATAATAATACTACGAAAACATTTAATTATTTTTCTAAATAATAAACATTTCGAATTCAATTATTTAAAATCGAATTTTGCATTATATTTTTCGAAAAAATTCAATTAGTTACAAAGTTTTAATAAAATTCTTGACTGGAATTCCATTGTTTTCATAAATAATAAAATTGTTCTGTTAAATTTAATTCTTTAATAAATTTTTAAAAATTCTTCTCAAGTATTCAATTATTTTCATAAATATTAATATTCTTTTCCGGAATTTAATTATTTTTATAAATTATACAATTTTTTTTAGTAATTCAATTATTTTTATAAGTAATAGAACTCATCGTAGATTTTCAATTATTTTTAATGTATTTTTCGAAAAATATAAAAATTGTTATTAAAATTCGCCAAAACAATTCAATTTAAGAAATAGGAAATTATTCAATAAATTATTAATTTTTGCATTTAATAATTAAATTCTCGTAGAATTTTCTGATAAAAATTGATTTAAAAATGAATTTTAGTTAAAATTTTAAATTATAATTAAATATTAAAAGCATTATAGCGTGAATTTTTATAAATAATTGAATTTTAAAAAGGTTTAAAATTAAAATATTTGAAAATTTGAATTTTTATTACTTTTAACTGACAATTCTGTAAAATCAAGTTTTTTGAAAAACTTTAATTGAATTTTTTTAAAATTATTTGAATTATAAATTTAATTGAACAATTAAATTCAATTTTTCAAAATAATCGAAATTTTTGGTAAAATTGAATTGTAAACAAGTAAATTTAAAAATTCTCAAAAAGAACTTTTTTAAAAATTATTAAGAATAATTGATTTAGAGAAGAATTTTAGTTAAAAATTCTAGAAAATAATAATTGAATTGAAATGATGAAAATAATTTTGAAAAAGTTACAGTAACAATATTTTTATAATATAAAATAATAATTCCATTACTCGATTATTTTAAAATTTTAAATAATTTAAATTGAGTGTTTTGAAAAATTTTAATTTCTACGGAAAAATCATGATTAAATATTTATTTAAAAAAGAAGTTATAGATGTTTTCGAATAATTTTAAAATTAGAGAAATTCGTAAATAAATCTAACAGAACATTTTTTTTGTGTAAAATTTTTTTCTTTATTTTCTAAACATTCAAAAATTTTCAATTTTATTTTCAATTAATATTTTTAATTGACAAATAAAATTTATAATAATTTTTTTTCTAATATTATTTTATTTAAAAAAAAATCAGGTTTGCAATTTTCAAAAAAAAAATTTCTTCTTTTACTTTTAGATTAATCAACACACGTTCGAGTCAACGAGTGAAAATGCGTGACGATGGAACATTAGAGATATTCGCAGTGCGCGCATCTGATGTTGGTGAATACACGTGTTCAGTGATATCGCCCGGTGGCAATGAATCGCGAACGGCTCGTCTCAGTGTCATTGAATTGCCATTTGCGCCAATTAATGTGATGGCACAAAGAGCCGAGGAAATTTCTCTACGTTCAATAAATGTCTCCTGGGTCCCTGGTTTCGATGGGAATAGTCAAATAAAACGTTTCAGCGTTCAACGTTGCGAGGTACATGAATTGGGACCAATTCCCGATTTATCGCCAAATTGGGTGCGCGAAATGACAAATATCTCGGCTCAAACCAACTGGATTTTATTGCACAATTTGAAGGCAGCGTCGGCCTATCAATTTCGTGTGAGCGCCGAAAATGACGTTGGCGAGGGTCCATTTTCTGAGCCTAGTAATGTTGTTGTTCTGCCGCAAGAACGTGAGTATTTTTATTTTGTTTATTTCTTTTTTTTCTTAATTTTTCTCACTTTTTATTTTTTTAGGTTTTTTACTTTCTTTTAGGTTTTTTCCCTTTTTTCAAAACAAAAATTAGTACTTTTATTTTACTTTATTTTTTTCTGAATTTTCCTTATTTAAAAATAATTTTTTTTTTTTTGCTTTTCTTTGGGTTTTTTCTTTTTTATATTCTCAATACAAAAATGATAGTCTTGGATTTTTTTAAACTTAAAATTAGAAAGAATAGCGAATAGAAAAAAAATTAGAAAAAATAGCGAATTTGAAGAGAAATAAAAAATGGAGAAATTAATTTTCGAATTTATTTGCACACAGCTCCTTCGGGACCACCATCGGGATTTGTTGGTTCGGCGAGATCGTCATCGGAAATAATTACCCAGTGGCAACTTCCGGCCGAGGAACACAGAAACGGACATATTTTGGGATTTATTTTACGCTACAAACTCTATGGTTACAATGTAACGCCGTGGACAATTCAAAATATCACGAATCAAGAGCAGAGGAATTTTCTCATCACCGATCTCATCACGTGGAAGGATTATGATGTTCAAATCGCCGCCTACAATGATAAGGGCGTTGGAATCTTCACCGAAGGCCTCAAAATCAAAACCAAAGAAGGCGGTAAGCTATTAGATATTTTAGATATTTTTTAAAGACTTCGCTTAATTAATCAAAAATTAATTTTTCAAAAAAACAGGTTTTCTTTTTTAAAATTTTTTGAAATTATTTTGATTTTTCATTTTTTGATTTTAGTGCCGGAAGCGCCGCCAACGAATATAAAAGTAAAAGCGCTGAATTCAACGTCAGTGGGCGTATCATGGACGCCGCCGAATCCACAAAAAATCAACGGCATCAATCAGGGTTACAAATTACAGGCGTGGATCGGTGGAAATTTTAGCGACGATAATGAATACAAGGCAATAACTGTTGAGCCAAATTTATTTAATCCGCTGGCGGAGCAGGCTGCCGTTATTTCCGATCTCAAAAAATATACAAAGTACAACGTGACTGTTTTGTGTTTCACGAATCCAGGCGATGGCGAGAGGAGCAATGCCGTCGAGATACGTACCAGTGAGGATGGTACGTGCAAAAATAAATAAAACACCAAAAATTAAGCAGACAAAAGAAAGTTTATAAATTCTAAAAAAAAAAAAAAAAAAAAAAAAAACAATCGTAAACGTGACCAAAAAAATTAAAATATAATCAGAAAATCTCAAAAGACATATTTATATAAATATAAGAATAATAATAATTTCTCATGCAAGGAGAATGTAGGAAAAAAAGTATGAATTTTAGGAGAAAAATACGTTCACTTTAGAAAAAATTATTTTATATTTTTTTACTTTAAAAAAAAATTTCAAATTTTTCTTTCCTTTTTTATTTTTTTTCTTTCTTTTCATTTTTATACACTTTTCTTCCTTTTTTCGACATTTTTCTTTCTTTTTAAAATTTTTTTCTACATTTTTCTTCCCTTTTCGCGCTTTTTCTTACTTTTTATCAACAAAATTTTTCAATGTTTTTCGTTTTCCAAGATTTTTTATCGATTTTTTCACTTATTTTCCTTTTTCAACATTTTTGTTTCTTTTTAAAATTTTTCTTACTTTTTTCATTGTTTTTCGTTTTTCAAGATTTTTTTATGAATTTTTTCACTTATTTTTCTTTCTTTTTAAAATTTTTTTTCTTCATTTTTCTCCCCTTTTAACGTTTTTTATTACTTTTTTTAAAAACTTTTTTCATTGTTTTTCATTTTCCAACATTTTTTTAATCGATTTTTTCACTTATTTTTCTTTTTCAACATTTTTCTTTTCTTTTTTTCTTCATTAAAAATTACAATTTTCAAGGAAATATTTCAGGTCAATTGACAAAAATTTATTTTTATTAAATTCATAAATTTAATTTTTTTAATTTAATTTTTAAATTCAGTTTTAAAATTTTCAGTTCAATTCAATTAGACATCAGTTGCATTAGAATTGAAATTAATTAAAAATTTTAAATAATATATTTATAATAAATTTTAAATAAATTTTTAAAGAGGAAAAAAAAAGAAAAGAATTATTTTAAGAGAATTGAAAAATAGAAAAGAAGATGAAAAGGAAAATAGAGAGAAAAATAAATAGAAACGGGAAAATTTTGTGAGAAAAATATTTCTCCGAATCGAAGATGAAAAATAGTGAAATGTAAATGAAAATTCCTTTGACAAATAATAATAAACAATTTTTATATTCAGTTCCCGGCGAGGTTGAGAATCTCCAGTTTCTAAATATCAGCGATCGAGCATTAACAGTGAAATGGAATTCGCCGAAAGAAATAAACGGAATTCTTATAGCCTATCAATTGAAATATATGATTAAAGATTTGCCCGGATCATTACGAGTTGAAAATTTAACTTCCGAAATTCATTCCGTTAAAGTTGAACATCTTCAGGTAATTTTATTTTTAATAAAAACTTTTTTTTTTCTTTTAATACTTTTAAATAAGTTCTTTATAATTTTTTGGTTTCTTTTTTAGGCAACGACTCACTATCGTTTCGAAATCGTTGCTTGGACATCGAAAGGCCCCGGAAAATCGAGTATAGCAATTATTCAATCGGGAATCGAACCCGTTTTGCCCGAGCCACCGACGAAATTGGCCTTGTCAAATATCGACGCATTTTCCGTTGTTTTACAATTTACGCCCGGATTTAATGGCAATTCTTCTATTACAAAATGGACAATTCAAGTGAGTTGTAAATTTTAATACGAAGACATTATTTTTAATAAATTATTTTTTATTAATAATTATTTTCCATTATTATGAATTATTTTCTATTATTATTAATTATTAATATTAATTAGTTTAAAAGAAAGATTGTTTCTCAATTTTCGTTTAAATCTCGAATTTTTCAGTTTTATTTAATTTTTTTCTTTTTGCCATTAGGCGCAAACGAGTCGCAATACGACGTGGCATACAATTGACGAAATCTCTGATCCTGACTACGATACAAATACAATAAACGTTCAGGGATTGACGCCATTCATGCAGTATAAATTGCGATTAATTGCAAATAATGTTGTGGGAAGTTCACCGCCTTCGGAGCCGACAAAACAGTTTCAAACAATTCAAGCGCCGCCGTCGCATCCACCGAGGAATGTCACCGTCCGGGCAATGAGTGCGACGGAATTACGAGTTCGATGGATCGTGAGTTTCTTTATTTTTCTCGAGTTTTATGCAAAATGGAAAAGTTCTTTTTAAAAAAAAATCCTTTTTACCTTTCAAGTATAAGATTAAAATTTCCTTTTTCTGTTTCCCTCTACAGCCACTGCAGCAAATTGAATGGTACGGAAATCCAAGGGGTTACAATGTGACATATAAAGAATTACGAACAAATAAATCGAAAAGTATTAGCATTGACGATCATACGGCGAATTCTTATGTTCTGGAGAATATGGAGGAATTTGCCCTCTACGAAGTTGTGATGCAGGCATTTAATGATGTTGGTTCATCGTCATCGAGTCCAAAGGCAATTGAAAGAACGAGAGAATCTGGTGAGGAGAAGAAAAATTATTTACTTTATTTTTTTTTTTTTTTAAACTTTGGAAAAGAGAAGAAAAATTATAATTTTCTATTTCCGTAGTTCCGTCGATGGGACCAATGAATGTTGTGGCAAACGCGACATCATCGACGACAATTGTCGTTAAATGGGGCGACGTACCAACGAAAGATCAAAATGGACAAATCGAAGGTTTCAAAGTTTATTATGGGGCGAAGAGTCGCTCGCCGTTTCAATATAAAAATATTCCCAGTAATAGTACATTCACAACGACATTGACCGAGCTCAGGAAATACGTGCAATATCATATTCAAGTTTTGGCCTACTCGAGATTGGGAGACGGCGCTTTGAGCGTTCCGCCGATTAGGGTGCAAACTTTTGAAGATGGTGAGAATTTATCTGCTTTTATTATTTAATTATTATTCTCTATTTCTATTTTATTCGTTTTTAATTTATTTTCTCGTTTTTCTATCTTTATTCCTTTTTTATTGTACTTTATTTGTAACTAGTTTTATTCTATTTTTAACAGTACCCGGTCCACCGTCGAATGTCTCGATTCCCGATGTTTCGTTTTCAACGGCGAGAATTATTTGGGACACGCCCGAAGATCCAAATGGAGAAATTCTCGCTTATAAAGTTATGTTTCATTTAAATAGTTCCAGCGAAAAACCATTTTCCAAAGAATTTCCCGCTTCGGAACGAACTTTCACGTAAGAATTTACTTTCATCGAAATTCTACATTCTACAAACATAGAAATTATATTTTGAATTTTTCCAGAATTTTTATTAATTTATTTCAATGGAAATTATAATTTTTACTGAATTTGTTTTATTTTTACTAAATTATAAACAAATTATGTACAAAATTATTAATTTTTATTTATATTAATTTGTTACTTTATGTATGTTTGTTATTAATATTTTCAGTGCCACGGAATTGCAAGCCGAGAAGTATTACATGTTCTCAGTGACGGCCCAGACCCGATTGGGATGGGGTAAAACTGCCTATGCACTTGTTTTGACGACAAATAATCGAGAACGCCCGCAGCCGCCTTCAATGCCGCAAGTCAGCAGATCGCAAGTTCAAAGTCGACAGATTACCTTCAATTGGATTCCAGGACGCGATGGTTTTGCTCCACTCAGGTGAGATACATGCAATATATTTCAAACTTAATTAAATTTTAAAAGAGTTGTGTTTACAATGTTCATAAATAGATCAAATTCAAAAAGTTTTAATTTAAAATTTAATAAAATTTCTGTTTTCCAGGGAAAAATGGTATTAATATTTAATGATGAATAATATATTTAATAAGTTTTTAAACATTCGTTTAGAAACAACTGTGGTCGTCCAAAAGAATTCAGTTATTTGAAAAACATTTTAATTATTTTTTAAATAATAAAAATTCTACAGGAATTCAAGTAACAATTTTTTTTTATAAATATTTTTGCAATAATTCAATTATTTTCATAAATAGAAATTTTTTTTATGGAGATTCAATTATTTTCATAATTAAATAATAAAATTTTTTTTTAGAAATTCAATTATTTTTACTAATAATAAAACTCATCGCAGAATTTATATTATTTTTAATAAAATTTCAATCGAATTCCTAGAAAAAAGTAATTATTCTTAAAATTTTTATTAAAATTCGTCAAAAAAAATTCAATTATTTTTACTAATAATAAAACTCATCGCAGAATTTATATTATTTTTAATAAAATTTCAATCGAATTCTTAAAAAAAAGTAATTATTCTTAAAATTTTTATTAAAATTCGTCAAAAAAAATTCAATTATTAAAAAATTTGTTAAATTTAATTTAATTTAAAATTAAATTTTAAGAAACATTCAATTATTCAATAAATTTACTTTTTTATTTAAATAATTGATTTCTCGTAGAATTTTCTAATAAAAAATTAATTGGAAAATGAATTTCAGTTAAAATTTTGGATTATAATTGAATATTAAAAGCAGTATAGCATGAATTTTTAGAAATAATTGAATTTTGAAAAGGTTTCAAATTAAAATCTGTAAAAATTTGAATTTTTCATACTTTTATCTGATAATTCTGTAGAATTAATTTGTTTGAAAAAGTTTTATTTAAATTCTGTTGAAATTAGTTGAATTTTTTCATATAATATTTAATATTATTTTAAAAATGTTAACGCTCTTCCTCGAAAAAATTCAATTATCACGATAAATATTCAAATTCTTCCACAAAAATTCAGTTTTTCCAGGAATTTCTAATAAATGTTCTGAATTAAAAAATTAATATATTAAGAATCATTGATTTCTTAAGAGGAATTTAATCAAAACATTTGAAAATAATTGATTTTTTTCGAAGAATTAAAATAAAACGTTTGAAAATAATTGCATTTATCAGGGAATTGATTTGAAATTGTATTAAAAATAATTGAAATTCTCTGAAGAATTTTATTATTTATTGAATTCTCGATACGAATTCTATTAAATTTTATTAAATAATTGAATTCCTGTAAAAATTGTTATTATCTATTTGTTGATATAATTGAATTCTTGGGAAGGATTTTATTAAAATTTTTGAAAATAATTGAATTTTTTTAAATCATTTTATTGAATTTTAAAAGAATAATTTAATTATTTCTCCTTCACTATAATTAATTATTTCGAATAATTTAGTTAAAATTGTATTAAAAATAATTGAATTCTTGCAAAAAAATCTCCTGTTTATTAAAATAATTGAATTCTTATAAAGAATTTTATTAATACTCTTAAAAATAATTAAATTCCAAAACATTTTTTTTAATTTCTGAAAATTTAATTGTGAAGAATTTCTTTGAATTTTTTTAATAATCAATTTTATTAATAACTGTAGTAAATAATTATATTATTAAATTTTATTAAAATTATTTATTGCTGTAAATTAAATTCTTTTTCGAACAAAATTATAAGTGTTTTCGTAAATATTACATTCTTTTCAAGAATTTCTTGGGACTTTTTTTTTTAAATACTGGAGTTTCTTTAATAATTTTAATTGAAAATTTTGAAAATAATTGAATTTCAGAAAGAATTTCTTTCAATTTTTTCTAATAATCGTGTCTGTTAATAAAATTGTACTTAAAAATATGATCTTATAAAACAAAATTATCAACACTTTGAGAATAGTAATTGAATTCTTTTAAAAAGTAATTTAACGAATTTTTAAAAGTAATTGAATCCTTTCGAAATATTTTATTAAAATTGTATATTAAAAATAATTGAATTCCTGGGAAAAATTTTTATGATTTTTAAAAATAATTTAACTCTTGCGAAGAATTTTACTATATATTTTTAATTAAATCGTTTCAAAGAATTTTATTAAAATCGTATTAAAAATAATTAAGTTCCTGTGTTGAATTTTTCTATTTATAAAAATAATTGAATTTTTCCAAAGAATTTATTATTTATGAAAACAATTGAATTCTTGACAAGAATCTTATTAAAATTTTTGAAAATAAGAAACAATCGTAATTAATTAGTAAATTAGTTAATAATTGAATTTATTGAATTTTGAATTTGAAATTATTCAAAAATTAAAGTCAATATTTGAAAATAAAAAATTTTTGTAATTTGCATAATACTGATGATAATAATAATAATAATAATAATAGTAAAACGAACATGGCGTTACGCGCGCGTAACATTTGCTAGTATAATATAATAATGAGAATAATAACAATATTTATTAATATAAATTTATCTTATTTTTCATTTAATTGCGTAGGTATTACACGATCCAAAAATCGGAAAATTCCGGACCATTCCAAACAATTCCGGAAAGAGTGAATCCATCGTTGACTTCCTATACGGCGAATAATTTGAAGCCATTCACGAATTATCAGTTTCGAATTCAAGCGACAAATGATATTGGACCTTCTGCGTGGAGCGCGGAATCGAGTCAGGTTCAAACTTTGCCTGCAGGTTTGTTTCACTTTATCTTCTTTTTCTTCATTTTTATTTTTTTTTTATTGTATTGATTAATAAGAAGAATTAAAAATATATATTTATATAATTCTTCTTTTACTTTTTGTTCGATTCCTTAAACTCTTTAACAAAATTGTAATTAATCTAGAACTATTTATTTATTTATTTAAATTCAATAATTTAATAAAAATTAATAAATTTGTACAGCCCCAGCTAAAGGTGTGACGGGACTAAAAGTCGTTCCAATCACAACAACTGGTATCGAAGTTTATTGGAACATGATTGAGGAAATTCATTGGAGCGGCGATCACGTGACTGGCGGCTATCGCGTTGTCTATCAAATTGTCTCCGATTTTCCAACTGCAATTCAAGCAACGCCCAAGGAGGAGATTATGGGCATTAATGTGAGTTTAACGGAGCAAATTAATTTTAAACGAAAAAAGAAAGCTGGACAATTTATATATTTTTGTAAAAAAAAAAGAATAATAATTTAGAAAACAATAATTATAGAAATAAATAAATAATGTTAATTAATGTTAATTTAATGTTTTCTTTTTGCAGCAAACAAAAATGACGTTGACGGATTTAACGGAGGACAAAAATTACGAGATTATTGTTGTGCCATTTAATTCAGAGGGTGAGGGCCCACCGAGTCCTCCGGTGACGGTTTATGTTGGCGAAGCCGTTCCAACCGGTGAGCCGCAACATTTGAAGGCCGAATCAATTTCTTCGACTGAAGTTCTACTTCATTGGAAACCGCCGCAGGCGAATATGCAAAATGGCGATTTACTCGGTTACAAGGTCAATATTATTTTTTACTTCTATTTTTTTTTACTTATTCTAGTAATTAATTGTTTATTTGTAAAATATTTTTTCGATTCATATGTTTGTAAAGAACGCAATTTTGTACTTTTTTTCTTTAATTAAAAAATTGTAGTTTTAAAAAAAAGTACAAAGAAATAAGAACGTAGAAAAGTACAAAAAGGTAAACAAAAATAGAAAAAGTAAGGAAAGTACAAAAGTAGAGAAAGTATAAAAAATACAAAACTAGAAAAAAAAACAAAAATACAAAAAATACAAAAACAAAAGAACACAAAAGTAGAAAAAATGGAAAAAGTGCAAAAGTACAAAAAGATAAAGAAAAAATACAAAAATAGAAAAGCACAAAAGTAGAAAAAAATAGAAAAAGTACAAAAAGGTAGAAAAAGGTAGAAAAAGTGCAAAAAGTACAAGAAGTAGAAAATTACAAACGTTTTTATTTGCATTTTCCTTTTTGCAGATTTTCTATCTCGTGACGGATTCGCCGCAAGCATTGGAGGGCAAACAAGAGGAGGAAATTGAAGTTGTTCCCGCGTCATATTTAACGCACAGCCTCGTTTTTCTCGATAAATATACGCAATATCGAATTCAAGTATTGGCCTTTAATCCAGCTGGCGATGGACCAAGAACACCGCCAATCACAGTGAGAACAAAGCAAGATCTTCCTGGACCATGTCATAATTTACAATTCACCGAAATAACAATGACAAATCTTCGCGTCTCCTGGGATCCGCCAAAAATGCGTAACGGCGAAATTATCGGCTACATTGTCACTTACGAAACTGCCGAGCAAAATGATCGTGAGTTTTTTTTTCTCCCCTATTTAAAAATTCTAGTTATTAACATTAATTTAAATATTTAGTCGCAGACAATAAATTATTATACGAAACTATTTTCCTAATTTTTATGTATTAAAAAAATTGTATTTTTCTTTTGCGCAGGTTTTAGCAAACAGGTGAAACAAAAAGTGACGGAAACGAGTTTATTGGTGCAGCCATTGGAGGAGGAAGTGATGTATACTTTTGTGGTGAGAGCGCAAACAATTGATTTTGGCCCGCCAATATCGGGAAATGTGACAACCGGGCCGCAAGAAGGTTCGCCAATGGTTCCAAGTGAATTGGCAGTTTCAAAAACTGTCTCAAGTGTTGATCTTCAATGGAAAAATGGCGCTTCCGGCAAGGGTCCGATTTTGGGATATTACATTGAAACCAGACGCAAAGGTAGAAATTGTTTTACTATTTAAAGTTTTCAAAAAAAAAAAAGTAATTGAAAAACAAAATAATAATAATATTTAGGTATTTAATAATACAATAAAATATTTTTTCTGTTCTTTATCAACTCGATTCAAGTCTCAGAAGAGTGGCAGCATTGTAAGTGTGATTTTCGCACACTAAAATTTAATATTGTTTGTCGCATGTTTTTGCTGTTTTTATCGTTTCTCTTTTTGTTTAATTTTTTTTTTTTTTTTTTTTTTTTTTTTTTTATAATGGCAAAATTTTTTAATCGCTTTTTTTCATTGTTCGTTATTTTTTTTGTTTATTATTATTATTTTTTAATGCGCCAATTTTGCTTTAAATGTTATGAAGAGTTTATGTAAACAGCATAATCATTTTAATTAATTTTCATTTGCTCTTCATTTTTTTCGCTCCTTTTTTTAAATAATTAAATTTTTTTTCGTATTTAAAATTCAAACCTTAATTAATTATTACATTCGATTGCATCGTATTTTTGCTTTTTTTAACATTATTCTTAAATATTTTCATAATTTTTCACAACTATCATTACATCATTTTTATTTCCAATTTATTTATTTAGAATTAATAATAATTAATAATAATTAATAATAATAATTAATAATAATAATTAATTCTAATTCATAAATTTTGGTATTTATATTCGAAGATATTTTATGTATTCGAAAAACAAACAAGACGAAACTATTATTAATTTTTTATTATTTGACAAAAATATGTACATTTTCAGTAAATCTTCCAATTATTTTCATTTTTTAATTTAAAATTTCTAATTTTATTTTAAAATAAGAAAAAATCTGTTTTATTTTTCTTTAAATCCAGTTTAGAATTTTATTACTAATTTATATTTTTTTTTCTTCATTTTATTGCTTTAAATTTTTTTCCAAATTTTATATTTGTATTTTTTTTTTAAATTTAAATCTTGTATTTTATTTTAGAAAATTTTATTCTCGAAATGTATTTTAATTTTCCATTGAAAATTTTCATTCGATTATTATTTTTTTTGCAGCATTTTATTGAAATAATTATTTACCATTTTAATTTTAAGAAAAAAGTGAAAAACTTGAATTTGAATTTTAAAAATGTAATGATTTTTTTTTCTTTTTATTAATTTTAGATGACACACGGTGGCAGACGATTGTGAAGAGCAGCAATGGACCATTAAATGAGTACACAGTCTCTTATCAAAATTTATTGCCATCAACTTCATATTTATTCCGTATAATCGCTTACAATCGTTATGGAATCAGTTATCCTGCATATTCGAGCGAAACGGTAAATACATTTTTCTTCGTTTTTATAATATTTATACGTAACTTTAACAATTTTAAATAAAAAAGGAATTTTTACTCTTTAAATAAGAGAATTGACATAATTTTTATATAATGAATAAAGAAATAAATTATTGTTTTGATTTTGTGTAAAAATACAGTTTCTAGTTTGAAATTAAGTCAAGAGGTTGATTTCTGTTTTAAAAAAAAGTGCTTTATGGTTTTTTTCCACTTGTTTCAGATACTCACACCGTCGAAATTGTATTTAGAGTACGCTTACCTACAGCATAGACCATTCTACCGACAAACGTGGTTTATGGTGAGTTTAGCGTCAGGTTCAGTGATTGTCCTCGTTATGGTTGTCGCTGTTCTCTGCGTTAAGAGCAAGAGCTACAAATACAAACGTGAGTATTCAAAAAAAGTAATTAAAATATTAAAACAAACCACAATGTTTCATATAGTGTTCCAAAGTTGACATTTTCAAATATTTTTAAAAATAAACTCAAATTTTTGAATATAACTTCAGATTATTTAAAAATTTCTTTGAAATAATTCAATTACTTTTATTAATAGTAAAATTCATCGCAGGAATCCAATTATTTTTGTAAATAGTAAAATTCTTCGAAGGAATTCAATTATTCCTTTTATTAAAAAATTCACAATTTTTTGATAAAATTTCACGAAGGATTCAATTATTTTTCGAAAAATTTTTCGAAATAAATCAATTTATTTCCTTAAATTTTGGTAAAATTCTTGTCAAAATTTCAAAAATTTCCCTCAATTCAATGATTTTCAATATTTGCTATTTTAATAAAATTCTCCAAAAGAATTCAATTATATAAAAAATATTTTGATAAAATTCTACGCGGACATTTAATTATTTTCAAAAATACATAAAAATTTCACATGAATACAATTATTTCCAAATTTTTTAAAAATTTCTTCACAATAATTCAATTATTTTCATAAATAACATAATTCTTTTTAGAAATTCAATTATTTTCAAAAAAATAATAAAACAATTTTTGCTACTTACAAAAATAATTGAATTTTTACGAAGGATTTATTAAAATTTTACAAAATAATTGGAATTTTTCAAAAAATGTTATTAAACATTTTTTTAAAAATTGAATTTTTTCATGAAATTTTATTACAATTGTATTCAAAATAATTGAATTTTTTTGAAAAATTTTACATCAAATTGAAAAAAAGGAAATTTAGAAATTTAACGAAATTTATTGAAAAAAATTAAATTTTTGACAAGATTTTACTATTTAAATAAATATAATTGAATTGTTTCGAAAGCTTCTCTAATATTTTAGAAAATAATTGAATTCTATCTCGAAATTTTATTAAAATTTTGTTGAAAATACTTGAATTTTTGTAAAAAATTTTACTTACTTTTAAAAAGAATTGAATTCTTCCGAAGAATTATAATAAAATTTTTGAAAATTTAAACAATAATAATTAATTATGTACTTAATAAATCAATTTTAGTAAAATTCGGAAAATTTATAAAATTTATACAATGAAAAACTGTCAATTTTGGAAAAATTAACATAAATAAAATTGAGATTTTAATATTTTAAAATTTCACCTTTCTTTTCAGGAATTTTTAGTAAAATTTAGTTACTTTTAATAAAATTTATAAATTTTAGTAAAACTTATAAAGTATTAGTGGAAATTTTGTAAATTTTAGCAAAAATGAACATTAATGGTAGCAACATTTAAATTTGAAATATTTTACTATTTTGGAAAGATATTTAAGTAAAATATAGTAAATTTTACTGTTTTTTTAAAGAAATTACGTAAAATTGAGTAAATTTTACTAGTTTTCTTGTTCATTTTAATAAAATTTCATTACTTTTAATAACATTTAGTAAATTTTAAGAGTAAATTTTTTTTTCGAAATTTATTTAGTAAACTTTAGAAAATTTTTAAAAAATTTGTAAATTTAATGCAAAATTTGTAAATTTTAGAAAAATTAACATTGATTGTAGCAAAATTGAATTTTTTAAATATTTTACTACTTTGGAAAGAAATTTCAGTAAAATATAGTAAATTTGATTAAAAATTCATTAAATTTTAGTAAAAATTTGTAAATTTGAGAAAAAATTAACATTTATTGTCGTTAAAATTTAAATGTTTAAACATTAAAAACATTTGCTAGTTTATAATTTATAAATAATATAAAGAAAAAAAGAATATTTTAAAAAATAAATAAACTTTTAATTTTGAAATTTGCAGAAGAAGCGCAAAAAGTCCTCGAGGAATCAATGGCAATGGATATTGACGATCGTCAATCGTCCGATCTTGAATTATATCGTTCGCGACAAACTGGCAGCGGACTGAACATTGGCAATGGCTGTGGAACTCTAGGCAAACGTGGAACCCTATCGAGAAAGGCAATGCATCCACCGCCACCGGCCGCACTCTACGGTAAATCGCCGCCACGACCATCGCCAGCGTCGGTTGCCTATCACAGCGACGAGGAGAGTCTCAAGGGCTACGACGAGAATCCCGATGACAGTAGTGTCACTGAGAAACCCTCGGAAATAAGTTCCACCGATTCGCAAGCGTCCGAAAGTGAAAATGAATCGGTACAATCAGATCCGCATTCATTTGTCAATCATTATGCGAATGTTAATGATTCATTGCGACAATCGTGGAAGCGACAGAAACCAGTGAGAAATTATTCATCGTACACGGACTCTGAGCCAGAGGGCAGTGCTGTTGTTAGTTTAAATGGCGGTCAAATAATAATGAATAATATGGCGAGATCGCGTGCACCACTTCCTGGTTTCTCTTCATTTGTATGATAAAATCTCAAATTTTCTGAGAGGAAGAATTTTTTTGTTTTTTTTTATTATTTCGTTAGACCGCACGGAAGAAAAAGAGTTAAGGTAATTTTTTTCCTATTTAAAAGAATACAATTGAAATTTTTTTTTTGTAAAATTTGCTAAGTTTTACTATTTCTAGAGAGTAAAATTGAGTTGGAAATATAATTTTTTACTGAATTTTACTTTTAGAAATTAGTAAAATTTACATTAACAAAAATGGTTTAAAGTTAAAATTGATTTTAAAAAAGGCGCAAAACTCAAAGAGCGAAGTTTTACTATTTCTATAGAGTAAAATTGAGTTGGAAATAAAATTTTTTACTGAATTTTACTTTTAGAAATTAGTAAAATTTACATTAACGAAAATGTTTAAAATTTATTTAAAAAAAAAAAGATACAAAATTCAAAGAACGAAGTTTTACTATTTCTAGAGAGTAAAATTGAGTTGGAAATAAATTTTTTTACTGAATTTTACTAAAATTTACTCTTAGAAATTGGTAAAACTTACATTAACGAAAATGGTTAAATATTAGAATTTATTTTAAAAAAAGACGCAAAATTCAAAGAGTGAATCCGACTAGAGTAAATTTTATTCAAATTTGGTAAATTTTACTGAAACTCACTTGGAAAATAGTAAAATTTGTATATAATCTACGGAAATGAAAAAAAAATGATAAAAATTAGTAAAATTTGCAAAGAAAAATGTACAAATTTTGACTATAATTTTTCTCTTTAAAAAAAAGTCAAATTAACAGAAAAAAAATAAAATTTCAGTTTAGAAATTTTACTATTTCTAAAATAAATATTACTAAAAATTTCTAAATTTTAAATTTACTAAATTTACACTCTGAAAATAGTAAAATTTGCAAAAAAAATGAGTAAAATTATTCAAAATTTAAATTTTACTACGATTATTGTTATTTTAAAAAGAAAAAAGGAAAAAAACGACAAACATTATTATAGTAAAATTTATTAATAAATTTTATTATAGTAAAATTTACTAAATTTTCTTAAAATTTACAAGGAAATTAGTAAAATTTACTAAATGGTGTTAAATTTTACAGAAAATTTATTTTAAAGATAGTAAAAATTTAAAGATTTTTAATTTTTTACAACGATTAATAATTTTTCTGAAATTTAATAAATTAATAAATTTTAGTACAATTAACAAAATGTCAAAAAAAATTAGACTCAATTTTAAATTTTTTACTAAAATTTTGTTTCGAAAATAGTAAAATTCTTAAAAAATTTAAATTTTACTAAATTTTTTCGAGTAAAATATTTATTCAAAATTTCTTTCGAAATTAGTAAAATTTGGAAAAAATTTTTATTTTAACAACTATTGTTAATTTTTCTAAAATTTACAAGTTTTGACTAGAATTTCATAAAATTTTAGTACAATTTACTATATTTTACTGAAATTTCTTCGCAAAATAGTAAAATATTTAAACATTTTAATTTTGCTGCAATTAATGTTAAATTTTTGAAAAATTTGCAAATTTCTATAAAATTTTGAATTTTTTAAAAAATTTCCTTACGTTTATTAAAGAAATATCGAAAAAAATTCTACTGGTAAAATTCACTAAATGTTACTAAAATTCATTAAATTTTATTAAAATTTACAAAAAAACGTTGAATTTACTAAATTTTTAGAGTAAATTTTTTTTATTGAAATCTCTTTCCAAAATTGTAAAATTTTAAAATTCAACTATAATTTAATGTTAATTTACCTGAAATTTATAAAATTTTAACTAATATTTCCCCTAATATTTTATAAATTTTACTAGAATTTACACTAAAAAATTCATTAAAATTGAAAGAAATGCGCAAAAAAAATTTAAAGAGTAAATTTTACAACAGGCGAAGTAAATTTTACTAATTTTTACTGAAATTTACTTCGAAACTGGTAAAATTTACCATTTCGGAAATTAGTCAAAATTTGTGAAAAAAATAAGCAGAATTTTTTAAAGAGTAAATTTTACAACAGGCGAAGTAAATTTTATTATAATTTTTACTGAAATTTACTTCGAATCTGGTAAAATTTACCACCTCGAAAATTAGTCAAAATTTGTGAAAAAAATAAACAGAATTTTTTAAAGAGTAAATTTTACAACAGCCGAAGTAAATTTTACTAATTTTTACCGAAATTTACTTCGAAAATGACAAAATTTACCCTCAAGAGCTAAAAAAATTTGATAGAAATTTGTAAAATTTTCTAAAGTGTAAATTTTTCTGATATTTTCTCCTCGAAAGTAATAAATTTGGTCTCTTTCGTAAAAATTGTCAAAAATGCAAAAAAATTTTCCAAAGTGTAAATTTTACTACTTATGAGGTGAAAATTTTCTTAAATTGCACTATAAAAATTACTCTTTAAGGGCATTTGAACCTTGATGACGTTACACTTTGTGCAAAGCATGTGTGACGTCATCAAGGTTCAAATGCCCTTAAAAATATTAAATTCTACACTCAAAGAAATAGTGAAAATTACCCTAAAAAATTTGTAGAAACAAATTATTTTATTTTTCTAAATAGTAAAAATTACTTTATTCATTTATTTTCCGTGCCCCGAAAAGAAAAATTTATTAAAATCTAAAAATTATCGAAAAATAGTAAAAAATTATGAGTCAAAAATTAATTATTATCAAAGTAAATATGTTTTCTAAAAATAATTTTCTTTTTTTTAATTGATTTTATATTCGAACCAAATTTATTATTAATCTCCGACTTTCAAGCTAATAATTAATTAATTAATATTTTTGTTAAAAACTATTTGGTTTTGAGAAACTGATTTAATTTGACAATAATAATTTTGATTAATTGTTATTATTTTCGATAATAAGAAGCAAATAAATTTTTTTCGTCCAATTTAAATAAAAATGAAAAGAAACAAACCCTTTTTATTGTGATATCGACTTATTTATATATACAATTTATATTATATAATATAATATAGAAAAAAGAAAAAAAACGCGATAGTTAGAAATAAAGTTCGTTTTTCTTTTTTTTCACTTCATTTCAAAGAAAATGGAGATTAAAATGAAAATTAATGAAAAATAAACTCCTCGTGATTTAAGTTATACTTCTGTGATCCGAGGGTTTCTCTCCCAATGTATTATTGCATTGCCGGCAATAATTAATAATTAATTAATTAACTAACTAATTAATTAATAAAACTCTGTATAGAAAAAAAAATTTGATCTCGAAACTCCTTTTTTCTCAAACTTAATTAATTATCTAATATACGGAAAAAAGGATTTCTTTTCAAATATTCGAAAATTTGCAGAAAAAAAATGCCAATTTTTATTTTCTTGCAAACAACTAGCAATATTTAAATAAGCGAATTTGTATTATTATTTTTTTTGTACTTTTCAATTTTTGTACTTCTCTCGATGCCTAGTATTTTATATATGAAAAGAAAAATAATAATAATAATGATAAGAAAAACATGATCGACGCGTGTCATACTGTGAATAGTAATTATATAAATAAAATATTTACGAAATATTAAATAGTAATTTAGGACCAATGCGAAGATTATAGAAAAAGGCTGATTTAATATGAATATATTTATAGGATTTATATATTATAATAAATAGAAAAGTAAACAAAAATTTTCAGTTACAAGAACTGAAAAAACGAATTTTTTTGCGGAGAAGAAAAAAGAAAAAATTGACTCGATTCTTGATGACAAAAATTGCAATAATTATTTATTTAATAATTAATAAATTAAATTTATAAATCGATTAATTTAATTGTTTTAATTAATTTAAATTAATTAAACTAATTTTTTAAATAATTTAAATTAATTAAACTTACTTTTTAAATATTTAAATTAATTTTTTAAAGAATTTTAATTATAATTATTAATTAAATAATAATTAATTAGTTAAAAAAAATCGAGTTATCGAATAAAATCATATCATGTTTGGGAAAGAGTTCGAAAAGCAATAGCTGTTTGTAAAATATTGTAATTAGATTGTTTTAAAAGCAAAAGAAAAAATATTCTTTATTTTTTCCTCTGGTATCGTTTAAGAAAATTATTGTGTAATTATAAATATTTTGACTATAGTGTGATATATAAGAGACAGAACACACAATAAGTGTACGAAAAATACACTGCCACAATTTTTGAAACTTAAGTTGATGACTATTTTTTGTTTTTTTTTTTTTTTTGTAATTATTTATCAACAGGATAATTATTTTCTAAGGAATGTAGAAAAAGAAAATTTACAAAAAAATGTTTGCGACTGAATATATTCGTCTCTATAAAAATACGCGTTTTCCAGCGTGTTTGTGAGATTTAAAAAAAAATGTCAGTGGGCGAGAGTTATGAGTGTCTGATAATAAAAAAAATGCATCTATTAATTCTTAAGTATGTTGAAATTATTTATTGCTTACATAACCTCAAAAAACTAAAAAGTGCGAATAGAATAATAAATTCACTTCACTAAATTTTTATTTAATTATTTTGAATAAATCTGAAAAAAGAAAGGAAACTAAAATTTTTTTTAGAAAAAATTATTATTTATTTACTTTTACAGAAATTATTTAGTTGCAGAAAAGAAAATGCCGTTAATTTGAATTTAGAATAAGAGAAAGTTTATATTTTTGGTTATCGTTGCGATTGGCGGAGAAAAGTTAAATATTTTTTTGTTTCGAAAATCGTTGTTTTTAAATTTAGTGATTAGTATCGTTAATTTGAATTTTATTGCGACCCTAACGACTTTTTATTTTGAGGTTATGTCATAGTAAGGGGATTGAACCCCCTTAAACGTACTCGCTCATACTTATATGTTTTTTGCACGTCTCGAATCTCTGCAAATCGTTTTTAACTCGATTTACAATGTTATTTGTATATCTCAACAATTGTTTTACGCATAGATTTTTAATAAAAAAGAAAATAAAAAAAATAAAGAGCTTGTCTAGATTTAAAACATAACATGAACAACACTATCAAGTCTTTTTTTTAATATGTATGTTCACAAGTTTGTTAATAGCAGACTTTGCACTCGATAATTAATTTTCAAAAAGTAGCAAAAAGTATCTTTTAAACTAAAAAAAAAGTTATTAAAATTTTTTTAAAGAATTGAATTCTGTTTCGAAATTTTATGAAAATAGTAGATATTAAAAATTAGTGAATTGCGAAAAGTTTTTAAAAATAATAAAATTTTACAAAGAATTCAATTAAAAATGTTGACAATAATAATTACATTTTTTTGAAAATAATTGAATTACTAAAAAACATTTTATTACATTTTTTTTTTAAATAATTGAATTTCTAAAAAACATTTTATTATTTATGAACTTAATTGAATTCTTGCGAATGATTTTATTAGAATTTTTTAAAATAATAGAATGTGTTTAAAGAATTAAATACAATTTAATCACAATATTTAATAGTTAAATTTCATAATTCAAAAGTTTTTGTTATATAGTTATATCGTGTGCGAAGTTAAATCGAGGACTGAAATCATTTCGTCTGATATTATTTGGTATTGTTCATGAATTACTCATAACTCGTTAATTACATTTTAATTGCCATTTCACACACTCGTCAAATTTGCGGTTTTTATTTTCGAGCACCTCAACAGCTCAATCAGAACACAATGTAAAAATTGTAAAATATTTTATTTTCTATACACTTCTTAAAGAAAATTTTTTTTTAAAAAAAACCCCTATTTGTCGCAATTAGATTAATAGATATATAAATATGTACAAATTAAAATTGTCTTCATTTCCTTTTTTAGCTAATAATAATATTTTAGACAAACTTTTTTTCACACTCTTGAAACCATTTCGCAAGAGATGGTGATTGTAATTTTAAATTTAACCGTTTGATGAGAGACCATACGGCCATGTCAATAACTGAGGGTTCACTTTTATTTAAAAGCCATGGGCCTTTTGTCAAATGTTCATTTAATCGTAAAATTGCTTTTTCCACTTGTCGCGTCGTTTCAAACATTGATGAATGACAAAAATCTAAAATCGAATCAATTCGAGTTATTTCTTCAATTGATGAATTTGAATTTTCGTAGGAATGACTTTTTACAACACGACATAGATAACGTAGAAAATTCACTTCGCCGTCAATTGGGCATTTTGTTAGGCCGCAATTTAATCTCACATCCGGAACTGCAAGTAAAACAAAATTATCATTTAAAAAAAAATAAATAAAATTAAAAATTAATAAAATAATGACAATGGAGAAAATTAATATTTTCTCCATTGTCATTAATTTTATAATTATATACTTAATGTGCCTCTTAATTGTTATATAAATAGACAAATAATTTCATACCATCTTTCCATATTAATCTCAAATTTATGCAATTTTTTTGCGTCTTATTTTCCTTATTATCATTTAGTGAAAATTCCGGAACACTTTCATTAATAGACGAATGAGTGTGTGATTGAATTTGAAAAATGGAATCCTTCCAAATTTTCGTCAAGGCTAAAATTGAGAATGGCGGGTTTTTTGGATTTGCACTTAGAATAATGTCAACTGTCACTGGATTCTGCAAAAGAATCAAAAATAAAAATTTTCCATTAGTTTAGTTTTCTTAGAGGAAAAACAAAAATTAAGTTCTAGTTACTGTTATTCGAATAAAAATAAAATAACACGGTCTTTATATAATTATTTGAGAGTCAAAATCAAAGAACCGGTTATAATTTTTTCAGACTCAAAATTCTCCCCTTAAAGAGTTTCAAAATTTTATTTCTATTCAAAGATTACGAAAAAGTTCCTTAAAAAAAATTATGATTTAGAAAATTTTTGAATTTTTAACTTTAAAAAAAAATGTATAATTATGATTTAGAAAATATTTTAATTTTTAGCTTTAAAAAAATTTATAGTTATGATTTAGAAAATATTTTAATTTTTAGCTTTAAAAAAATTTATAAACGGTTCTTTGATCGGCACCTTCGATTATTATTATAAACAAATATAAAGCAAAAATAAATAAATATGATGGAAATTTAAAAAAAAATAAATAGTAATGAAAATAAAAACAAATTTAATGATAATGCGGGTTTTTAGCCCGTATAGCTTGAAATAAATAACAATAAAAAAAATATGAAAGTAAAAATTTAATAGTTCGACGAAAATAGAATTAAAAATGAAAAAATAAAAAGAAAATAAAGAGAAATAGAACAAAAATAAAGATAGAAAGAAATTAAAAAATTAAAATAAAAATAAAAATTGAATAAAAAAAAAATACAATGAAAAATATATAAATAGATTGAAAGAAATAAAATTATAAATAGAATGAAAAATATGAAAATAAAATCGAGAGTAAATAACAAAAAATTAATAATAAAATATAATGAAGCTAAATAAAATATAAAAATAAGCACATAATTCTCTTTAATTTATCTTGAGGACCAAATTATCTTTGTCCTTTATCTTGAGGAGCGCCTTGGGCGTTTTAGTATGAATAATTTCATTTTTGAAAATAATTTTATACTTTTACAACAGAGCATCGACTCACTCGATTCCGAGCGAGAATAATGTTGAATATATTATTTTTAACGAAAAAATGTTTAAAGACATTAACAAGACGACTTTTTCAAAGTCTAACGTTGGATGTATAAGTAAAATATTATACACCTAGAAAATTCATATCGAATATTCTGTATATTATTCTGAATTGAATATTGAAAAAACTGAAGAGGAAATCACTTAGATTTCGAAAAATTGGAGTAGCTATATTAAAATCATTGTCCGAATGTTTTCGTTTCAGTTCCTTTTGTTTTATAAAAAAAAATATAAAGAAATATTTAAAATATATTAAAAAATAAAAAAAGAATAAGAAAATGAAAGAAGAATAAAATAAAACTAAATGAAATAAAAATTGAGTACTAAAATTATGATTAAAATGAGACGAAAAAGAAGAATAAAGAAACTTAATGAAAAATGAATGAAATGGAAACGAATAAATTATCTGTATTCTTTCTGAAATTTAACTGTAAGAATAAATCTTACGTGAACAGTATGAACTGTTGATGTTTTTACTATTGAATTTGAATTTGATTGTTTCAATACATCGCGAAAGATAGCGACTTGTTGCTTAATTTCTGCCAATTGAGATAAAATTTTCTCCTGTCGCGCCTCCAAAATATTCAATTCCGAACAATTTTCCTGTAAAAAAATACAACAAATTATTATTAAATATTTTCGAAAATTACAAATTTTCAAAATTCAATTTTAAAATTCAATTTTTGAGCTTATTTTTAAAATTGAATTTTGAAAGTAAAAAAATTTACTTTTAAAATTCAATTAAAAAATTCAGTTTCAAAATTCAATTTTAAAATTAATTTTCGAAATTCAATTTTAAAATTTACTTACTTTGAAAGTAAATTTTAAAATTAAGTTTCGAAATTTGATTTTAAAATTTACTTTAAAAATTCAATTTTAAAATTAACTTTCGAAATTAAATTTTAAAATTTACTTTCAAAATTAAGTTTTGAAATTCAATTTTCAAATTTACTTTCTAGGTTCAATTTTAAAATTTACATAGTTTTGAAACCTTATTTCGTAAGTAGATTTTAAAATTGATTTTCGAAAATAAGTATTTACAATTGAATTTTGAAACTTAATTTTTAAATTTTATTTAATAATAAATGGCTTTCGTCATTTTCTGAAAACTTAACCAAAGAATAAAATACAAAAATTCAATATAACCACAAAAAAAATAAAAAAAACAAAGACAAACTTGTAAGTAACATTTTTCATATATACATATATTTTTCTCATTTACGTCATCACAAAAAAATGTTTCTCCCTTCGATTCTTTTTTTCAATACAACAAAAAATTTTCACGTTGTAAAAAACTCTTTTTTTTTTACTTCTTTTCCCTTTTCATCATCATCATCATCGAAACAAGAAACGATTGTGTCAGATTAGTTTAGTTAGTGAGAAAAATTTTTCCAAAGCAGAAAGAAGAGAGACTCCTCTTTCAATCGTTATAAGTAAAAGGAAGCGGAAATTTTTCACGAATAAAGCAAAAACTTTAATATATTCCACACCGCAAACAAAATGGAAAAACACGTGAGTAAAAATTACATTTTTCTTCCAAAAAAAAAGAAACAGTTTATGTTTAAAAAAAGAAAGAACCCAAAGAAAAAAACGGAAAAAAATTATAAAACTTTATAGTAACTGAAAAAAACCTTTAAAAGTTTTGTAACCTGCTCTTTAATTTCTGTGACAATTGTGTCCTCGTTGGATGAATGGTGGACAACGTCATCGTTGGCAATTATTTTATGTTGAATCTCGTGAATATTATTCATTTCGTACATCACATTTTTTTCTATTTTTAAATTAATATCGGACATTATTGGTTTTAATGTGTACATCGCGACTGGACCGCTCATTTTTTCCGTATTTTTTTAATATACTTTAATTTAAACTTTTTTTTTTGTTCGATAATAAGAGTGAGAGAGACAGAGAGAGAAGGTCGTCTTCGATTTTTTTCCAAGAATTTCAAGTTTCGGCCATTTTCTTTCGTTGGAATTTCGTAGACGAGGGGAAAGCGAGGGAGGGGAGAATCCCCACCTAGCGGCGAATTCACGAAAATATTTTGAATTTTCCCGCGAAATTTCCAATTTTCTCTTTATAACGTTTCTTTTTAATTATATTTTTTCTTTATGTATTTATTTTTAATTTTTTTGTATATAGTTTTTTACTTAATTTACTGAAAACAAAAAATTTACTGAAAAAATCTCGAAAATATTCCGAATCATTCGGGAATATTCGAAAATAATCGAAAGTAATAAAAAGAATAGTCGAATCTAATCAAAAGTAGTAAAAAAAATCGAAATTACTAAAAAGTGACTAAAAATAATCGAAAATAATTAAAAATAAATTTTTATAACCCGAAAAAATATTTTGGAATTTGAAATTCGCGCGCCTTTTTTCAATACTTTTTCCCGTCCAATCGCACGCGTCGCCTATACGAAAACTGTCGCCATTGGTCGGCGTGCTCAGTGCAAATGTTCTCGAATAAAAAAAATTATCGCGCCATCTAATGTCAATTTATATTCAAAATAATTTGGAACAATTTACCTTTCGAAATATTTATTTAGAAACAATTTTCTTCTTTTTAGTATTTTAATAAATATTTTTAAAGTATTTTTAATTTTCCTCTCATCCGGCAACACTGTACGCAATCACCTCACAGTTCAATTTAGTAACAATAACAATTCGTTAAATTTCCTTCGTTCTCGTTAAAAAATTCACCAATAATTTTCGTTCTATTAAAAGTGATTTTTTTCATCCAAATTCTGTTAAATTTCGTTAAAGGGAAATTTATATCATTGTAATAATTAGGCGGAAAAGACAATACATCTAATTGAATATGGCGGTTATATTCGGTAGTCACGTGATCAACAAGTGTGTGCAACATTCCAATTGTAAAACCACGAAACAAATGGAATTTAACAAAACTCAAAAGAAATAATCTTTGTTATTTTAAATTCCGAGAAGAAGCTTATTTTTCAAGAAAGAAATAATAAAGAAGTAAATATTTATTTTTTCTATGAAAACAAGATTAGAACCGTGAGTTTAAATTTAACATTCGAATGTTGGTAGCACTCGCTCTAGGCTTCATCTCGAAAAACAAAATGGCGTCTCTTCAGTCTAGCAAAGTGCCAGTTGCTCATTAATTTACAAGCACAAATTTATCCCCTTTTCACAATTCAAATAAAAATTCAAGTGAATAATTCGTGTAAATTCGTGTAAATTCGTGACGCTAGCGATACAATTGTCGGGACATAGTGTTTCGCGATAATTTTTCCCCAAAAGAACAGTGAAAATGTAGAGAGTGTGAAAAAAAAGAAAAAAATTCCCGAAAGTGCTGTCCTCTGTGCAAGCTTCTTGGAAACGGAAAGTTTTTTTTTGAAAATTCGTACTTTTTGAAGTGAAAAAAGAAAATTGAACGGGAAAATTTTTTTAACTTAAATAAAGAGAGTAAAAAACATTTATTTCTCTTCAAATGATGTTTTTTTCAGTGTTAAAACGTGTGAAATAGGTGAGAAAAAGTGTCGCCATCTGTCGGAGGAAATGAAACTCGATTGTAATTTTTCGTGAGTAGGAAAATCAATTTTCGAAAGAAAAACAATTTTTAATTAAACAATCTCGTGTCTCGTAAATAGAAATTTGGTTTTCTTTTTTTTTACATATTAAAAATTAAAAAGAAGTGTTTTTTACTAGTGTCATGGCTACTTTTTCATTGACCAATCAGCGTCGATTTTCGTGAAAACTCCTGTGACTTCGCGTCATTTCGTCGTGTTACCCCCCCTCTCTCTCTTATTTCGCGTGTTCACAACGTCAATCAAAGAGAAAATTCTTTTTTCCACTAAATTGACAAAAATTGTTCACCCCGCTGAAAAAAAAGAGAAGCGAACATTTTTTTCCATTGAAAATAAAAAACTTTTTACGTGAATTGTGTCTCTTTTTCTCTCTATAATGGCGGTACATTGGGTCACGTGACCCCCTCCTTTCAGGAAATTTGGGGGCAGGAGAAATGGCGCAAACCAGAGATCGAAAACATGGGAAATGTTGCGTGTTCCCGGGGAATGTCAATGTTTATTTGTTTACAATATTAATTGAAATGTTTTATTGTGACACGTGTATTTGAATTTTAGTAATTTTTAAGATTTAGAAAAAGAAAATTCCAAGTGTGAATTGGTGAATTTTTTTTTCTTTGTTTTTTACGGGGGATATATATATATATATAGATATATAGTGTATTATATAGTCTTGTGTGTGTCGTTGTGGAGAAAAAAACAAAAATGACGGGACGTGGGACAAAACGTCGGGGAAGACCGCCAAAGTCGGTGGTTATGGAGAGACCGAAAAAATTTCAATATCATTTAATGAAAAAACCGAAATATTTACAAAATAAAGGTTCTGAAACGCCATCGAGTCAACCGGGTACGCCGACGATATCGAGGGCGTCGTCACCGGTCGAATGCGAGGAAACAGGCAGTAGCAGCAGACGAAGTACGAGGAGCAAAAAAGGACGTGGTGGACGTGAACGAAATTCGAGAAAAGGTAAATAAATAATAAAATGTTTATTTTTAATTGTATTTTTTCTTATTTTTCCTTCTTTTCCTTTTTTTTAAATTTTAATTCCGATTTTTCTTTACTATTTTTTTTCAACCTTTTCTATTCACAATATTTATATTTTTACATTTTTCTTTCATTTTATCTTTGCAATTAATATTTTCCCTAATTAAAAGTGAATTTTCAATTAGGAAATTTTTATTTGTAAATTTTTCTTTTTTTTTCAAATATTTATTAACTTTATTTCACCTCAAAAAAATTGGTTTCTTATTCAATAAAAGGAAAAATTTCGTTATTAATTTTGAGGTTAGGTTTTGCTTTTCATTGTTTACGACGTTTACGATTTTGTTTGTTTTCGTTTTCTAGGTTTTCTATTACAATAATTTTTCCTTCGCGGCGGTAAATAATAATTGTTTATTGTAAATTTACAGGTGATTATTATTATTTATTATTTGAAAATAATATCGAAATTTACTACTTCCAGGTTTTTTTTAATAATTTTTTTACGTTTAATATACTTTTTTGTGTTTCTGACTAAAAAATTTATTATTTAAATTCCTTTTTTGAGTTCTTTGCAAATTATTTATTACAATTAATACAAATTTATAATAAAGAACATTTTTCTAATTCTTGTAATTTAATAATTAAAAAATGTAAAATAAAAAAATGAATCGAAATTTTTTCAAAAATTAGAAAATGTTTCTTTTTTTTTAATTTTCCTCTGATAGTGAGAGGGAATTTTCTTTTTTTAATATAATTTTTCTTGGAAAAATTAATAATTTTTTTGAGTCGTTTTACGAAAGAAAAATCGAAAAGTAAAATTAAAAACTTTGAATTTGTTTTGAGTAATTGTTAAATTTCTATTAACAATTGATTGAAGTTGATTCGTCTTCTTTTATTTCATTTTAATGTATTTTTTATAGAAATAATCAAATTTGGATAATTGAAATTTTTTTCTATTGTTGTGTAAAATGAAATTCTTGTAATTAATATTTCCTTTGTTTTTTAACAGGGTTTTTAATTAAAATCTTTTTCATTTATTTTTTATTTTTTTATTTCGACGTCTCTGTTATTTGTTCTCTTTTTCATATATTTTTTTTCGTTGTTGATTTTGTTATTAATTTTTTTTTATTTTCTCTGCTCCGTTTTAATTTTTATTTAATATTTTCACATTTTCTCGAAATTTCATTCTTTTCAGAAATTTTTTCCTTTTTATCTTTTGTCATAATTTTTCTTTTACATTTCAAAGAATTCTTTTTTTTTCTTTTTAGAATTTTGCCTTTAATTTAATGAAAAAACTTGGTTTCCTTTCGAAAATTTCCTGTAATTTACAAAAATTTTTCTTTTTTGTACAAATTTTTATTAATTTAAAAACAAAAGTCTTTAATTTAATACAAATATTTTCTTCTCTCAAAATTCTTTTAATTTAAATTAATTTTTTCTGTTTTTTCAAAATTTTGTTTTTGTTTATATAATTTTTTCAAAATTTTGTTTTTTTTAAACAATTCTTTCTGTTTTGGTATATTTTTTTTGCCTTTGACTTAAATTTTCTTTTGTTTTTTATTAAGTTTTTCTGTTTCTAAAAAATTTTTATTTATTTTATTTATTTATTTAATTTTGAATAAAAATTTAACTGTAATTACAAAAAAAAAAATCTTTTTGTCTATTTTACGAATTTCCTATTAATTTTTTCTTTCTTTTTCTGATTATCTTAAATTTTAGAAAAGAATTTTTTGTTTTTAATTTTTCTTTTTTGCACAATTTTGTCTTTAATTTAATAAAAATTTGATTGTTTCTTAAAATTTTTCTTATTTTCTACATTTTCATCAATTATTAATTAATTTATTAATTTTTTTCTTTCAAAATTTTGTTTTTAATTTAAAAATTTTTGATGTTTCTCGTAAATATTTTCTGTTTCTATAATTTTTATTTATTATTCTTTTTTGCATAATTTTACTTTTCACTTAAAATATTAATTTTTGAGGGGAGGGAGAATTTTCTTTTTCTGTAATTTTTAATCATTTTTTTTCCATAACTTTTGTCTTGAATTTAAAAATTTGTATTTTTTGTTAAATTTTTCTATGTCTTTAAGTTTTTTATTTACTTGTTTTCTTTGCATAATTTTGTCTTTACCTGAATTTTTTTATCTGTTTCTTAGCTTGAAATTTGCTTCTTTTTTGATTTTTTTTTGATTTTTTACGTCTTTATTAATTTCTTTTTCTTTGGAAAATTTTGCTTTTAACTTAAAATTTTTTATTTTTTTTTTAAATTTTACTAGTAGTTTTATAATTTTTATTTATTAGTTTTTGCATAATTTTGTCTTTACTTGGCTTTTTTTATTCTTTACTTGAAATTTGCGTCTTTTTGGGATTTTTTTTCTATTTTTTACTTCTTTATTAATTTTTTTTCTTTGTAAAAATTTTGCTATTAACTTCAAATTTTTTTTTTTTAAACTGAACTATTTTTTTATAATTGTTATTTATTTCCTATTTCTTAATAAGTTTTGTCTTTGAAAATTTTTTGTTTTTTAAACTTTACTATTTTTTATAATTTTTATCATTAAAATTCTTTTGGTTTTTTTTTAAACTTTATTATTTTTTATGATTTTTATTTATTTTCTATTTAATTTGTATAATTTTGTTTTTAAAAAATTTGTACTATTTTTACTTAATTTTATATTTTTTTATTCGTTTATTATTTTTTTTCGCATAATTTTATCTTTAACTTAAAATTTGTATTTATTTATTTATTTATTTATTTATTTATGAAAATTTTCTTTCTTGCTGTAATTTTTGTTTGTTTATTTATTTCATTTTTTCTTCTATTTAAAAAATTTTGCATAGTTTTTAAATTTTCCCTCAGTTTTCACTTTTTATTTAAAATTACTTTTTTCTTTAACAAAATTTTGTCTTTAGTTTAAAAAACATTTTTGCTCATTTTTTTCTTTTTGATTCCATTTATTTATTTATATATTTTGTACAATTTTTCCTTTAATAGAATTAATTATTAATTATTAATTCTTGCATTATTTATAATTCGCTAACAAAAAAAAATAATTAATTTTTATAATTGAAGTTAATAGTTAAAAATCATTGTTAATAAAAATTAATTTTTTTTTCGTATTCTTTGAAAATGAAGAAATATTTTTAAAAATTGCTTTCGATTGTTTGCTCTTTTTACATGAACTAAAAAAGTTATTACTTGAAAATGAATCTTAATAAAAGTTAATATTTTTTCCCATGAATTTAAAACGAGAAAAAAATGAAAAATTCTCTTTTTTTTCTTTTTATATTTATATTAATGTTATCAAAAATATTTCCGTTTTTTCTTTTTATTTATTTATTAATAATGTTGTCAAATTAATATTTTTGTTTGAAATTCATAAAAAATTCTCTTTTTTTTCTTTTTATATTTATTTTAATGTTTTCAAAGTAATATTTTTGTTTCGAATTAATTTAAAAAAAAGAAAAATGAAAAATTCCCTTTTTTTTCTTTTTATTTTAATGTTGTCAAAGTAATATTTTTGTTTTGAAAATTAATTTTAAAAAAAATGCAAAATTTACGTTTCTAGTTTTCTTTCTTTATTTTAAATGAATTGATAAAAGTAATAATTTTTTATTAAGTTTCATTTTTAAGTAATAACTTTTTTAGTTGATGTAAAATTAGGAAACAAACGAAAGAAGGAATTTTTAAATTAATTTATTTAATTAATAATTAAAGTATTTAATTACATACATAAATTAAATTAATGTTGTCAACAATTAATATATTTTTGTTTCGATGAATTTAAAAGGAAGAAAAAGTAGAAAATATTGACAAAGAATTAATATTTTTATTTTTTCGACTATTAATTGAAAATGGAGAAGAATTAATATTTTTTCGACTATTAATTGAAAATGGAGAAAAATTAATATTTTTTCGACTATTAATTGACAATAGAGAAGAATTAATATTTTTATTTTTTCGACTATTACAAAATTGAAAAATGGAGAATAATCAAAAATTGAATTTTAAATTTTTCATCAGGTGGACACTCAACAGGCGCATATCAACGACGTGGTTACAATACAAACGTCGACTATCACGATTCAGAATATCACTATGGCTCTGATTTTGGCGATGAATCAAGTGAAAAAAGTGATCTCGAAGAGGAGCCAATACAATCGGAGGATAATTCATCGGATTCTATAGAGGAGCCCGATCCATCGAGTGACAGTGATTTTTCCCTATCGAGTTACAGTAATACAAGTGGAACACCAAGGAAATCATTATTAAATCAACAACAACGTCCACCAAGTCCCGAGCCATTGTGGCTGCAAAATCGAGAATTACCAATTCTCGAAGTACCAAAATCATCGGACGATCTTCTTGTACCAAAAGAATTTGTCATGCCATGTTTATCAATTTACGAAGTACTGAGACATTTTCAAACACTCGTGCGTTTAACGCCATTTCGTTTTGAGGATTTTTGCGCCGCAATTATTTGCGATGATCAAACAAATTTATTAACGGAATTACATATAATGTTGATAAAGGCATTATTGCGTGAGGAGGATTCACAGCAAACGCATTTTGGACCATTAGATCAAAAGGATTCGGTGAATGTGAGTTTATATTTTGTCGATTCAATGACATGGCCTGAAGTATTACGATCTTATGTTGAGAGCGATCGTTCATTTGATCAATGTATATTGACAATATTAACAAATTGTGAATATCCATTTACAACAATTGACAATAGGATTAAGGTCCTACAATTTTTGACGAATCAATTTCTAATCACGAATCCTGTGAGGGAGGATCTTTTACATGAAGGTAAATTTTACTTTTCCAACGCTTTTTTTTCTATTCGAAATTCAATTATTTTCAATATCTACTATTTTCATAAAATTTCGCAAAAGAATTCAATTATTTAAAAAAAAAAAAAATTGATAAAATTCATCAATTATTTTCATAAATAATAAAATTTCCACAAGAATTCATATAATATATAAAATTTTCTTGTTTTGTTCTCCAGGAAATGTTCATTACGATGACCATTGTCGCGTTTGTCATCGACTTGGCGATTTGCTTTGTTGTGAAACATGTCCGGCTGTATTTCACTTGAGTTGCGTCGAGCCGCCGATGGTCGATGTACCGACCGAAGATTGGCAGTGCAGCCTCTGTAAGGCGCACAAAATCAGTGGCGTCGTCGATTGTATTCCCGATGTCGAGAAAAAGGGAATCCTCTGTCGGCAGGAGCATCTTGGCTTCGACAGGCACGGACGTAAATATTGGTTTCTCGGACGACGTGTCTTCATGTGAGTCTTCAAAAATAGTTTTATTTTTCCATCATTTATAATAAAATAATATTAGAAATTAGAAAATTATGATTAATAAATAAAAAATATACCCATTTTGTTTGTCATAACAAATTTCATTTGACTGATCTAAATTATGATGCAAATTATTCTCCTTTTTATTTATAAAATACACGAAAAAATTGTTAATTGGTAAAAAATTTTGGCTAAGAAGTAGAAAAAATACCCATTTTATGCATAATTTTTATTTCTCAATTATTTAAATATTTATTTACAAAAAATTATTTAAAATAAAAATATTATTTACAGTAAATTATCAAAAATAAAGGAATGATTTGTAATAAATTATTGAATTATCGATCGCATAAAATTGATTTATATAGTAAATTATTGAATTGTAGATGATAAAATTGATTGAAATTTCAGTGAAAGTGATGATGGACAAGTATGGTACTACAGTACACCTCTGCAATTGGAAGAATTAATCGCTGCCTTTGATAAAACCGAAATGGAAGTTGCTCTCTATCGTGAATTATCCGATTATAAAGACGAAATTGTACGTCAAATGGAAATAACCGAAACACTCACGAATCAATTTAAGGGCAACAAGAAATCCTTTCTAGAAGTTGAAAACGGTAATGAAATTTCTTTTTAAATTTCCTCTTAATTTCCATTCAGTGATATAATTACAAAAAAAAAATTAGTTAGTTTTTGTTTGGTTTTTTGTTTTCTAATTTTTTTTTTTCTATTTTTTCATTTTAAATGCCTTGAAAAATATTTGAATTATTTTAAAGAATGTTATTTAATTTTTTGAAAATAACTAAATTATTCCGAAGAAATTCTTTGAATTTTTTGGAAATAATTGGGTTTTTTATAATAATTCTACTTGAAAATTTTGAATGTAATTGAATTTTACGAAGAATTTCTTTTAATTCTTTTTTTTTTTTTTTTTTTTTTTTTTATTAATAATTGTAATTTGAAGTTTCATTTAGGATTTTTATTAAAATTTTCAGATAATAATTAAATTCTTTTCATAATTTTATGAAAATTATTTCAAATAATTGATTTCTTTCAAGGTTTTCTCTAAAAATAGTATTAAGTGTAAATTAATATATAAGTTTTTTAAATTTATTTTTATTTATTTTTTGTAGGTATTTACTTTTTTTTTATTTACTTATATTTATTTATTTTTTTAAAATTTTATTTATTTATTTATCACACATTTTACATCTAAATAAATATATAAATTTTGTACTTTTTTAGCGGCGATATTGAAGCAGAGAAAAGAGCGCGAAGAGCGTATCGAGAAGGAGAAAGAGGAGAAACTTGAGAAAGAGCGTCTCGAGGCCGAGGAAATGGTTCGTAAAATGCACGAGGGTCCCGATTCACTCGAGGAACGTTTAGCCATCGTCTCAGGACAATCTGAAGACAAAGAAAATGAAACATCGCTAATTTCCTCTTTGAATCAAGTTCCCGATTGTGTCGGCGAAACCGTTGAGGTCGCCAACGAAACCGATACAACAACAAACACCGATTTAACATCTACAACAACAACAACAACAACAGCTACAAAAGTGGCGAAAACACCCTCTTCATCTTCTGCCGATGATGTCGATGATGAATCTTCCACTGTCGAACCAGGAACTGGAACAGTACCTGGAACTGGTACTGGAACTGGAACAGGAACTGGAACACCAGGAACTGTAGGAACACCAGGAGCAAACGAAGAAGGTGTAAAAATCACCAAAGACGGAAAAACCCATAAAATTCTCACTCGTTCAAAAACCGGTTCCCTAACGCCACGCACCTTCAACATGGAGGATCTAAAGAGGCGAAACAAGGAAGAATTGGAGCGTCAATTAAAAGACGAAAGCGACAGTACTCGTTTAACGAGACAAAAGGCCCATCAAATAGCGACCGGAACACATCTCTTCAAACTCGGCATGGACAATAATTTCAAGTCCTACGTGAATCAATACACGACGAACGTGATCGCTCTGAATAAACCCCAACGGAACGAAGAGCGCGACAAGAAACGTCATCTGTCGCATAAATTCTCCCTGACGCCGCTCTCCGAGTTCAAGTGGATCGGCAGTTTGACGGGAACGCGCGCTCTTCTTGTTTCGACCCTGCGGCAAACGATTCTTCAGCTCGAGAGTAATATTCAAGCTTCGTTCATGCACACAAATTGGCCGTTGCTGCGAAAGCCTTGGACCAGTGCAGTCGGGACTTGTGTGAATCCTCGGGACTTTGCGAGAGCGTTGATTGTCCTGCAGGCTTGCATTAAGCCGGTGGTGTTTGCGAATGTTTGGAACGAGCAATTGGGACATGTGAAATTGAAGAGAGTGACGGCGTTGGAGCGCGAGGAGAAGAAGAGGTTGGATAAGAAGGAGAAGAAGGAGAAGGAGGACGAGGAGGAGAGGAATCGATTGACGTATAATTTTGTGAAATACACCCTCGGGTTGAAGCATCAGATTTGGAAGCAGAAGGGAGAGGAGTATAGGGTGCATGGACAGTGGGGATGGTTGTGGAACTCGGCCGGACGAAGATTGAAGAACTCGGGGAAAAGTGAATTGAAAATGGAGGCGCAGAAGATTATGTTGCAAATTCGCGATCAAGAGGGGATTAAAATTTTAGCGCTTGATCCGGCGACTTATGATTATATTGTCGAGGAATTCGGCGAACCGAAACCGAAGGCTTCCGTCGTTAATTCTTTCGCTAATTCGAACCCTACTTCTGTCGCTAATTCAAACGCTACTTCTGTCGCTAATTCGAACGCTAATTCCGTCGCTAATTCGAACGCTACTTCTCCCTTAAAAAGCGAAAAGAGGGAAAAGAAGGAAAGACGAAAAAATAGCGAGAAGGGCGAGAGGAAGGAGAGGGAGAAAATCGAGGACGAAAAGTGCGACAAGGAGGTGAAAGTGGAGGTCAAGGAGGAGACGAGGCTCAAGCGGAGTTTGCGGAATCAGCAGCGACGGAAGTCGAGAGTAGTGAGGGAGGAGGAGATAAAGAGCGAGGTTGATTCCGCGGATCTTCAGTCTGAATCCGCAGCCTCCAAGATCGAGAAATCCGCTGAGACGAAGAGCGAAACCGAAAGAGTGAAAAGCGAGGCGGAGAGAATGGAAATCGGAACCGAAGGCGACGCTGAAGCGTTAAAAATCGAAACCGAAGGCGCTAAGACGCTGAAAACCGAAAGCGAAGGCGGTGAGACGCTAAAAACCGAAAACGAAGGCGTTGAGACGCTAAAAACCGAAAGCGAAGGCGCAGAGACGCTAAAAGGCAAAAGCGAAGAAAACGAAGGCAAAAAGACGCTAAAAGGCAAAAGCGAAGAAAGCGAAAGCAGCGAAGGAAACAAAGAAGTAAAAACCGAAGGCACCGAGGAATTAAAGAGCGAAACGGGGGGAATTGCGATAAAAAGCGAAGCGGAACAAGGAACGAGTGGAACGAGCGCAAGTGAGAGCGACAACGAGAGTAAAAACAAAGAAACAACAAAAGAGGAAAAGAACCGATTGAACCTCGCCTTCCTCGCCGGGATGAAGATCCAAAAGGTCTTCGATCCCATAGAGAGTCTGGAGGAGATCGACATTACAAAAGCCCTAACCACGCCCGGAAGAATTCTCTATCCGAAGATAGCGAAAAAGACCCGAATCGATGAGTTCCTGGCGAGGCGCACGCATCTAAAGCTCCTCGAGGAGAGGAAATTTATCCAGATTGAAAAATCGGCGCCGAAGAATACGGCGATAATTAATAATGCGATTCGAGAAAATTGCGAACGGGGAAATGAAAATACAGAAAGCGGAACAACCGGAACGGGAACAACGGGAAAGGGAACGAAAGGAACGGAGACGAAAGCAGAAAGTGGCGGTGGTGGGGATTTTTTGCATAATATCCTGTCGGGAAAGGCGATAAATAAGGGATTGACGCCGTACGCAAAGGAAATGATGATTGTCCTGGCAAAACGAATTCAACAGGTTAGATTGCAATATGCAAATATTATGCGAATGGGACGCAATGGAAAATGCTATTCGAAATATTGTAATATTCAACCAATTGAGAAGACAATAAGTGCTACGCAATTGTTGACGGCTAATTGTTATTCGCCGATTTGCCTGCAGAAGGCGAGATTGAAGAGGGAATTGATTATTCTGATGAGAAAGGCGAATGCTTTAAATAATAATCAGGTATGTTTTTTTACACTTTTTTTCTCTCTTTCTTTACTTCTTTCCTTTTTTTCTTTCTCTCTTTTTTTATTTTTATCAATATTTTTTTCCCTTTCGGTCTTTTCCAGAAAGAGAGAGAAAATAAAAAAAAAAAATTTTGTAAAAATTTAGAGAGAAAATTAATTAAAATAAGGGAGGAAAGATTTTTTCCAACCTGAAGTTAGCGTCAAAGCTGAGGGACAAAAGGAATTCTCTTTTTTCATAAAACCATAAAAATTAGAACAATTTAAAATTGTTTTTGGAAGAGTTTTTAACTCTGTAGATAAAATAGGATTTAAAAAAAGGGAAAGTAGTGACACTTTGAAGACTAGAAAGTTTAAATATTAATTTTCGGCTCACTTAGCGTCGACGCTAAATTACAGTGGGTGAAATTATTATATTTTAGGAGCAAAGTCTTCTATATTAATAATTGTAATTTTTTTTTATTACATGTTTAATTTCAATTATTAAAAAATACGATTATACTAACTAAAAAAAAAATTTTTTTACCATTTTCAAAATTTTATTTTTTGAAAAAATTAAAAAATTTTTAAAATCTATACGATTGATTGTTCAAAATCGTAAGAAAAGCTTATAAAAGATTCGGCAATGAAAAATAATAAAAAATGTGGAAGTAGTTGAATTTTTTAAGTATTACTATAGTAAGATTTGAACCAATAAAAAAACCTTGAAAATTTCTTACAAACCTTGAAAAAACCGGGAAATAGACGTGAATTTGATTCACGAGTTTTGGTGGCCACCCTGAATAATAATAATAATAATAATACCTAATTATTATTATTACATATATTATTATGGGTGAATTCTTTTTCAATTTTGAATTTGAGATTATTAAAGAATTCAAGTTGACATATTGTGTTTGATTTCTTTTTTGCTGATAAAGTAATTAATTTATCTTTTTATTTAAACAGGTTCCTGGCTTGACAAAAATTGGCGATGCAGCAGCAGCAACAGCAGCAGCAACAACAACGACAGCAGCGACAACTGATAAAAATTTACCCATTAAAACTGAAGTTGTTGAGGAGAACAAAGACGCCGTTCGAAAGAATTTAGAATCGTCGATTTCAAATACGGTCACAGAACAAGTGAAAACGGAAAATGGCGATGAAAATGAGCCAGAAGCAAAACGTATCAAATTGGAAGTTGTAAGTAGAATTTATTTAATTATCAGTAGCAGATTCCAAGTTTTATTTATTTAATTAATAATTAATATATTGTTATTATTATATTGTTATTGTTAATATTATTATTATTAATTTTGTTATTATTATTATTATTATTTAATACACATTTTTTAAATAAATACATTTTTTTATTTGTTTAACAGAAGGAGGAAGAAAAGGAGATAAAAGTTGAAAAGCCGGAAACAGTTTCGACGACAAGTAATGTTACAACAACAACGACAGTGACAACAACAACAACAACTAGTCAAACTGTTAAAACTGTCGATGGTGTTGTTCAAAAAACTCAAGAAAGTGTTACGTCGGAAAATTCTATTGATGTCACGACAGTCACTTCCGAGACAAAAAGGTAAGTTTACGAAATTTTTCTATTTATTTTTTTTACTAATTTTTATATTTATTTTATTAGTCAGGTTTGACAAAAAGATATTTTAGTCTCTAGGGTATAAAGAAACGTATTTCTCTCGCTAATTTTTCTTTTTATTTACTTATCCGGGCTAAAAACAATTTTATCCCCTATGGTTTTACTGAAAGGTTCAGAAAGGTCCATTTTTAACCCCTAGGGTTTTTCAAAAAAAAAAAAAAAATTGTTATGCTACTTTTGAATAATGGTAATTAATTTGAAAAATTGTTATTAATTTAAAAAAATGTAATTTTTGTTTTTAAAATAATAATAATAAGACTTTGTAAATAAATAAATAAATAATAATCAATTTTTAGTGTCGCTGGCAGTACAACGACAATAATTGTAAATAAACGTGGACGTACAGTGCATCGTTGTGCAGTTGCAAAGGAATTAAATGCCGATGGTTCGGAGAGAATATACTCGGCACAATCGACGGAGGGTAAAGTTTATTTGAAGAAAATTTCCATTTCCTTAGCTGAGAGAAAGAAGAAGCGCACCCCAGTCAAGTATCCATTGTGCTCGACATTCTGCACAAAAAATAAACATCGCAGTATTCTTTTGTTGCCGCAACATGAATTACGAAAACTCGCCAGGCACGGCGGACGAACGCCCGTTCTTGGATTTAATCATTCAGCGAAGGTTCGCATTTTTCTTTTAAACATAAATATAACAATTATACAATAATATTTTTAATAAAATTTCTATTTTTATTATTATTCGCATCAAAATTTATTTATTTCAAAGAATTGTAATATTTTTCTAAAGAATTCATTACAAAAAAAAAAAAAAAAAAAAAAATTAGAAAATACGTTTTAGAAAAACTCGAATCGAAAAATGTGTTAAAATTCTGAAAAAAATTGAACTTTTCTTGTTTATTTTTAAATAGGCGAACATGTCAGTGTGGCCGTATCAGTGTTCGCGGCCACTTTTCAAAACGTGCTGGCTTTATCGAACGGTGGGACTAAAATCGTTGGCATCCGCCGCATTGCAATTGAGAATATTGTGGGCTTGCTTACGATGGGACGATATGGCGACAAAACCACTGTCAAGTGACGGCAAACATCAAATAACAACTGACACTGAAATAATGTCACTGGAAATATTGAAACATCGTCACGTTGGACAATTTTTGGATAAGTCGCAATATTTGCGTCGGAAAGTTCTCATTCCCCTCGAACTTCCTAAACAAGTCAGAGGTAGGGAACAATTCTTTAAATTTATATATTTAAAAAAAAAAAGAATTCAATTTTTTTACAAAATCAGAATTTTAAAAGTTCTCTAAAATATTCCGATAATAATCATATAAAATTACCACAAATTCTATAAAAACCCTTCAATTTTTTCTATTTCTGCAACAATAATTTCTTTTTAAATAACTTAATTCTATTGAAGAACTGCCATAAAGTTATTACTTATAAATCATTTAATAAAGTATTTTTTTGAAAAATTACAATTTCAATTCTGTTGAAATTGGTTTCAATTGTAAAAACTTTAACGCAATTCTTTAAAAAAAATTCAACAATCAATAAATATCAATAATATCAATAATAAATATCAAAATTCATCGCCGAAATTGAATTATTTTCAGGAATTTTAATAAAATTCATTACAAAATTCAATTATTTTCATAACTAATAGTATTTATCATAAGAATTCAAGTATTTTCGAAAATTTTAATAAAATTCTTGTCAAAGTTTCAATAATCTTTATAAATAATAAAATTCATCAACAAAATTCAATTATTTTCAAAAATTTAAATAAAATATCTGGCAAAATTTCAAATATTTTTGAAAGTCATAAAATTCTTCGCAGAAATTCAATTATCTTTAATAATTAAAAACAATTCTCGCCAAAATTTCAATTATCTTTATAAATAATAAAATTTTTCTCTGAAATTCAATTATTTTCAAAAAAAAAGTAATAAAATTCAATTATTTTCGAAAGTAATAAATTTCTTCGACAAAATTCAATTATTTGAAGGAATTTTAATAAAATTCATTGCAGAATTCAATTATTTTCAAAAATTTAAATAAAATTTTTGACAATATTTTAATTACTTTTCAAAAGTAATACATTTCTTTGTAGAAATTCAATTATCTTCAATAATTAAAAACAATTCTCGTCAAAATTTCAATTATCTTTATAAATAATAAAATTTTTCTCTGAAATTCAATTATTTTCAAAAAAAAATGTAATAAAATTCAATTATTTTCGAAAGTAATAAATTTCTTCGTAGAAATTCAATTATTTTAAAAGATTTTAATAAAATTTTTGTCAAAATTTCAATTACTTTTCGAAAGTAATACATTTCTTTGCAGAAATTCAATTATCTTCAAAAATTAAAAACAATTCTCGTCAAAATTTCAATTATTTTCGAAAGTAATAAATTTCTTCGAAGAAATTCAATTATTTAAAAAAAAATTAATAAAATTCTTGACAAAGTTTCAATTATTTAAAAAAAAAAAAAATAAATAAAATTCACATGAATTCAATTATTTAAAATAGAATTTGCATACATTTTTTCGAAGAAATGAATTATTTTAAAATTTGGCATTGAATTCTTCGTAGAAATTTAATTATTTTCAAAAGAAAAAAATAAATAAAATTCCACATGAATTCAACTTTTTTTTGAATTTCAATTATTTTAAAAAAATTTTTCTTAATTTGCATAAATTTTTCCAAAAAAAATCAATTGTTTAAAACTTTTTTGTAAAGTTCTTCGAAATTATTCAATTATTTTTAATACAAAGTTTAATCGAATTTCTCGAAAAATGTAATTATTCTTAAAAATTTTATAAAAAATCGTCAAAAGAATTCAATTATTTAAAAATTTTTTGATAAAATTTGTATTTTTCATATAATTTTAACTAACAATTCTGTATAATTAATTTTTTTCAAAAGTTAAATTTGAATATTTTTTAAAATTATTTCAAATTTTTATTTTCCGAAGAATTCAATTTTTCTTATAAATAATAATATTCTTTGTAAGAATTCAATTTTTTTTGTAAATAGTAAAAAAGTCATCGCAGAAATCCAATTCTTTTCAATCCAATTTTAATAAAATCTCACGAAAGAATTCAATTATTTTCCAAAAATTCAAATAAATTTTTTAAAACAATTCAATTGTGTATTTTCAAAAATTTTATTATACTTCTTGACAAGAATTAAATTGTTTTCAAAAAATTCAAATAAAACTCTTTGACAAGAATTTTATAATTTTCATAATAAAATTCTTTCGAAAGAATTCAATGATTCTCAAAATTTTTGAAAAAATTCTTTGTAAATTTAAATTATTTCCAAAATTATTCAATTAAAAATATTTTTAAAGAATCAAATTATTTTTTTCTTAAAGAAATTTAAATACATTCTGCAAGGAAATTTAATTATTTACGAAAACTCTAATGAAATTTTATTAAAAGAATTAATTTTCTATTAATTTTATTAAAATTTAAGAATAAAATTATTAATTACAATTATTAGAAAAACACGATTATTTTAAAAACCCCGCAAAAAAAAAAAAAATTCTTGGTGAAATTCAATTACTTCCAAAATTCTCTATAAAAATTATTATTAAAAAAAATTCAATTATTCAATAAATTATTTACTTGCATTTTATTTTTACTTTTGTATTCAAATTGTATTTAACTAATTGAATTCTCGTAGAATTTTCTAATAAATATTGATTTAATAATGAATTTTATATTATAATTATTGAATATTAAAACCTTTATACCGGGAATTTTCTGAAATTGAATTTTGAAAGGGTTTTAAATTAAAATTTTGGAAAATTTGAATTTTTCATTCTTTTAACTATCAATTCTGTATAGAATTTATTAATTTTTTTTGGAAAAGTTTAATTAAATTTTTTTTTTTTTGAAATTATTTCAAGTTTTGTTTTCTAACATATATTTAATTGAAAAATTTCCAAATAATCAAAATTTCACGTAAAATTGAATTGCAAACGAATGCATTTAAAAAATTCTCAAAAATAACTTTTTTTCAGAAATTATTAAAAATAATTGATTTAAAGAAGAAATTTAGTTAAAAATTCCATAGAAAGTATCTAATAATTTTGAATATCTAATAATTTGTTTAGAGTGAATCAGAATATTCTTTAGGGTTAGGGAAAAATTCAAAATTTTTGTCTGTGTAATCAGGAAAAAAGAAAATTAAATATTTGTGGCAACTCTGAAAATATTTAATTCTTTTTTTTTAAAAGAATTTTCGTAATTTTGTATTTGTATTTGTAATTTTAATTTTTTTTGGTTTTTCAAATTTTTTGCAGAAGTCACATCGATAAGAAGCGGTTTGCGAAAGCGGAAGAGACCGGAATCGCCGCACAGCACTGAACCACAAGTTTCAGAGGAATGGGTCGATGAGGACAAACTCGAACTCTGGGAAATTAAACAATACGGCGACAGGTATTTTTTCTTCTTTATTTTTTTTTTTTTTTGGGAAAAACGAAAAATAACAGTTTTGCTATTTTGTGTATTTAACGCTTTTATTGTTGTTTCCGTTTTTTATCACTCGACTTGTTTTTTTTATGCTTTTTACAATTTTTTTTTACAATTTTAACCACCAGAATTTAATTTTGTTTTCTTAAATTAATATAATTTTTTTTTGTTTAAATATTATTTTTTTTTGTTCTTTAATTTGTTTATTTATTTAGAAGATATACCGGCTAAATGCCCGTATTTCATTTAATTTTTTTGTCTATTTATTTAGAAGATACTTTTTCATTTTATTTATTTATTTAGAAGATACTGTTTCATTTTATTTATTTATTTATTTATACACGGACGATGTGTCCGTATATGTTTCTTTTTTTTAAATTTTAAATGAATAATGAATGCTTAATTTAAAAAAAAAAAAAACCAAGAGTCTCGTAAACTCAAATAACAAAATCGCGGGCTCGTTTTTTACTAACCACGTTTTTCGCTTGGCGCGTGTGTGTGTCTGAATTCTAGGTTAGAGAAGGCTAATGCCCAGATTATTACTAGGAGCCGTTCGGGCACGCCTCTAGTTGCGCCCGGCAATCGTTCGTCGGGCATTGGTGTTGGTGCGAATGCGGCGACAACCGCCGCCGGTGGCGATCAACAAGTCAGCGGTAAGCAAACGCCCGAGGAAATCAAGGAGAAAATGGAGCAACAATTGCGAATGCAACGCGCCGCACATCAACAGAAACGCGCCCTCGAAACACTCAAGAGTCCTGCGAATGCAAATTTACCCGCCAATCAACTCGTCAAAGTCACCACCAGCTCCAATCAGGGTAAATTAAATTATTCTATTTTTTTTAATTCTAATAATTTTTATTTTCACAATTTTATTTCATTTTTCAACTATTTTTTATTATAATTTTTTTTTTTTGACTATTTTTATTTATTTATTTTACTATTTTTATTTTTATTTATTTATTTTACTATTTTAAACAAACGGAAAAGATTAAATTTAATTCAAAAAGAAATTAACTTAAAACAAATTAAAGTAGAAAAAAAAGTTTAGAAAAATTAGACAAAGTTTGAAAACTAAAATAAAAATAGTAAAAAAATAAATTATAAATAAATTTTTATTTATTTATTAATTTTTTTTACTATTTTTATTTTAGTTTTCAGCTTTGTCTAATTTTTAACTTTAATTTTCTAAACTTTTTTTTCTACTTTAATTTGTTTTTTTTTTAAGTTAATTTCCATTTGAATTCAATTTAATCTTTTTCGTTTGTTTAATTTTGTGTTTAAACAAGAAAAAAGTAATGTTTCGTTTTTTTTTAATTTTTATAGACGGCGCTATAAAGGTGGTGACAAAAGTTGCAATTCCCGCGAATCCAAATGCAACGCCAGGAAAATCGCAACTTACTTCTTTGCTCACAACGCCAACGCAAAATAAAACTTTAATAGGAACTCGTCGAATTTACATGACAAAAAGTAAGTTTTCAAACAATATTTTTCTTTTTTGAAAAGAAACAAAATTACTGTATAATTATCACTATAAATTATTAATAATTATTTTCGTCATTTTTCTTTCAATTATTATTTTCTAGAATTTTCAACTTAAATTCTTCTCTAAAGCAATTAAATTTTTCCAAAAAAATTAATTCTACAGAATTTTTAGTTAAAAGTATGAAAAAATCAAATTTTCAAAGATTTTAATTAAATTTTTGAAACCTTTACGAAATTCAATTATTTCTAAAATTTTCAATTATTAGTAACTTCTCTAAAATTCAATTATTACCTACAAACTTTAACTGAAATTCATTTTTAAATCAATTTAAATTAGAAAATTCTACGAGAATTCAATTATTTAAATACAAATAAAATGCAAATAAATAATTTATTGAATAATTGAATGTTTCCTTAATAATTTTTAAAGAGAATTTTGAAAGTAATTTAATTTCACCAAGAATTTCTTTTAGGATTTTAAAAATATTGTGTTTTTCTAATAATTGTAATTAATAATTTTTAAATTAAATTTCTTTGAAGAACGTCTTTAAATTTCTATAAAAAAATAATGTGGTGTTTTTAAATATTTTTAAGTGAAAATTTTGAAAATAATTAAAATTTACAAAGAATTTTTTCAAAAATTTTGAGAATAATTGAATTTTTCCGAAGAATTTTATTATGAAAATTATAAAATTCTTGCCAAAGAGTTTTATTTGAATTTTTTGAAAATAATTTAATTCCTGTCAAGAATTTTATTAAAAATTTTGAAAATTCATAATTAAATTGTTTTGAAGAATTTATTTGAATTTTTTTAAAAGAATTGAATCCATTCGTGAGATTTTATTAAAATTAAATTGAAAATAATTGGATTTCTGCGATGACTTTTTTACAATTTACAAAAAATAATTTAATTCTTCCAAAGAATATTATTATTTATAAGAAAAATTGAATTCTTCGGAAAATAAAAACTTGAAATAATTTAAAAAAATATTCAAATTTAACTTTTAAAAAAAGTAATTATACAGAATTGTCAGATAATAGTATGAAAAAATACAAATTTTCCAAGATTTTAATTTGAAAATTCAATTCAAAATTCAATTATTTCTAAAAATTCATGATATACGTAATGCTTTTAATATTCAATTATTATTATTTAAAATTTTAGCCAAAATTTAGTATTACATCAATTTTTATTAGAAAATTCTACACGAGAATTCAATTATTTAAATAGAAAAATGAATAATTATAATTGAATAATTGAATATTTCTTTAAAACTTAATTCTTATAAATAATTTTATCAACAAAATTTTTAAATAATTGAAAATCTTTTGACGATTTTTAATAAAATTTTTAAGAATGATTCACATTTTTTGAGGAATTTGATTATTTATGAAAATAATTCAATTCCTAAAATTCCTAAATTTTAATATTTATGAAAATAATTGAAACCACGTAAAATTTTTTTTTATTATTTATGAAAATAATTGAATTATTGCGAAAAAATTTATGAAAAATTTGTAAATAATTGAATTCCTCTGAAATTTTTATTATTTTTGAAAATAATTAATTTGCGTAGAATTTTATCAACAATTTTTTTCAAATAATTGAATTCTTTTGGAAAATTTTATTACAACAGTAGATATTGAAAATAGTTGAATTAAGAAAAATGTTTGAAATTAATTTCATTTTTGCCTAGAATTTTATTAAAATTTTTGAAAATAATTGAATTTCATAGAAGAATTTTATTATTTTATAAAGATAATTGTAATTTTGAAGAGAATTTTTATTGAAATTTTTGAAAATAATTGATTTTCTACGAAGGAATTTTTTACTTTTGAAAATAATTGAATTTTGCAATGAATTTTTAAAAAATTTTTGAAAATAATTGAATTTATACGAAGAAAATTTTTACTTTTGCAAATAATTGAATTTCTGCGAAGGAATTTATTATTTTTAAAAATAAATGAAGTTTGACAAGAATTTTATGAAAATTTTTGAAAATAATTGAATTTCTGCGAAGAAATTTATTACTTTTGAGAATAATTGAATTTCTGCGAAAAAATTTATTACTTTTGAAAATAATTGAATTTCTTTAATCATTTGCAACTTCTCCAAATTTAAATTTTTTTCAGTGTTTTTAACTAAAATTCTTCTATAAATTATTTTTTTTAAAATAATTAATTAAATATAACAAAAAATTTTAACGATTTGTTGATAGTTTTTATTTATATTTTTATCAATATTTTTATTGTATTATTTGTATATTATAATTTTGTTTTATAATTCTTATTATATTTTGTATTTATCTTAATTATTAGTTATCTTTAAGATAACTAATAGTTAATTATTAATTAACAATTTTTTTTTAAGATTTAAGACCTAATTAATAATAACGAAATTAATAATTGTAAATAGCTCCTGACGGCAATACGAGAATTATATCAGGACCAACGAGTATTCTACCAAAGAGTGAACAATCACCGCAAACGCCTAATCGTCAACAGTCATTGATTAAAGTAACCGGCACTCCAATACCAGCGCCAAGTCCCGCACTCCAAAGTATACAGCAACGTGTACAAATTCTACGCGGTCCCGATGGTAAATTACAAGTTCGCGGCCTAATGCCCGGTCAACAATTGGTACAAATGCCCGATGGTAAACTACACGTTCTCAATACTGGTCAAACTGCTCAACAAATTGCCGCCGTACAAACAAATTCACCAATAGCGACAACAACAACTACTATCGTTTCGACTCCACCAACAACAGTAGCAGCATCGCCAGCAGGCACAGTCGTAACGACAAAAACACCACAAACAAAAATTGCACCAGTTAAAATAACACCGGCGAAAACAACCGTTGTTATTCAACAAGACGGTACGGAGAAAATTGTCCAACAAAATGTCCAGGGTAAACGATTAACGTCAATAAATGCGAGTCCACAGGGTGGAAAGAATACAATTTTAGTGACGAGTAGCGGGCAAATTGTTCAGGGACAACAGATTATACAGAGCGGTGGTGCGACGCAAGTTGTCGCTGGCAATCAAATTGTCGTTAATAATCCAACTTTGGCGCAACAATTGGCCACGGGTAAGGCGCAATTGGCAACAATTGGCGGTCATCAAGTCATTATAAGGAGCACATCGGCTGGTAATCAAATATTCCATTTGAATTCAACGGCGAATAGTGGAATTATCGTGAAACAGAATCAGGCGACAACGACGCCGGTGAAAATTGCGACGAAGGTGGTGGAAAATTCACAGGAGGGAAGTGTTAATAATAATGTTAGTGCCAGTGTGAATAGTAGTGTTAGCGCTGTCACGACGGCGACAACAACGACTAGTAACAATAATATTGCAAGTGGTGCACCGACATCGACGACTGTGAATAATACCGCGACGGGTCAAGTGAACGCTACTGCGACTACGACAACTGCGGCAACGGCAACGACGCCAACGGCCGCACCAGGAAGTGTTGAGGCATCACTCTTGGCGGGACATCCGCCTGGAACGATCATCAAGTGCGTTACCGCGCAGGTTATTCAAACGAGTCAGGGACCAAGAATTGTGCTTCAAGGTTTACAGGGTACGGAATTTACTCCTCAGCAATTGACCATGGTGCAGCAGCAGGTTAAGCAGCAACTGTTGAAAGGTATAAATTATTTTAGATATTTCATCCTTCTTTTTTGTTATAGTCATCTTTGCTGTTCCCTGAGTCCAATATTGTTTAATATGTTGAGGATCTGGAAGAAAGAAGAGGGGAGAAAGGGTCTGGGTTATATTGAAGAATGGAAGAATTTATACACTGGCATATGCAGATGATGTGGTTTTGATGGCTGAAGATGAAAGTGGAATGAAATTATTAATGAAAGAGTTTGAGAAATATGTGATGGAGAAAGATTTAAGAGAAAACGAAAGTGCTGAGATTTAGAAAGAAAATAGATAAGCAGGGCTTGAACCAGTGAAAGTATTTAAAAATACGGACTTTACGGACCAGTTGAGGCTCCGTATCTTAAAAGGGCACTTTTACCATTTAAAATCAATGCTGAAGTGCCCTTTTTAAACAGGAGCCTCAATTATTATTTCTGACAAAAATATAACCAGTGCGAGTCAATAAAAGAGAACATTTTACATAAAACTACAAATTAAATTTTTCATAACGGTAAAACTATAAAATTTTTGAAGATATAAAAAATTCCGAGTTCGGAGTGATTCGACTCGAAGTGATTGATTTCTTCATGTTTTATAATAATTAATGACCGTGTGATAAAATCATCAATTCAATTATTATTTTCAAGAATTTTAAACTAAACTTCTTCTTTAAATTGATTATTTTTAATAATTTTCGAAAAAGTTTTTATTTAAGAATTTTCAAATCTATTTGTTTACAATATTCAATTTCACGAAATTTCAATTATTCGTAAATTCTTCAATTAAATATATATTAGAAAATAAAAACTTCAAACAATTTCAAAGAAATTTGTAATTAAACTTTTTCAAAAAATTAATTTAAAAATTCAATTATTTATAAAAATTCACGCTAAATATTCCGTTTAATATTTAATTATTATCTAAAATTTTAACTGAAATTTATTTTTAAATCAATTTTTTATCAAAACATTCTTCAAGAATTTCTGCAATAATTTGTAACTTTTCCAAAATTAACTTTTTTCTCGTGTTTTTAACTAAAAATTTTCTATAAATGCATTATTTTTAATAACTTTTGAAAAAGTTTTTTTAATAATTTTAAAAAAATCCCCAATTAAACTTTCTTAAAAAAAATTAATTCCACGGAATTGTTAGTTAAAAATATAAAAAATGATCTAATGCTTTTAAAATTCAATTATAATCTAATATTTTAACTGAAATTCATTTTTAAATAAATTTTTATTAAAAAATTCTACTAGAATTCAATTATTTAAATACAAAAAACAATTTATTGAATAATTGTATGTTTCTTAAAATAGAATTCGCGAAAAGAATTTCATCAATAAATTTTTAAATAATTAATTCTTTTGTGAGATTTTTATAAAATATTTTTGAAAATAATTGAATATCAGAAAAGAAATTAGTTATTTCTACAGATTATTGAAATTTCGACGAGAATGTTTAAAAAATTTTGAATATAATTGAATTTCTACGAAGAATTTTATGACATTTGAAAATAATTGAATTTCTGCAATCATTTGTAATTTCTAAAATTATCCAAATTATTATCGTACAATTTACGGTCTTTTCTCAATCAGATTATGGAATTTACGGAACTTTTTTTTTAAAAAAACGGACTTTTACGGACTTGTGTCATAAACTGCTTGAAGATAAGAATTTAACTTCAAAGTTGTTGAAAAAATGACGCCTAGATCTCGGATTTCTAATTTCTGAGTTTTGTTACTTAGGGTATTGTTTTATTTATTTAAACACTTGATCCCGCGGTCCAATTTGGACGATTTATCTAGGAAATCGATTTAAATTTTGTTTTTTGTGTAAAGAGCGTTTAAATCTTGGGAATTCGTACGTTTTTTTCTCGTAATTTGCGATATATTCTTAGTGCGCATCTATTTAAACGTGTCGCGATCTACTGCGCAGATTTGTCTTCTGCGCATGCGCCTAAGATCGCAAGACACTTTGGAAGGGTCCTAACAATACATTGCAAAATTTTAAACTGCGTCTTTAGTTAATTTTAATTTTTGTATTCAATCAAATAATAAATAAATTTATCACTAGCTCAAGCAACAACCGGTAAACAAGGAGTTCTTGGTCCTACGAAACTTTATGTCGCTGTTCATCCACCAGTGCCAACGCAAACTTCAACCACTCCGCAAACAAGTCCAGTGGTTAATGCGAAATCAGAACCTGAAAGTGAGACGCCAGAGAGTCCAGCTCCTCCTACACCAGGTAAAATTCTTTTTGCTTTTTCTATTACTGAATTAATTTGTTTATGCAAAAATGACGTTAACTTATGCTAAAAGTTTCTATGGGCATAAAATTATATTTACGATAATCAAAAATAAAATGCAAATTTTTATTTTCATTGTAGTGGTAATCAAGAAAGAATTGGAAGTAAAAACAGAGGCAAATTCAGCGCCAGCAACACCTGAGAAGCCAAAAGTCGTTGTTCAGCAAGTGGCAAGAAATGCCGGAGCCGAAGGCGAACCGCAAAAACAACAAATGGCCAATGGTCAACAGCCTTTGCAGACGCCGAAAAAGGAACCTGGCCAAGCGTCGAATAAATTCGTCATTACTCCGGATTATATTCAGCAAAGTAAGTTTTAGTCATTAAAATTAATTATATTAATAGTTTATTATTAATTATATTAATAGTTCATCACTTCTAAAATTCTAATTATAATTCTAAAAAATTCTATTAATAGTTCATCAAAAATTTTAGTATAATTTATCTTTTTTTCTCTTTATTTTTCACATAAATAGTGTTCAATTTTCGATAATTTGTGGTTTTTTTCTCAATGTGTGCGATATAAATTTAGTGCGCATCGATTTGAACGTTTCGCGATCTACTGTGCAGAATTACATTCTACGCATGCGCAAAAGATCTCTAGACATGCGCAGAACACTCTCGACTTATCTTTTCATGCGCAATGAACAAAATTTGTTTATTTTTCTATTAATAATTATTTTTTTTATTATAATATTATATATTATTATATTAATAATTATAATCTTCTTATATAATTTTAATAAATTATTATTTTTTGTTAATTGTTGTAAATTTTTTTTTTCATTTTTGCAGCAATTAAAAGTGCTTTGAAACAGGAGAATTTGAATCCAGAAATTGAGGAGAAATTATTGCAACTTCAACGTTATCAGGAGAAGCAAATGAAAGGCACGGAGAATACAATTTCAAGTAATCAAAGTCATAATCAAATTGCAACAACGCCACGAACACCGGCGAGAAAACGACCGACGCCAACTGCAACAGCAGCAACGGGAGCAGCAGCAGCAGCAACAACAATAAATACAACAAACATTCCAGCCACAAATGTCACGACAAATTTGCAAAATCTTGTCAATGACAAGGACATTGATTGGTCTGAGCCACCGAAAAAGAAGATATCGCCGAAAATTGAACCTCGAGAGCCCGTTGGGTAAGAATTTTATTAATATGTATAAATTTTATTAATGTATAAAATATAAATTTTATGTTAATTTTATTTTTTATTTATTTCTTTTTTAAATAATGCATTTTTTACTTGTTAGATTTTAATTTTTTTGTGGAAAATATAAATAATAGAATTTGGTGATTTTTATTGTTGTTGGTCTAATAATAAAAAATGATTTTCAGTAAAAGAAAAAGCGATGAAATGGAAATGCAGGAGAATGAAATCTCGCCCAAGAGTCGACCGAATAAATTACGTGACTCACAGGATTTGAAGAGGAAATCAAGAGTCACATCGCAAATGAACGTTTTACTCTTTCGGCATAAGGAAATGCTTAAAAAAGATATTCTGAAGAAACGAGCGCTTCTTGAGAAGGAACTTTCCATTGACATACAGGTATATTTTAATATATTTAAATTTACAACAAAAAACGGAAAAAATTAAAACAAAAGTTTTTATGTTTCTTTTGTTTTTAAAAATTACAGAATAATTTTTTTTAGAATGTAATTAAAGGAAAAGTGATTTTTTATTTATTTATTAGTAGAGAATAATTATTTTGAAAAATTGGAAACAGAAAAAAAACATGGAAACGAAAAAACTGTTATAATTATGAAATAAGGTGATTATTGGTATTAATGAATGGATTTGTCGACAGAAGGATCTCTCGGCAGAATTGGCGAGTCGAACGAAAGCAGAGAGACATAAACAGGACGAGGTGAAGGTGGGAAGCGCAAAACGCAAGAGTAATGCGCAACCCGCACAACAAGTGAGTCCACCGAATCGTAATGTTAAACCGAAGAGTCGAAAGAGTCATGGAAATAGTACAACGCCACCGGGCGGCTCTTCAGCGGCAAATGCGAATCGAATCAAAAAGGAGAAACTTTATTGTCTCTGCAGGACACCATATGATGAAACTAAGTGCGTTTTTATTCCCTTTTTCCCCTTTTTTTCTTTAATTTTGATGATATTTTCCATTTTTCTTTTTTTCCCCTTTTTTTGGTTTTTATTACATTTTTCGCCTTTTTCAAAATATTTTACAATTTTATATTTAAATTTATTACATTATTAAATTAATTAAAAATGATCGTTTAATTAATTTCTTTTTTGCGAAAAACAATTTTCAGGTTCTACGTGGGGTGTGATTTGTGCAACAATTGGTTCCATGGCGAGTGCGTTGGCATCACTGAGGAAATGAGCAAAACTCTTTCGGAATTTGTTTGCACCGAATGTCGTCACGCGAGGGACACACAGGAACTTTATTGCCTTTGTAAACAACCCTACGATGAATCTCAGTGAGTTTTCTCTTCATTTTTCTTTCTCTTTCTCCATTTCAAAAATTTTAAATATTTAAAAAGTTATTTTAAAATTTTTATTATTCAAAACACGGTAATTTAATTTATTAATTAAACTATCCGGTGTTTTAATTGTTGAATATACGAAAATAGAAAGAATAAAATATTGAAATGTTAATATTTATTTCAAAAAGAGTAAATAATAAATTGTTTTTTTCTTTTTGTGAAGGTTTTACATCTGTTGTGACAAATGTCAGGACTGGTTCCATGGGCGTTGTGTTGGTATTTTACAATCGGAGGCTGACAATATTGACGAATACGTGTGTCCGAATTGTCAACGGAATTCGTCGGTTAATTTTGCGAATATGAAAAATTTAAACGCAAAAGATCTTGACCTCTTGAAAAAATTAATCAAACAAATACAGGTGGGTTTATTGAATATTTAAATTGAAGTCAAGTAATTTTTTAGTGAAACATTTCTTTCGTTTTTTTTTTTTTGGTAAAGTTTTGAATTATTTTACGCAAAGAATTTATTTCATTTCTGTGTTAATTTTGTGTCATTTGACTTTTAATATTTTTTCTTTTTTTGAAAAATTTATTAAAGTAAATGATTTTTCTGTTATTATTTAGCAACACAAAAGCGCTTGGCCGTTTATGGAACCTGTCGATCCGAATGAGGCGCCAGATTATTATAAAGTTATCAAAGAACCAATGGGTAAGTCAAAAATAAATTTTCAATTATTTAAATATTTCGTAAAATTAACTTAATTAAGTTAAAAATTCGATTTTTGTAAACATATTTTTGCATTTAATTTTTTTTTTTAAAGTAAACTATACATTAGTTTTCAGTACTTTTCCTTTATACATTTTTTTTTAAATTTTTTATTTTAAGAAAAAAAAATGTTTTCTTTCTTTTGAATATTTGTTATTAAATATAGAAGAAAAAAAAATTATTTAAAAATTTTAAAATTTGTAGAGAAGAGAAAAATAATTTCACAATTTCTCGTTTCAGATCTACAAACAATCGAATTGAGGATAAACGACAAGAGTTACAAGAAATTAAGTGAATTCATCGGCGATATGACGAAAATATTCGACAATTGTCGTTACTACAATCCAAAGGAATCGCCATTCTTTAAATGTGCCGAGGCCCTTGAAACATATTTCGTCCATAAAATCAAGTGTCTACGGGAAAAGTTCTCCGAAGGTAAATGAAAAATCAAATAAACAATTTCAAAGAAAAAAAAAATAATTGTGAAAAGAAAATGCAAAAAATGCAAAATGAAAACTTGAAAGTGTCCAAGTGTTGTAAAATATTTCTCTATATATATTAAACAAAAGACTTTTTAAAAATTAAATTCGCCAGCGAAGAGTCAGTGCGGTTTTTTTTAAATCATTACTTTCCTCATTTTTTGGAAAAAATTGAGAAAAAAAGAAACAAAAAGGGAGCCGTGAAAATTTCGCGTTTCAAGATGAGATGAAAAAAAAATGAATTAAAAAAATAGAAGAAGAATTCAGCGAAAAAATTAAAAAAAGAAAAAAAAGAGAGAGAGAGGGAAAAAGTGTATAATTAAAAAAATGGAGAGAAAAACCGCTTCTGTGCCAGTAAAAAACACGAAACTCAAAAAAAAACCTAGATTTTAAGTTATAAATATATAAAAAAAATAAAAAAAAACTAGCGTTAAAAACGTTTTTTCTTCACGTTTTAATTTATTCGCTCGCGCGTCTTTTTAAAAAAAATGAAAAATTCCTCACTCGACGCGGAAATGATTAATTATACATATATTAATTAAATTGAAGAAAAAAGAAAAAAAAGTTAGCTGAAAATAATTTAAGGAAAAAAAAGAATATTTGACGCTAGAAAAATATTTAAGAAACAAAAGGAATGAATGAAAACCCCCGAAGAAAAAAATTAATGAAAAATCAAGAAAAAAAAACTTTCAATTCTAAGTCATTTTATTATTTAATTTAAAAAAAAATCCATCGATTCCGGATTATTTCTACGATTGTTTTTAACAAAAAAAAGGAAAAAACGCCGCATTTTCGTATTTTATGGAAATAGAAAAACAAGAAAAATCGCATAATATTATTAATAATAAGGATTAGAAAATAAAGAAATGAAATGTTTGAAAATAAGTAAAAAAAAAATAGAGAAAAAATACAGTAAGAATAATGTACAAATTTTGTTTATTGTGCTCATTAAAGTGACAATTGATCAATTCTGTTGTTTTAATTATATAAATTTTCTGTATATTAAAATTGTTTATAAAAAGTGGAGAGTAAAGGAAAAGAAAAAAATTTTTTTGTAAAAAAAATTGTCGGGAAAAATTTGAGAATTTTAATTTTTTGAAAAAAGAGGAAAAGTTTTGGCAAAATGGAAAAACAGGAAGAAAAAGAAGAAACAAAAAATTAAATGGAAAAAACAATAGTAGAGAAACTGTGAAACGATGGAGAGTAAAAAAATCCCCCGGATGTGTGAAGAAAACTAGGAATAAATGAAGAAAAAAAGAAGAATAAATAATGAAAAAAAAGAAGAATAAGTGAATAAATTAAACAAAAAAATATAAGTGTAGTAAATAGGAAGGAAGAAGATTAAATGAAGAAGAGAGAAAATAAGAATAAATTTTAAAAAAAGAAGAAAAGAAAAATAAATGACGAAGAGGAAAAAATGAAGAAGAAACGAAAAGAAGAATAAATGAAGAAGAGGAAAAAATGAAGAAAAAATGAAAAGAAGAATAAATGAAGAAGAGGAATAAATGAAAAATAAAGAAGAAGAAGAAATGAAGATAGAAAACAAGAATAAAAAATATAGAAGAGGAATAAATGTAAAGAAATAGAATATTTGTTTCTTTTCTTTCTTTCTTTTTTTTTTTTTTGAAAATAATTGTAAATAGCGATTTAAAAAGAAAAAAAAAGTGGCGCTGAAAAGCTTTTTTTCGCTTTTGAAAATAATCATTTTTTTTGTGCGTGAAAAAGAAGGCTTTCTTTTTTGTTTCGACCCTTCCCCCCAACACCCCCTTTTTCTTTTTTCAAATAAAAAAAATATTCTTTTAATATTTTAGGAGAGAAAAAAGTAAATTTTTTATTTTAATTCAATCTAAAAATTATTGTACAAATAAATGAAAGTGTAAAATACTTTTTTTCAAAGAAGAAGTAAAGTATTTTATTTTAACTTTTATTTATTTTCTTTTTCATTCTTTTTTAAAGCAATGAAACAGAGAGAGAAAGAAAGAAAAAAAGTGGATTAATTTAATTTTAATTATTTATTAATTTTCTTCTTCTTTTCTTTTCGGTTTTTAATTTACTTTTTTTTCTATTCTTACAAAGTAGAAAAAGAAAATTGTAAAAATAACGTTTTTTTTATTAAAAAAAAGAAGAAATGTAAAACATACTTTTTTTAGTACAAAAAAAGCTAAGAAATTGCTTTTTTAGTTTAAAAAAATTGCTTTTTTAGTTTTTCTAGTTAAAAAAAAGGAAAATTTATTTTTAAAAAATTCTATAAATAAAAATTGTAGAAATTAGTTTTTTCAAGTAAAACAAGAAATTTGAAAATTTTCTCTTTTTCTCTCTCTCTCTTTCTTACTCCTCGAATTTTTTCTTTCTTTTTTTCTTACGTTTTTCTAATATAAATGATTATAACAAAAAAAATTGTTTATAAAAAATATTTAAAAAATGAATTAATTTATGTAATATTTCTATATATGTATAAAAAGAGACGAAGATACTTGTACAGTATTTTTTTTTAAATGTAAATCTTTCCCCCTCCCCTCCCCCTGCTTGCAAAAAATTGCGAATACTTCGAATGTGTTTATTGTTTTACTTTTTTTCATTTCAATTTTTTTTTGCCAATTGTACTGTATTTACGATAAATTTATATATATATATATTTAAAAAAAAATTGTAATTGTTAAGATTGTTACCCCCCATTTTTTTTATTTTTAAAAAGAAAAAAAAATCCGTCTTTTTTAAATCGCAAAATCTTTTTCTCTCTCTCTCTCTAATTTTCCTTTTCTTTCTTTCTCTCTCACTTTTTTAAATTTGAGAAAAAAAGAAAGAAACAAAAAAAATTATTTTTTGTGATTTAAAATTTGGGGATTTTTTTTTTGAATTTATATTATAAAGATAAAGATATTTTGAATAATTTTATAATTTTTATTGTAAAAAAGAAAAATTTCCTTCACCCTCCCTTTTTTTTCTTCGTCTCTTGATAATTTTTTTCTTCAACCCTCGACACCCCCCCCCCCCTTCAACCCCAAATTAAAATATTTTTTCAATATTGTAATTTCTATTTTGATTATGTTATATAATGAGGTGTTTATTTTTCATCGATGAAAGAGAAAGAAGAAGAAGAAGAAGTAAATAAAATAAAAAAAGAGCAACAAAGTGTGATTATTATCTAAGTATATTCATCTCGATCTTAATATTAAATAGTTTATAATAAATATATTTGTACTAATTTTAAATCAGGAACTTTGTTGTTTTTATTGCACTATACAATATAAATTAGTCTATAAAATTGAGAAAAAAAATGAATATTTATAATTCCTTGATACCTTAAAAATCCGTCTTTTAATTGTTTTTTTTTCATTTATTTTAATACATTTTTTTTTATTACATTAATTATAAATTAATAATTAAAATTAAATAAATTAATAGTTAAATTAAATAATTTAAGTTTTAAAATTTTAAATATAGTTAGTTTTGTCGGTATTCATATGAAGAAAGTTTATCGATTATTGGTAAGTCAGTTCACTGATTTACCGTTTGTCGGTAATTTGGGAAAACTGTATTACCGACTTGAGGTAACAAACAAAAATTCTATTAAAACTGGAAAATTTATGAAAATCAAATTTAAACTTACTTTTAAATAGAAATAAAAAAACATTTAATTTAAGTTAATAAGCATTAGCAAATAATCTTTATTAGCAGTAAAATTATCGATTAAAAATAAAAGCAATAAACATTAAATAAAATTTAAATAAATTTTTCTTTAGAAGAATATTTCTTCCATTTTTTTTAAATAATTTTTTTTTAATTAAAAATTTTGAATATAATTGAATTTTATGAACAATTTCTTTCAAGTTTTTAAAATAATCCTTTTTTTTAATAATTGAAACTGAACCTTTAATTATTGAATTTTATTAAAATTTTATAAAATAATTGAATTCTTTTGAAAAATTTTACAACGAATTAAGAAAAAAAATTGAATTTTTGCAAAGAATTTTACAATTTATAAACATAATGAAATTTTTTGAAGAATTTATTAAAATTTTAGAAAATAATTGAATTGTATTAATATAATTGTCGGCAATGTTAATAAATGTTAATTAATGTAATGTTAATTATGTTAATGTTTTTTTTTAAATATAATTGAATTTTTGCAAAAAAATTTACTATTTATAAATAAAATAAATAAAATTGAATTAATAAAAATTTAGAAAAAAATTGACTTTCTTCGAAAAATATTATTAAAAATTAATTTAAATTGAAATTCTTTCAAAAAAATTGATTTTAATTGTATTAAAAATAATTGAATTTTTGAAAAGAATTTTACTATCAATAAATATAATAGAATTTCTTTGAAGAATTTATTAAAATTTTAGAAAATAATTGACTTTCACTGGGTTACAAAAAAATGGTCATATCGTGTTTATTCAAAGTTTCCTGTGTTTATTGAAAGTTTAGGTGTCACTGAATAAGAATATACCAGTAAAACATTTTTTCATTCGGTCATTCCCTTAAAAAAACGAGTTTAAAGTGTCAAAAACCGTATTTTTAGCACTTATTGAGGCAGCGTAACAAGAAAACGCAACATGATAAAAATCTCTACAAGAGCTTAAATAAAAGCTTAAACCTTCAACTTTGAGGCTCAGAACTGAAAAGTACTTAAATAATCAATGAAAACCTCCTTAATTAAGCAGTCGCTACCTGAAATTGTCAAAAAAAGCTAGAACAGGAAGCAATTGGTAAAAATCGATTTCCTTAAGCGGATTCGGTTGCAACTTGTTATTTGAAGTTTTTTGAGGTTTCTAATGACGAATTGGAACTTAGATTTAAAAATTTCAAAATGGCGGACTGAAAATAATGAATTCACTCAATTTTTCAAAATTTGCGTTAATAATTTTAAAAAATTGAGTCCGCCACTTTGAAATTTTTCAAATCTAAGTTCCAATTCGTCATTAGAAACCTCAAAAACCTAAAATAACAATTTGCAACCGAATCCGGTTAGGGAAATTGATTTTTACCAAGTGCTACCTAACCCAGCTTTTTTGATAATTTCAGATAGTGACTGCAGGTTTTCAGTGCTTATTTAAGTACTTTTCAGTTCTGAGCCTTAAAGTTGAAGGTTTAAGCTTTTATTTAAGCTTTTGTAGAGATTTTTATCATGTTGCGTTTTCTTGTTACGCTGCCTCAAAAAGTGCTAAAAATACGGTTTTTTGAGACTTTAAACTCGTTTTTTAAGGGAATGACCGAATGAAAAAAAGTTTTTCTGGTATATTCTTATTCTGTGACACCTAAACTTTCAATAAACACAGTAAATTTTAAATAAACACGACATGACCATTTTTTTGTAACCCAGTGTTTTTTAAAAATAATTTATAATAAATGAAGAAAAAAATTGAATTCTTTAGTAAAATTTCTTTGAAAATAATTGTATTTGTTCGTGAAATTTTATTAAAATTTTGTTTAAAAATAATTTAATTTTTGAAAATTTTTGAAAAAAATTTACTATTTTTAAAAATAATTAAATTCTTACGAATAATGTTATAAAATAATAGAATTCTTTGCAAAGAATTTTATTTAAAATTTTGAAAGTTATTATTCATTACCTTAAAAAATAATTGAATTCTTGTGAGGAATATTGTTATTTATATAAAAATAATTGAATTTTGCAAAACAATTTTATTAAAATGCCTCAAAATAATTGAATTTTTGTGAAAAAATCTAATATTTTTTTAAAATAATTGAATTCTTCTAAAGAATTTAAAATAAAAACATTCTTTTTTAAATAATTGATTTTTTCGAGTAAATGAAATTTAATTTATTATTATTATTAATTTATTCCTGTAAAATTGTATTAAAAATAATTGAAATCCTGCGATTAATTTTATTATTTATGAAAATATAATTTTGAATATAGATGCAAAGAATTTTATTATTTATGAAAATAATTGAATTATTGCGAAAAATGTTATTAAAATTTTTAAAAAGAATTGAATTTCTGTGAAAAATTTTGTTACTTTTGAAATTCTCGTATGATAAAACTCAAATGGTAAATTACCGACTGGAGGTAAGAAACAGAAAATCTACCTTACCAACTCGTATGATAAATCACACCGTTTAAGGAAAAGAAGTATATCAGAAAAAATAAATAAAAAAAAAAATTAATAATAAACAAAGAAAAAAATAGAAATAATAATAAATAATGACAACTAATGAGAAATAATGTGAAAAAAAAATGCAAAAAAGTTATGGGTCGAATCATATTGATCAGGCTACCAATGTAATTCCACTCCTGGGCGCGATCCCACTACTGCCCGCCACGGAGACTTTTGGCTGCTGGGTTTCCCCTCTGGCCCGATTCGCCTCTCCTTAGCCAACCTGGCCAACCTGGACTCCTCCAGGTTGTCCATATTGATGGCGAGCTTAGTGCGGACGTCCAGTCGACATGGACACCACACTAGCAGTGATCCCCGACCTCAGACCCTCCACCATAACTAGCTTCCAAGTAGCTGGATTACAGGAGTCGCCACACTCCCAGCTGATGTTTTTTGCTTCTCATCGTCCATATAAATTGTAACTTGAATTTTCTTAAATATTCAAAATTTCATAATTTACAATTTTCTTTTAAAAATTTATTTTTCTTTAGTGGAAAGACGTTGAAAAATTATTGAGATAATTTTTTTTTATTTTTGATATTTTTTTATGGGTTATTTTCAATGATATGTGTATACAGTACGGAGACTTAGGCTCCGCCCACTTGAGCTCTGTCTTCTGCAGTGATGAACGATTGTAAAAAATATATCACTATAATATTAATAATAATAATAATAATAATATACTATTATAATATATATAATATAATATAATATAATATAATATAATATAATATAATATAATATAATATAATATAATATAATATAATATAATATAATATAATATAATATAATATAATATAATATAATATAATATAATATAATATAATATAATATTATATTATATTATATTATATATATAATATAAAATATATACTTTTATAAATTTCAATCTGCAAAAAAATTTTATAAAAATTTTAAACAATATTTGAAGTCCTATAAAGAATTTAAAACTTTGTCGTAGTGGAAATTTTTGAAAATGTCTTAAATTTGTTTGAGAACAACTTTGGGTCATATTTTGAGGGACAAAAGAGACTCTGGGTTTTAGGCGGTTCGCCTCTAAAACTATATAAATTATGATAACCATAAATGATAACGATATGGTTCGTCCTTCGAAGAATTTTACTATTTAGGAAAATAATTGAATTCTCGCAAAGAAGTTTGTTAGAATTTTTGAAAATTCTTATTTAATTCTTTTTCAAGAATTTCTTAAAATTTTTCTTTATAAATATTGAAGTTTCCTTAATACCTAATTTTGTAATTAAAAATTTTGAAAATAATTGAATTTTATACGAACAATTTCTTTCAAGTTTTTAAAATAATTGTGTTTGTTAATAATTGAAATTGAACATTTAATATTATTGAATTTCATTGAAATTTTAGAAAATAATTGAATTCTTTTGAAACATTTTATAATAAATTAAGAAAAAAAATTGAATTCTTTCTTAAAATTTTTTTTGAAAGTAATTGAATTTTTACAATGAAGTTTACTAATTATAATTATAAAAATGAAATTTTTCGAAGGATTTATTAAAATTTAAAAAAAATTGTTGTATTTGTTCGTGAAATTTTGTTAAAATTGAATTTTTGCAATGAATTTTACTATTTATATAAATATTTGATTATATTTGAATTGTTTCGAAGAATTTATTAAAATTTTTGAAAATAATTGAATTTTTTCGAAAAATTAGATAAAAAAATTGAATTTTTTCATGAAATTTTAATAAAATTTTATCAAAAATAATTGAATTTTTGCAAAGAATTTTACTATTTATAAATATAATTGAATTTCTTTGAAGAATTTATTAAAATTTTGGAAAATAATTTAATTCTATTGAAATTTTTTATACTAAGGGAAAAAACGTTCATAAACTACGTAGCACGTCTAGGGGGAGGGGGGGGGGTCAAGCAATTGTCTACCATAAGAGGAAAAAATGGCGCTAATACATGTAATTGCGTCCACGTGGGGGGAGGGGGGGGGGTTAAAATTTCCAAAAAATTGGTCTACGTAGTTTATGAACGTTCCCTAAGCTAAGAAAAAAATTGAATTTTTTCGTAAAATTTCTTTGAAAATAATTGAATTCTTGATAATAACAATTTACAATTTTTAAAAATAATTGAATTGTTTAGAAAGATTTTATAAAATTTTTGAAAATAATTGAATTTTTCCGAAAAATTTAAAAAAATGAATTATTTCATGAAATTTGATTAAAATTCTATTAAAAATAATTGAATTTTTGCAAAGAATTTTACTATTCATAAATAAAATTGAATTTTTTCGAAGGATTTTAGTATTTATGGAAATAATTGAATTCTGGTGAAAGAATTTAATTAAAATTTTTTTAAAATAATTGAATCTTGTCGAAAAGTTTTAGAAAAATTATTTTGAAAATAATTGAATTTCTGTGACAAATTTTCTGATTCTTGAAAATAATTGAATTTTTGTTAAAGAATTGAAAATAAAAAAATTTTTTAAATTATAATTGAATGTCTTTGAAGAATTTTATTATTGTTGATAACAAAAGTAATTAATAATAAAATATAAAAATTTTATGGAAAATAATTGAATTTATCTGACGAAATTTATTATTTTTGATTAATAATTATTGAATTTTTGTGGAAGAATTTATTATAAAATTTTTTGAAAATAATTGAATTTCTTCAAAGAATTTTATTATTATTATTAAAATAATTGAATTCTTGCTAATAATATTAATAAATTTTTTTGAAAATAATTGAATTCCTTCGATGAATTTTATTATTTACGAAGATAATTGATAATTATTATTAATGATAATAATTGAATTTTTGGCGAAGAATTTTATTAAAAATGTTTGAAATAATTGAATTTGTTGGAAGAATTTTATTATTTAGGAAGATAAATGAATTTCTTCGAAAAATTTTATAATTTTAGAAGATAATTAAATTGTTGCTAAGAATTTTAATAAAATTTATAAAAATAATTAAATTATTGTGAAGAATTTTATTATAAAAATAATTGAATTTTTGCTACGTATTTTTTTGAAATTTCTTTAAATATTTAAATTTCAGCGAAGAATTAAAATAAATTTCATGATAATTGTATTGAAAATAATTTAATTTTTATAAAGAATTTTATAGATAAATAAATATATAAGTAAATAAATAAATAAGTGAATAAATAAGTAAATAAATAAGTTAATAAATAAGTTAATAAATAAGTAACTAAATAAGTAAAAAAATAAACAAAATAAATAAGCAAGCAAAAAAGCAAATAAATAAACAAAAATAATAAACAAATATTAAGTAAGTAAATAAAAAAATAAACAATAAATTTAAAAAAAAATGTTCTGAATTTATGACGAAAAAACTAAATATAAAAATTGTAAAGCAAAATTTTGGGGCTAAACATTTAAATTTAAATCTACAGCAGACAGAGTATTTGGGAAAACCCAAAAGGAAAATTAGCCTCTCTTGGTCGTCTCTAAAAAGGTGATGCTCAACAGTAGGGATTCTGGTCACTTATTTGTAGTTATTGTTATACAAAATATTATGTACAATAAAGAATTGATTTAAAAGCAGGTCTGGTTATAAAAATTTTACCATTGCAGCTGCTTACAATATAAATGAAAAGACGGCGAAAATGTAATTATAATCGTATTAAACTTGTACTAAAAGTGCATTAGGGAAAAATTTAAGAAAAAGAATTGGCGACGTACAGTCGTAACAAAAATTATTTTTGGTCCAGTGCTATCTAGTTTTGTATATAAAATAAAAGGAAAAAAAAAAATTAATAAGTTAATATTATTAATATTATGAATATGAAAATATTATTATTAATATAAAAATATTATTATTTATAAAGTATTAAAAATATTTATATTTTTATAATAAATTAAAGGTTGCCTTTGAATAAAAACTACAATTTCGTCAATTGGAAATGTTTTTTAAATAAATTTTCGGTTATGTTATATAAACATAAAAATTGTTTTTTATTTTATTCAAAAATAAAATTATTTTCATAGATAATAACATTTTTCACAGGAATTCAATTATTTTAACACAACTTTAACAAAAATTCTTAAAAAATTCAATTATTTGGAGCTTTTCTATTGTTTATAAAAGATTTTTTTTCAATTCTTTGAAACAATTAATTTTTAGTTATTCAAACATTATTTGAGATTCTTCAATTATTTTTTAAAGTTTTCATAACTTTTTTCGTGTACGGAATTTAATATTGTATTCAATTCAATTTTAATAAAAATTTCCGAACGAATTCAATTAATTATTAAATTTTTCGAAATATTTCAATTATTTTCAAAAAAAAACTTTAGTAAAAAATGTCTTTAAAATTGAATTTAATAACTTCCAATATTTTCTAATAAATTTTCTTGAAAGAATTCAATTATTTTCAAGAAGTTAAATAAAAATTTCTCGCAAGGATTTCATAATTTTCATAAATAATAAAAAATATTTTCTCTGTAATAAATTCAATTATATTTTCAATAAAATTTTAATAATATTTTATAATGAATTCAATTATTTGAAGCTTTTTCAATTATTTATAATAGTTTTTAATAAAATATATCTGAATAATTCAATTATTGAAAAAAGGGTATTAAATTTTTTCCACAAGAATTCAATTATTTTACAGATTCAAAATTATAAATGTTACAAAAATTTCAACAAAAAACAATTATTTTTATGAAATTTAATAAAATTCTCTATAAGAATTCAATTATTTAAAAAAAAAATAATAATTCTATTAAAATACCTTGAAAAAATTCAATTAATTTCAAGTTTTTTAATTTTTAATTTCAAATCTTTTCAAAATTTCAACAATTTTTCGAAAAATTTCAATTATTTTTATAAATAATAAAATTCAATTATTTTTAAAAAGTTTTGGTAACATTTTTCTCATGGAATTTAATTGAATATTAAATTCAATTTTAATCAAAATTTCCGAACGAATTCAATTAATTATTAAATTTTTCGAAATATATTTCAATTATTTTCAAGAATTTAAGTAAAGTGTCTTTAATTTTTCTAAAAATTATGTTAATATAGTGTTATGATTTTTTATAGTAAATGAATTTTTTTGTAAAGAATTAAAAATAAAAATTTGTTAAATTATAATTGAATGTCTTTGAAGAATTTTTTTATTTATATAACTATGAAAATAATTGAATTCTTGATATAAGAATGTTAATAAAATTTTTGAAAATAATTTAATTCCCTTCGAAAAATTTAATTATTTACGAATCTAATCGATAAATTTTATAAAAATTGTATGGAAAATAATTTAATATTTGTGACGAACTTTATTATTTTTGAAAATAATTGAATTTTTGGTAAAGAATTGACATTAAAAATTTTTATAATAAATTGAATTTCCTCGAATAATATTTTATTATATATTTAAGAAAATAATTGAACTCTTGTCAAGAATTTTATTAAAATTTTTCAAAATAATTGAAAAGAGAAATTTTATAAAAATTATATTTGGAAAATAATTGAAGTCCTGTGAAAAAATTTTATTATAAAAATAATTGAATTCTTAAAAATTTTTTTTTGAAATTTAAACACAAATTTCTTGCAAGAATTTCATAATTTTCATAAATAATAAAAAAATTTTCTTATTAATTCAATTATTTTTAATATAATTTAAATATTTGTTCATAGTGAATTCAATGTGAAGTATTTTCAATTATTTTTGATAAAATCTTTCTTAATAATAATTCAATTTACAAAAATGGTAATAATATATTTTTCACATGAATTCAATTATTTCATAGATTCAAAATGATATAAAAGTCCCAAAAATTGTAACAAAAATTTTACCATTTCAAATATTTTTAAAAATCACTTAATAAGAGATTTTTAAAAATATTTTGAATACAAAATTATACTCGGAAAGTAAATTAAAATAATTTTTAAATTTTTCTTACAAAAATAGTATATTGCACAAAATTAATTTTTCTAACTCTGAATTAGTAGAAATTTGAACTAATTTGAATAATTAGGGACCAACAGTGATATCTGAAATTTTAAAAAATTAATTTTTTATGTTAATATGTTAATAATTTTTTTGAATTTTAATAATAAAGAGTTAGTTTTAATAATAAAATAAAATTAATAATAAATTCAAAAATGAAAACGATTTTTTGACTCTAAGTGATTGTTAAATATTAATTTTTAAATAAATTTTTATTATAAATATAATTTTCTTTTCATAAAATAATTCCTGGCTTGTAGTGGAGTAGTGGAGGAGGGAGTAAGGTCCAAGCCAAGTGGGCCCAAATGTTAGAGTGGGGGCAACGTCTGTCATGCGCTTTAAAATTTTTCCAGGAGTAGGGACAGAATTCGGCTACGAAGAAGATTCTCAAATGCAAATGCAAATTGCAAACATTCCTCATCGGCAGTTCACTTTGGAAGGATGGTGCCTCCTCTTCTCTTTTTTCTATTTTTCACTTCAAAATTTTTTTCCAAAAAAGTGTTAAATTCAAGTTTTATAAAAAAAAAAATGTTTTTATATTCAACCGCGAGTGAAATAATCATAGATCTATAGTTCAGTTCTTCTTTTTGTTTTTTATATTTTATTTTTTTTATTTTTAGAAGAAAATAGTTTTAGATCCTAATTTTCAAATTTAAGTGCAACGTATTGAGTTATTATTTTTTTTTTTTATTAATTTTTATTTACAATACATTAAACTTTATATGTGTATTAAAAATGTATTATATTCTATCATCGCTTCGTGTGTGGTAAATATATTCTTTATATTTCCTAAGAGGAGAAAATTCACAATTTTTTCATCTGAAGGTCTGTAAGTAGAAATTTTTTTCAAATTTATGTTTTTTAATACTCGATTTTTTCGGTGTGGAATTTATTTAACTTTTAATCGTTTATTATATATTCAAGAATAATAATTATTATTAAATATTAAAATTAATTATAATTATTACAAAATTTTGAAAATAATAATTTATTATTACTAAATTACTAAATATTGAAAATAATAATTATTACAAAATAATAAAAGTAATTATTACTAACTATTAAAAATATAATAATTTACATAAATATTTATTATAAATAAATATATATTTCATTCATTTTTTTTATAAATTCAACATTCCGTTGAAGGTATAAAAAAAATTCTGATTTCTGTTCTTGGATTTGTATCGTTTTCAATGAGATATTTTAAAAAAAAATGTCATTGTTAGAAATTTTTTTTTCGAATAATTTCGATTAAAAATAATTTCCTTCCCCCCCCCCCCAAATAATAATGTTGAAACCATTTTTTTGACTTTCAAAATAATTGATGGACAATTTTTTTTCCTCTAAATTTCATAATATGCATATGAAAATTAATTTTTCAGACAAATTCTTTTAATTTTTCTGTTTTGAGAAATTCATTTCTTGAGTTAAATTCCTTATTCTTGTGTGACTCTTCTTTTAATTTTTCTGTTTTGAGAAATTCATTTCTTGAGTTAAATTCCTTATTCTTGTGTGACTATTAGAGAACATAAAGAGTACAAATTTTTCTTCATTTTGAAATTTTCCTGTTTTTCCGCTTCAAATTTATTTTCGGAAATCGTGAATGCTTTCGATTTCAAAAGAATCCGCTGCTCTTCCCCCGCCCCTCCTTAAAAAATAGTGTTGAAACCACAATTTTTTTTACTTTAAATAATACTAATATTTTATATTAAAGGAAAAATTTTTTTCCTCTCATTTTTAAAATTTCATGCGTAAAAATTTAATTTTTTGGAATTTAAAAAGTAAATTTACTTTTTAGTAACTAACTATTAACTAATAATTATGAATTTTTTTAAATTCTACTCATAACTCATATTTCTTTGCTCTTTTATTAATGTGTTTGTTAGCTTTTCGATAGTAAGGCATACTTTTTTGCATTTCTACGTGATATGCTTAAATTTTTGTCTTTTACGTAAAGTATAAATTTTGTGTTGTCATTAACATAAAATATAAATTTTATTTTGTCTTTAACATAAAACATAAATTTTATGTTGCCTTTAAAATAAAACATTAATTTTATGTTGTCTTTAACATAAAATTTATGTTTTATGTTGTCTTTAACATAAAATATCAATTTTATGTTGTCTTTAACATAAATTTTATTTTTGCTTTTTAACATAAAACATAAATTTTATTTTGCTTTTTGCTGTAAAAAGCATAAATTTTTTTTTGTTTTTAACATAAGGCATAAATTTTATTTTGCTTTTTAACATAAAGTATAAATTTTATTTTCATTTTTTGCTATAAAAAACATAAATTCACTTTATTTTGTCCAAATAGCACGTAATCTTACAGCAAGCTTGCTGCAAGTTTACTTGTTGTGTGAGTATTTTATATAAGCAAATTTTGTGTAATTTTAGAAAAAAGGCTTTTATTATTTTTTTTAAATAAAAATTATTATTAATTATAATTATTTTAAAAATTAAATGTAACGCTCTAGGACTAGGAAAAGGATTTTATTTATAATTTCATGTACCATTGAAGGTAAAAAATGCTTTTTTTTCTTTGAACATCTTTATGAACCGATTAAGCAAATTTTTTTTATTTTTTACAAAAATTAAAATTTTTAAATTTCACAATAAGATTTAAAGGCAGTAACCATATTTTTGTCTCAAAAAAGCATAAATAAGGTTATATAGAAAAAAATCTGGAAATTTTTTTCTCAATTCTTGCTGGACATTATGATAAATATTATTAATCAATTGTTGTTTAATTAAATAATTAATTATTTAATCTAATGTTAAATTAATTAATTGATTATTGTCGTATATTTTATTTATTGTTAAAGTTATTATTATTATTATTATTATTATTATTATTATTATTATTATTATTATTATTATTATTATTATTATTATTATTATATAAACTATTGGGAAGCATAATATTTGAAATTGTATTATATTAATTATTGTCATATATTTATTAATTTTTCCTATTTTCAATGTTTATTTTATAATCAAAGAACAATCTTTAAAAAAAAATTTTTTAATCTTTATAAAGAACTTTGTCTTATTTTCAATTTTTAAATATTGAAGGACTTTAAAAATGATTAAATTTATAAAGAAATTGAGACTCGACCTCTCAATTGTTAATAAATAGTAGAAAAACGAAAAAAAGTATAATTAAAATTTTGAAAAAGTGAAAAAAACGAAAAAATAAATAGCAATCGGATTTTAATTCAAAGAAGTAGCCTAATTTTGAGGTTATGATGATAATAATTTATTTTTGATAATTTATAATTAATAATTTATAATTAATCTTTTAATTTTTGATAATTTATAATTAATCATTAATTTTTGATTATTTTTAATTATTAATTTAAAATGAAAAAATATTTATTATCAATAATTAATAATTGGTCGACAAGTGGAGGCTACAGCGCACAGGACGCTTGGAAAAACTTAATATATCTAGCTGTGAGATCTGAAAAGTGCATTTCAAAATAAAAACAAAAGGACTAAGTAATCCTGATTGTTTTTGAATGACTTAGTAAGTAATCAGAATGGCAGATAAATGAGTCTGCCGAAGCTAATTTGGCCAAAAACTATTAAAATCCGATTTTTGCTTATTTTATATATTTATCTTAATCTTTATGGATTTTTTAAATTTAGAAACAAAAATTTTATTTCTACTATTTATTAATTATTACAATAACTGTATTGCAAAAATAAGAGTTGTTCTTGATTTAAAATAAAACATTAAATTGAATCCTTAATTTCAAAAAGGGTTCAAATCTGAAAATCTTAAGAGTCATTTTCCCTATCTATTGTTATGGGAAAATGAGCCTTATGCTTTTACGAGTTAAGAATTTTGGAAAAATCACTCTTCTATTAAATCAGTTCAAATACAATTTATAATTTGGTAATAATAATGATGATGATAATAATAATAATTTTAAAAGAAATTTCTTTTTAAAAACCCATATAATTTAAATAACAATAATTGATTAATAATAATTGATGGTAAATGAAAATATAAATTGCAAATGCAAACATTAATTGCAAATATTAATTTTGCATATTCAAATATTAAGTGCAATACAAATTGCAAACAAATATAAATTTAAAAAATAATAATAATTAACAAAACATTTATACCACTATTAATATTTATGTATTTTCAATTCGCTTATAAATCTCGAAATTTACAAATAAAAAAAGCATTTCTTACAAAATTCAATGGTATTAGGAAAAACAATTTTTTTGTATGCTGCAAACAATTTTTTAAAACTTTTATTATAATTATTTTTTATTTTAAGTTGGTTCAATATTTTATATCAATTTGATACCAAATGCTACTAAATACAGGTTCACTTGAAGTGAAGTAATTTCTAATTCTTGTTGATACAATTGTTAAAAATTTCATATTTTGTTTAATCAGCCGTAAAGTTACACAAAGCTTTGTTTATATACTTATATTAATTTTGTAAATACTCCATCAGTAGTTTCCAATTTTTCACTTAGAAGCTCAAAAAAAACGAATTTACAAAATTTTATACTCATATTTTTTTTATTATAACATACATAAGTTCATTTTATTGCGACAATATGTTCTGCAAAATACCTATTTTTTTGGTTTTATTATAAAATATAGTTATAAATTATTTGTATATTTTTAAAGTAGTGTTATTTATATTATTTTAATATTTTTATTAATTAAAAAAAAATTATTATTTTTGAATCTGCAATTTCCAAAAATGAACATAAGATAAATAAATATCTATTTCTTGGATAGGAATTCTTCTAATTCCATTGGATTAATTATTCAATTCATTATAATAATCATCAAAAACATTGCAAATGTTTAGAATAAGTTCTTGAAATTTTGATTCGAGATTGAAAAGTGAAGCGCAGATGTTGGAATTTACTTTTTTATTCCATGTAGTGCTTTAAATTCACTTCATCGTGATTATCCGCAAAGCAGAGCTGATATTTCTGCAGAATCATTGCAAACTCAGAAGTCACTGAATCCTTTTCTTCTTCTGATATTCTTGTAGATGATTCGCCTTCCTCCCCTGTCTTAATAATTATTTAAGAAAAATTCTTCCATATGATTACGATTGCCTTTTGTATTTATTCGTCAAGAATTAGTTGTTCTAAATTAAAGTTACAACATTCCCAAAAAAAACATTCCAAATGTTTCGATAAAGTCGTTAAAATTTTGATTCGAGATTAAAAAGTGAAGCGTAAATGTTGGAATTTACTTTTTTTATTCCATGTAATGCTTTGAATTCACTTCATCGTGATTATCCGCAAAGCAGAGTAAATATTTCTGCAAAATCATTGCAAACCCAGAAGTCATTGAATCCTTTTCTTCTTCTGATATTCTTGTAGATGATTCGCCTTCCTCACCTGTCTTAATAATTATTTTAAGACAAATTTTTCCTTATGATTACAATTTTATTAAATTAAAATAATAACTAATTGTAGATAGAAGTTTAAAACTGATAATCCCCTTGGATTTAATTTTCCATTTCATTATAATAATCATCAAAAACATTGCAAATGTTTAGATAAAGTCGTTGAAATTTTGATTCGAGATTGAAAAGCGAAGCGCAGATGTTGGAATTTAAATTTTTTCTTCTATGTAGTGTTTTGAATTCACTTCATCGTGATTGTTAGCAAAGCAGAGCTGATATTTCTACAGAATCATTGCAGACTCAGAAGTCACTGAATCCTTTTATTCTTCTGATGTTCTTGTAAATGATTCGCCTTCCTCCCCTGTCTTAATAATTACTTTAAGACAAAGTCTTCCTTATGATTACGATTGCCTTTTGTATTTATTCGTCAAGAATTAGTTGTTCTAAATTAAAGTTACAACATTCCCCCTAAAAAAAAGCATTCCAAATGTTTCGATAAAGTCGTTGGAATTTTGATTCAAGATTGAAAAGCGAAGCGCAAATGTTTGAATTTATCCCAAAATTCTTCCCACGTTTGAATTTGTTTCAAAATTCTTTCTTTGTTTAAATAATACATCTCCGCGTAAATTTGAAGGAGTATGTACTACCTCTCCTGCAATTTTCGGCTTGAGTTGCCGAAATAATATAATTGTGGCTGTCCAATTCTTCACTAATGACCTTCCACATATGTTTAAAAGTTTTTAATTTCCTTTGAGATTCGAGTTTGAAAAGTAAAGCTCAGACTCTAATAATTAATTTTGATTCCGCAAAATACTTTTAATTTTCTATTTTATCATAATAATCATCAAAACATTCCAAATGTTTAGATAAAGCCGTTGAAATTTTGATTCGAGATTGAAAAGTGAAGCGCAAATATTTCTGCAGAATCATTGCAAATCCAGAAGTAATTGAATCATTTTCTTCTGATATTCTTGTAAATGGTTCCCCTTCCTCCCCCGTCTTAAAAATTATTTTATGTCAAATTCTTCCTTATGATTACGATTGCCTTTTGTATTTATTCGTCAAAATTTAGTTGTTCTAAATTAAAGTTACAACATTTCCAAAAAAAAAATTATTCCAAATGTTTAGATAAATTCGTTGAAATTTTGATTCGAGATTGAAAAGCGAAGCGCAGATGTTGGAATTTATCCCAAAATTCTTCCCACGTTTGAATTTGTTTCAAAATTCTTGCTTTGTTTAAATAATACATCTCCGCGTAAATTCGAAGGTGTAAGCTCTTAAGAATTTTTAATTTCTTTTCAGCTATTTTCCTCATACTCTCCCTGTGCATACGAGCATTATTTAAATGAGTGCATACAGTGCTTACTATGTCGAAAGTCAGGAATTTGTTCCACATTTTATTCCATGTGTTGGCCACAAATTTTTCAACAACTTCTTCATTAAAAAGGTTAAGAATGTTTTGGTTGTTAGAGATTGTTTGGTGTCCACTCATAGTCATTGCCAGGTCATTCAAGACTGCAGTTTTCTCAACAGGAAACATGATTTTATCTTTAAGTTTTTCGACTTCTTTTTCAGAATAAATCCCACTGGTAGCCAAATCTTCGGGGTTGGTAAAGTTTCATGTGTTGGCCTTGGATGGTAGAAGAGTTTTACACTCAATCTGGGTTCCTCTGGTTTTTAAAATATGGGTCCTCGGAGAAAGAAAATAGGTTTGGTTGATAGCAGACACTTGTAGTTCATTGTAACAATTTTCTCCCTGTTGAATTTTTACCTCCATCGACGTGCATTTGATTATGTGAATCGCTTCCCCGGAAAGTAATGACATATACCCTGGATCTTTCATTATATCATAAGCAAATTGGTTTTTTTGTGGTTGTTTGATAAAGTAGGTTTATTTAAATCTTTTCAGTACACATAAAAAAGGTATAATACCTCTTACAAAGACCTTATACAGTAAAAATTATAATTAGGTATGCTATCGATGATAGATCTCGCCTAAAAACATCAGGTGCCTGAGTAGCTAAAGACTCTGCATTTTTTATAACTTGTTGTTCTAAATTACATTTTTGTGTTACAATGTCGATATACAATTGCTTCATTTGTTTCCTAATGTTTTTCAACATAAATGAATTTTGAATTGACGTACGCGAATATGTCCAAATTTGAAATTGAAATCTTTTGTATTTTTAGGGAAACTTTCGTCTGGTTGGGTTTCAAAAATAAACAATTTGGGTTGTTCGGTTTTCGTAATTTTATATCCACAAACAAGTTCGCTGGATTTAGAATTAAGGGCAAAAGTAATTTCTCCCTTACTAACTGAATATATGGTTTGAGGATTGGACATGTCAAGATCCACCATCTTATTAGCTCTACCTTCGTACAATATACTATATTGGTCGAATTTATAAACATGAGGTTGAACAGTGTTCAAATACTTATATCCTCCTTCTTGATCTATTCTATGAGAGTTATTTTAACAGTTGCTTGAACTACTACGCTTTTCCAAGATCCAAAGGGGTCCGAATAAGCTACAACTTGACATGTCCCATCATATTCAATACTTCCAGTGATCGTTGTTGGATGCGTTACATTACAGTTTGGTTGATCTTAAGCCCATTAATTACGTGATTATTTGATAATTTTAGAATTCCCGATTTATGTGCAATCTCACATTCAGATTTGCTTGTTTCTGTTATGTATTCATTCATTCCGTTATGTACTATTGAAACATGAGAGTGCATTCCGCAATGATATATTGTCCTTCGAATTTCGACCTTACATTGCCTTACCATAGTTTCCGTATATTCACTAATTTGCAGTACTTGGATATACGGATATGTAATGTTTAGGTTCGTTTTCGGGACATCACATTGGCCGACTTCAAGTAATGAAATTGTAGTTATATTCAATTCCCTCGATCCACAATTGTACCCGATCATTCCCCATGCGAGTGATGGAATGAGAAAAAGAAAACTCAAAAGTGGAACAATCATTCTGTAACAGAATCTTTAGTTTTTCTATTAATAAAGATTTTAACTAATCACTTTCATCGTAATTTGTTCATCAACATTTAGTTGGTTAATTTTAAAAATAAGACATCAACCATTAATCTTTGAAACGTGGATGGAGCTGTTTTTAGTCCAAAAGGCATTCTAACGAACTCGTAATGTCCGAAGGGTGTGCTAAACGCGGTTTTGTGAGAATCTTTAGGATCTAACTTGATTTGAAGGAAACCTTTTGCTAAATCTATAATGGAATAGTATTTAGCTCCTCCAACTTGGTCATTAAAAAGTCATAAGGTTTGTTAGTAATGGCACTTTTAATGAACATGTGGGGAAGTTGTCCCAGAGTATTAGTGACTTCTATACTGTATACGTCATTAGTTTCGTCGTTTGGAGTCAAAGTTTTCCTTCTCATTTTGATCCTTATGCAATTGTCAACTTCTAATTTTTGTGTCATAAAATTCAATTTACTATTAGTTTTAATAAAAAAATGAATACCTAATATTCCGTCATAGGGTATGCAGGTTTCATCAGGAACTATTAAGAAATCAATTTCAAAACCGACAATTTTAAGGGTTATTTGTCCTAGTGTTTCCGACGATTCACCGCCTATTCCGAAAATTTGAAAGGTTTTTGTTTTATCGATTACTTTGTCTTTTGGTACGCATTTTAATTTCAATAAATTGGCTTCTGCTCCGGTATCTAATAAGACTTCGACATTATCAGTTTCCCTAGAGATTTTCAAATTAATATAGGGACTATTTTTGCGACAGATTTTTCCTATCGAGTTTATTCGCACGGTAGGTTTTCTGTTTCCATTACTTTCGGTATGCGCCCATTGTACGCTGGAGTCTCCATTTTTGGGCTCATTTTGTGGAGACTGTTCCCGTTTCCCGAATTGCGCGCATTATTTACTGCTCGTTTCATGCAATGCTGTATAACGTGACCAGCTGTTTTGCAATATGAACATATTTCATCTAAATTATCATTAACATTAGAATTTCTACATCTCGCCGCGGTATGACCTATGCCATTGCATAATTGGCATTGAAATTGCGCCATAGGGTTACCTGTTCGATTTTGCATTCTACAATCGTCTGTAGAGTGGGAATTTGTTTTGCAAAATTTGCAAAATTTGTTAGATTTTAATTGGTAACATGTTTTAGCATTGTGTCCCGGTCTTTCGCAAATTTGACACAAGATGGGAGTTTGTTTTTGTCGGCAAAATTTTTCTGGGTGTCCAGTTTGTTTACAAATTGGACAAATTTGAATTTTAAAACATGTACGAGCAACGTGTCCCGTACGATCACAAATTTGGCATTTCATTTCATTTTCGTTATTCTGGGAATAACATTGATCCCTATTATGATCATTTTTCTTGCAAATTTCGCAGAATTTGCGGATTTATTTACGACGGTTGTACCGGAAACAAATTCTCTTATAATTGTCATAAGTTCTTTGTTGACACTAGTTAAGATAATTACGGCTTTATTTAATCTATCTACGTTGTCTACTAGCGAAGAGGTAGTATCCCAGTGATCCTTGTCTAAGTCGGAATTAATTTCCACAGTTTCCTCTAATTTACTCAATTTATTACACAATTTAACAATTATATCATCCTTAGGAATCAACATTTTGTCAAACAATGAAACAAGGAAAATAAATTATTTAAAAACATAAGGGACAAAATAATTCCTATGACATTTAGTCAAGTGATACTCTAACTCTAATTCCCTCACTTCGTGCGTGTTATCTCTAGGACATAAAATTTTAATTTCGGACGCAGGGAAATTATTAGCGCGACATTTATAAAGATGCTTGACCATGCGCTCTTTTAAAATTCTGTGAGAAGGGTCTTAAGGACAAGTTTCTACGTCTTTTCTGACAGGAACGTATCTCATTACAAAAAAAAATCCAATAATTCGATTATAAATTTTAAAATAAAAGAAATTTAATAATTGATTAAATAAAAAAAAAGAGAAATTATTTAATTTTTTCAATGAAGATTGAGAAGGCGAAGAAAAATAAAAAATTCAACGAATAGTCAGACGGGTAAAAGCGAAATCAATTTCGTCAATAATAGTTCTTTTACCGGGAATTGTTGAATAGTTTACAAGTCGTCTGACGATAGTGTTTAAATTTCTATTCTCTTCGGCTAAAGCTTTCACTTGTTTCCTTAGATACTGTAGTTCGGAAGCATTGGCCGCTATAGCATTAGCAAATTTTTCATGATCCTTTTGAATATCCATTTTAGAAATATATAGTCATATATAGATGTACATTCATATATATATATATATATATATATACATGGAATATTCAAAAGTAAAAAAAAATGTACTATTATTTAAATTATAAAAGGGGTAAAAAAAAATTTTAAAATCGTGTTAAAAAACGCGAGGGACTTCGCGTTCGCGAGATAACGCTCGGGAGTCGCGGGTACTAGGCAGCTGTACGCGGGGACTCTACCTGCTACGTTATGCGTGAAGCGATGTGCTTACTTTAGGAATGAGAGAGAAAGAACTATATTCCATTGGAGCAAGAGAGAGAGAGAGAGACATTGAGTTTACTATGTTAGACAATTTTCAAATAAAATATTTAATATAAAATTTTGAAAATATAATTTCTTTAATTCACGATATTTAGAAAAATCAAAAATCGTATTTTCGACCGTTGTGCCGGAAATGATTTCTCTCATAATATTCATAAGTTCTCTATTAACGCGAGTTAAGATAAGTACAGCCTTATTTAATCTGTCAACGTTATCAACTAATGAATTAGGTAATTCATTAGTTCATAATTCATTAGGTAATTCATTAGGTAGTGTCCCAGTGGTCTTTTTCTATATCAGAATTGATTTCCACAGTTTTTTATAATTTACTGAGTCTATTACACAATTTAACAATTATATCGTCTTTGGGAATCAGCATTTTGTTGGATAGTAAAGTGAAATTTTTAATTATTTAAAAACATAAGGGACAAAATAATTCCAGTTACACTTGGTTAAATGGTACTCTAATTCCATTTCACGAACTTCATGTGACCATGCGTTCTTTTAAAATCCTATGGGAAGTTTCATAGGGACAAGTGTCCAAATCATTTCTAACAGGAACGTAACTCATTTGGAGAAAATAAAAAAAAATTAATTTATTAAAATGAAAAAAAATTTTAATAAATTAAATTGTTAGTCGACTGAAAGCAAAATCTATTTCATCAATAATTCTTTTTTTCTCGGGAACAGTTGAGCAAGATACCAAACGACTGACAATATAGTATTCAAGTTTCTATTTTCTTCAGCCAATGCTTTAATTTGTTTTCTCGAATACATCAATTCGCTATTATTATAGTTTTGACGAGACGAAAAAGTTGTTCTTTTAAAGCTTGTGTTACGTCCCAAAAATAATAATTTTATGGTTCGTAATGATACTTTTTATCAAATTTAAATAAAAATATAATTTTGATTAAATTCAATTATATTTTATTTATTTTAAGCCTAGACTTGCGTCTAATAGCTTGAGATTACTTTTGTTGTTTTTTTTTCTATTCTTTGATTCGATTAATAGAAAATTAAGGATGGAAAAATTTATAAAAAGTGGAATGAGATCTTTCTCGAACTGAGATTTTCTACAGTTCAATAATTGGTCTCGGAATCAAGGGTAAATAGTCTTTTTAGGAGTCACTTGTATTTAAAATAATAAAAATGGAAATAAAAAAAATGGAATGTAAGAATGAATTTATACTAAGATCAATCCAAGGATTAACGTAGTACGATTCATTCTCAGTACAGGAATAATTATGACAAGAATTTAGAAAGAAATAAAATAAAATAGCAATTTAATATAGATAATTCCATTCGTTGGTTTTGGATGGTTGCAGGATGACTGGTGCTCGTGCTTCCACTGGCAATGGCAAGATCTTATACCAATTTTCATTAACTTGATATAATGAGGGTAATAAACTGTTACACATGGTTTGTGTTCCCGTTAATTTTAGGATGTGTGTTCTGGGGGTTAAGAAGAAAGTTTTGTTATTTCTTGTCACTTGTAATTCCATGAAACAATTTTCTTCATGTTGAACCTTTACTTCTACCGGTGTACCTCGGTTTCCCTTAGAAGGAAAAGGAATTGTTTTTATTTCTTCGTCTTTAGGAAGAGGTAGAAGTGGTACAATTTCCACTTCTTTGGGAAGGGGTGGAAATATTAAAGGTTCTTCTTCAATAACGTTTAATTTTTGGCTAAGAGCGTCTCGCTCTCTTCTTAATCTCCTAAATCCTTGGATCGGTAACCAAGATTCTCCTTTCGCTGCTTTAGCTTTGGCTAGTCTCCTATTAATAGCCTTTCTTTGTGTTCCGGTCAACTTCTTCGGTGCCGTAAAATATTCAGACACTAAAAAAAAATATAAGAATCAATCACTATTCCGTTAAATCAATAATTTCTGGGAATGTAGAATTTCGTACTAGATTCTCCTCAGCAAGAGCTAGAGTTCTTAACAATATTGCTTCTTCAACTGTTAAATCTATCTCAACAAAGTTTAGGGGTTGCACCTGCTCGATTTGGATAGGAACCCGTAATGTTGGCTTAACAATTGCAGTAGAAACAATTTTGATAGGTTTTTTGATCAAGTTATGATACATCCATGAACTATTTGGAATAGTTACGAATCTTTAATTTCCTCTTTTCCTTTTATTAGAGAAATTTTCTTTGGATGATAAGGATATTTTCTGATTCTTCAAAAATAGATATATTCTATTAGAGAAAGTAGAAATTTTGCAATTAATTTTAATTTTATAGAAAATTAAAATTAATTATCCTTTTAATTAAAATTAATTATCCTTTTAATTAAAATAATTAAAATATTCAATGCTGCAGTGACACGCATGCGCTAATGCAGTTGTTGTGTATCTGCGCGTATGAACAGTAAAATTTGGTTCAAAATTTTAATATTTTGAAATAAATTTATCTTTTTTTATTTCTTTTTGGAAGAAGGAAGTGATGGGTTTTCAAAATCTTATAACAATTCTATTTTTATAAGATTGTTTAGTTGGAGCTGAATAAGGAGATGGAATATTTTCAATAATTCCCTTTTTTATCATTTTTTCAATATTTTGTTGAATTATAATTTTTTCATTTTCAAATCGATAAAAGAAAATAAGGAGATAAAAATTTCTATAAACTTTTATAAATTTTAAAGTATTTTCTTTTGCAAGTTTCTAGATGCTAACTTAATTCCATAACGCGTACTTCATGCAATCCTGTATGAGGACAGATAATTTTCTCCTCAGATTCAGGATAATTGTTCCTTCTGGATTTGATTAAGTGACTAACGATTTTTTCTGGTCTCAATCTATGAGATGGATCATAGGGACACGTAATTAAATTTACTTGAACTGGTACATAACTCATTTCAAAAAAAAATTTCTAAAATTCAATTATTTTATATTTAATCGAGCAAAAGCAACGTCCAAATCATTTATTAATTCTTCTTTATTTTCTGCTGTAGTAGCAGGTACTAATTCCTGGACTCATAGGTAACTAAAGGAGAGAGAGAGAACAAAAATTATTTAACAAAAATTTTATTCTATTTTAATCTAAAACTTTATTATAAGTAGATTCTTCTTTGCTACAATTATCCTTTTTAGGGATTTTATAATTACTTTTAAAGTTAATTATACATTGTTTACAAATCACAGGATTATTTAAATGCCTACATAGGTTTTTTTCTAAATAAAACAATCTTAGTATCTAAATTTAATTTTTTGAAAACCGAAGGATGTATTAATCCGAAGGATGTATTCATATGGTTTTAATTCAGGTTTTACGAAGGGTTTGGAAGATTCAGGAGGATCTTCCTTGGGTAGCGGCGGTGGTATTGGTGTTTCAGTTGGCAGAGGTGGGAAAATTGTTGACTCTTTAAAAGCCTCGGCATCTTGAGCCCTAATTTTTAATATATTCCTACGGTATTTGTCGGAAGGGAGCCACGTTCCTCCGCTCAGGGTTATTTCCTGCATACGCTTCTTCTTCCAGCTGGCTCTTTGTCTTTTAGACAATTTTCTGGATTTTGTGAAATATCCTGACACTATAATTAAACAAACAGCAAAAAAAAGTGTGTTAAAGAAACTCAATCGATTTCTATCAATTCTACGTCATTAATAGGGTTTATTGTTCCATTTCTCACTTGATTTTCCTCAAAAATTGCCCTATTTCTCTGAATCAAGGCTTCTTCAATAGTGAGATCAATTTCAAGAATATTATTATCTTGATTGATATTATTTACTTGAACTACTATTTCTGATTGAATCCTAACAATTGGCTTTACAATTGCCGTTGGTTTAATAGTAATAATTTCTTTTGTTAAATTGGTAAAAATTAAAGAATTTGCAGAAATAGAATTCTACTTTTTATGACCTCTTTTTCTACGACTAGATGGATTAGGATTAAGGTTATCCATTTTATAAAGATAATTTATTCATACTCTTCTAAAATGAACATAATTCACTCGAGAGGCAAAATTTAACACAAAATTAACTAATACTACAAAGAATAAAAATTAATCTTTTTAATTATTTATTTTATAGAATGGATGGATAATTTTGGACAATTGGAATAAGAAAAATAATTCTTACTCTTCGAAAATGGAAGTAATATTTTTCCACTCGAGAGACCGAATTTTAGAAAATTAATTATTATTAGAAATAAAAATTAATTTCTATTTCCTTTAAATAAGAAAAATCAAGATGTTAAAGGCTGCAGAAGCACTAAGAAATATTAATCTTATAACACTTCCGCGCGTATTAACTGTAAAAATTTATTTAAAAAAAAATTTTTTAACAAAACACAAAATTTTTTTACCAAAAATTCTGTGGTTTCCCAATGATCTTTTTCTAAATCTGAATTGCTTTCAATTGTTTTCTCAATTTGACAAATTGCATTACAAAGTTTTACAGTTATATCATTATTAGGAATCAACATTTTGTTAGATAGTGAAGAAAAGAAAAAGAGAGAAAAAAAATTATTTAAATACGTAAGGGACAAAATAATTTCTGTGACATTTAGTTAAGTGGTATTCTAATAATTTTAATTCTCTAACTTCGTATGTGTTGTCTCTAGGACATACAATTTTTTTTTCTGAAGCTGGGTAATTATTTTCGCGACATTTATAAAGATGTCTTGTCATACGCTCTTTCAAAATTCTATGTGAAGGGTCATATGGACAAGTATCACAATCTTTCTTAACAGGAACGTAATTCATTTTATAAAAAAAATTCATAAAAATAGGATGATTTTTCGAAAATTTACAAAAAGTTTAAAAATGGTCAAAGAATTACCATTCAAAAAAAAAATTATTAAAGGGGGTGCACCAATAGGGGGGGGGGGGTGGAAAAATTGATTGCACTAATCAGAATTCGCGAGGGAGCAACCGTTCGCGAGATACCGCTCGCGCGCCGTGGATAATACACGGGGCCTACTCAGCGAGAGAGAGACTGAATTTACTATATTGAACAATTTTCAAATTAAATATTTAATATAAAATTTTGAAAATATAATTTCCTTAATTCACGATATTCAGAAAAATCAAAAATCGTATTTAGAACCGCGAGGGACTAGGTCGCGTGTACGCGGGGATTATGGTCTCTTGCAGAGCAGGTGGCCAAATACTGTAACACTGGTAACTCATGATTTCACATTTGCCGGTAAAACAGTTCCTGCAATTATCAACAGTTTACCAAATGTAGCGCGCGAATTTTAAAACAAACTTTGTAGGAAAAAATATATTTTCCACTAAAATATTAATCTTTTCGCATTTAATAATTTTTATCGACGAAATCTTTGAAATGTATCAAATTTCTTGTATATTTTTTATTTTAAAAAGGTTTTATTAATAAAATGAAGTAACTCTTAAAATGTATTAAAATTATTTGATGTACCCTATATCCTTTGTAGAATAATTTAATATTTATCATAAAGTGTAGTAAAATAAATTATAATAAAATATATATATATATAATAAAAATATATATAGTAAATATATACAAATATAAAAAATAAATATAGTACCATATAAATATAAAATATATAAAGTATAGTATTTAAGCAATATTTATATATTTAAAATAAATACATATAGAAAATATATATTATCAACATAAAAAATATACATAGTAAGTACATATAAATATATATAATAAATATAAAAAAATATAAAATTAATAAAATATAAAGTAATAAATATTTTATAATTATTTAGATGAGTTTTATTTTATTTATTTATTTATTTTTCGAAAAAACTAAACTGCGCTTTTTGGTGCGAATGGATCAATGAAAGATGTGAGCAAAGTGGTTGGGCGGGTTTCCATTCTAAAGGGGTTCGAGACACACAGAAAATATAAATCAGCATTCAGTCTAGTTTGTGCTCTTCGGATGTACCGTTCTGAAATTCTCATCAATCAGTTGAACTGGTTTTTGTTGTGTTGTGTATATCATACATTAAAAAAAAATGCTCGCTAGAAAGTGTTCTTCGTTATTTACTGCTCGTCAAAAATTACTTAAAGGTACTAATAAAAATTGACAAAGTTTTTTTCATTTAAATTATTCAAATAAAATTCAAAACTGTAAAGCAAAATTTTTTCTAAAATAATATAAATTTTTATGAATTAACAATACAATTTTTTCTAAGGTAATATAATTTTTTCTAAGTTAAAATTAAAAAATTAGAAAATTTTCTACAATTTTTTTTTTGTAATTTTTATCTAATTATTAATTATAAATTAATTATAAAAATTCCACTTGAAACTTTTTCGTTCGACAAAAATTTGAAAATCAAGAAACAATTTTGAAACTAAATATTGTTATCATAGATTTGTATTCATAAATTCGCTTTATAATTTTTGATAAGAGTTTTTTTTATAATCACTTGGAATATTCTAATAATCTTTAAGTCTTGGTAAATAAAATTTTAATATTAAAAAAACCACCTGATACTATTTTTGTTTAATTATTATTTTAGTATTTAATCGTCAATTTTAAAGCGGTTAGTAATAAATTAATTATAATTAAAAAAAAATTTTTTACTTTTTGTTTAGAATTGGATTAATAAATTTTTTAAAAAAATTTTTAGGTCAAATGTAACATTTTGTTCCCAGCATCCAGATCAATATTTGGTCCATTTAAGGGAAATCCTGCGCGAAATTATTACGCATTATATATATAATACACAATTATGATTGAATTATTAAAAATAAAATACAGAAAATAGTTGAATAAATAAAATTAATCATTAAGAAAATAATTATAAATTATAAAAATTTTTTTTTTAAAATAATAAACAAATTCGATTTTTTAAAAATAAATTTGCTTTCCATTATTTTTATTATTTGCATATTTAACCATTTATTTAATAATTAATATATTATTAAATAAACAATTTTAATTAAATTCTGAAAAATTCTGTGAAAATTCAAAACATTTTAATGGAATTTTACAAAATAAAACAAAAATCCGAAAAATAATATTTTTGATTAATTTATCTATCTATTATTTTTTTTCATCAATTTTAATGTAAAAAAATAAACTAAAATATTTAATATTAGGAGAAATTTAAAAAACAATTTTCTTCGTTTAATTTATTTTCACAAAAGATTTTTTTTATGAACAAAAATGAATTCAGAGTATTAATATTTAAGAAAATTCATTTAGTGTCTAAAAATAGAAATTTTAATTTAAAAAAAGAATAAAAATTGGAAATTAATTTTGAATAATGATAAATTACGAATTTACTGAATTTTTGTTTATTATTTATTCAGTTTCACTGAATGTTGAATGTTATTTTCGAAAAATTTATAATTCTCTCAATTACTATCTTATCTTGTTTGATTGATTGTAAAGGAAGAAATTAATTTTGCAAAAGAGAACTCATTATACTTGGCATAGAAAAAAAAAACAAAAAGAACAAGACATTGTGAAAAAAAAATTTATTTCACTCTCTATTATTTTTCTTCTTATCTAATGTATTTCTCTTCAACAATAATAGTAATATCTTTTTAGTTAATTAATTAATTTTTCCAGAACATTAATTTTTTTATTAACAATTTTTTTTTAGTAAAAATCATAAAAAATTATATTTCTATTGTAGAAAAATTATATTAATATAGAAAAAATTATTTTTCCAGCTTACAAAAATTTTCATAAATATTACTATTTTTGAAATTTATTTCTTTCATAGTTATTTTGCACTATTTTTATTAATATTTTCTTAACTATTATTATTACCATTTTTTATTATTATTACCATTTTTTTATTATTATTAACATTTATTATTATTATTTTTGTAAATAAATAACTATTTTAAAAAAATTAACATTTATTGGAAAAAAAAGTATTATAATTGCACTTTTTTGAGTTTATTTATTTTGAATTGGATTTTTTTTGCGAGCGAATATTTGGGTTACATTTTTTTTATGGCCCAGAGGGACAATAGTTTACAGTTGAGTTGGTCTCTTTTATATACGAGTGCAAATCTCAATTGTCGTTAACAGGCATCAGTTAAATCTAATCTGTTATTTTATTGGCGAATAGCAAATGTATGACTTCCTAATAATTCTTCAATTTTTTTTCTCTTTATTTTTATTTTTTTTTTCATAATGAAAGTTCAAAAATTTAAATCTAAAAATATAACATTAAATTGTTTTTTATATTAATTATGTTCTAATTACATAATATTAGTCCTACATAATTATAAATATTAATTAGATATAAATTCATAATTGTTAATAATAATATTAAAAAATATTAATTTTTTTTACTATTAATTAATAATTATTTTTTATTTTAAACAAATAAATAAATTTTTTTTATTTATTTAAATTTATTACTAAATAGTAATAAATTTATATATTTACTATACAAGAATAATAATAATAATATAAAATAGATAGTTTAAAAAATAGTACTAGTAGAAAATAAGAATAAAAATTACTTTTCAATGGAAAAATTTTGAGAAAAAAATCTTCGTGTCAGTTTTGAAAAAAATATTTTATTCAGGATGTTCTAAAGAAAATATATCTATTTTTATCTGTTTTAAATTTAGAAAACTGGTCCATAAGTATCATACATTCACTACATATATTACTGGACAAAAGGAAATTTTTTTAAAAGATTTATTACTATATTTTATTATCATACTTTTTAATAATAAAAAATAAATAAATAAATAAAGTAAATAAAAAAATGTAAGAATGTTAAATAAAATTTAATTCTTTTAAGTTCATATTTTTTCTATTATGTACAAATTTTGAACTTCAAAATATTTTACAATCTAATGGACGCGAGTCTAGGCTCAAATATTAAATTTTAATTCCAATGTACATTAACACTGGAAAAAACTTGAGTATGTAAAATTTTGAAAAATAACAATTTTTTTTTTTGATAAAAAATAAAATTTTTTTTGACTCTTTAGGAAATGAAATTCTCTGGTCAAGAACTATGTCCGCTGGACCATTGCTTCACGAGCCTGAGAGGCCAGTGGTAATGACTGACATTCCTGGACCTCAGTCCCAAAAATTATTTAAAGAATTAAATAACATACAGGTAATTATATTTCTTGTATAGTAATTAAGGTAGAAGTTCTTTTATAATTTGAGGTTAAAATTTTTTTTTTAAATATTTCGTTTTACTTAATTTTAAAAAATATTTTCTTTACTCTTTTTGTTCACATATTTTATGCGAATAAGTAAACAGAAAGCGTATATTAATATTTAATAATAACAGTGTTACATCCTGTATATTTTTTTTCAACTTTTATCTTTCAAATTTTATCTTAAAAATAACTTACAATTGACCCTATAAGAGTTGCATTAAACAGACTAGACAAAAATTTCAAAATTATTTTTTTCCCACGAAAATTTGTTCAAACAACATTTTTATTGCTAACAGATTGCACCGTGAAAAAGGCAGTTCAAATTTCATCCCTCTTAACAGTTAATTTTAACCTTTTAGAAAAAATACTTTTTTCCGAACAAAATTCAAAGTGTTTCCAAATGTTAAAGGAATAACCATAAATTGAAATATAACCTATGACCAGATGTCTATAAAGAACGGCCTTTTTTTAAGGGTACGCGTACGGTCGTCCTTGCCCTAAGGTGGCCACTTTTTTATTCCTGAGGTGGCCACCATGTGTTTTTATGTAAAATCACTTTAAATTTTTTTACGATGTAACATTTATCAAAATATATATTACGAAAAATGTAAATTTTATCGATTTGGAAAATTTTATGATGAATAATAAAATAATTTAGTGTTTAATGTATGAAATAGGATAAATAATTAACAATATTTTAGAATGGCTTCTTATAAACAAAAAAGAGTTTGCAACTATTGATTCTTTGATTATCAGCCAAAAACAATAAATTTCAAATAAAATTACCTTAAATTGATTTTTGCAACTATTTTTTTAAATTTTTCAATGGATTTTTGAATCCACCTTGGGGACACTTTTTTTTAAAGCAAAATTTCAACTGATTTTCCATAGTCGCCTAAATTTTATTTTCCTTAGTAAAATAAAAAATTTTTTTTGCTAAAAAATTAGCAAAGGAGATACAGTTTCAGGGCATATATTATTAATTATTAATACCGTTTATGAATTACAGTCGTTCAAAAGATGGGTGGAAACCTTGGAGCCACCCTAATATTATGTTTATAAAAAACAAAAATTTTTATTAAAATCTTTAATTCAAGTTTGTAAGGATTATATATTATTATTAGATGAATATTTTTTTGTGGTTTGTTAATATATTAATTTAAGTAATTTTTAGACAAATTTTTTTTTTCTTATTAAAAAAAATATTTTTTAGAAAATTGTCCTAAAAATTACTTAAATTGATTATAGATTATAGTTGTAATTATAATTATTAATATATAGTTCTTATTATTACGGGAACTGTTTTGAAATAAAAAAAATAAATTTTTTTTTCAGCAAGCTGGTTCAGTTCAATTATTCGTTGATTATGAAAAGTCGACGGGTAATTATGTGTCTGATGTTGATGGAAATATTTTATTAGATGTTTATATGCAAATTTCATCGATGCCCCTTGGTTATAATCATCAGGCGATGCTCGATGTTTTGGCCGACCCTGTTAATCAAGTAAATTTTCTTTTTTTACTTTTTGAAAATTTAAAGCAAAAATTTATGATAATACGTATTAATAATAATTTTTAAAATTAATTTATAGAAAATAATTGCCAACCGACCGGCCCTGGGAGTGTTTCCCGGTGGAAATTGGCCGAAAAAATTGAAGGACGTTCTTTTGAAGAAAGGCGTAAGTAAAAAAAAAATTCGTTTCTCGTGAAAGATACAAAAAAAATAAACATATTATGAACAAATAGAAAAAAATTTTTTAAAATTGATAGAAAAAAATTTATTTAAAAATCTTTAATTTTATTATAATATTATAAATAATATTTTAGGTCGCACCACCTGGTTTGTCGAATATAACAACAATGATGTGTGGCTCGTGTTCAAATGAAAATGCATTTAAAGCAATCTTTTTTTGGTACGCAGAGAAAAAGAGGCAAGGCGCTCCATTTACAAAGGAGGAAATGGATAGTTGCATGATAAATAACAATCCAGGGTCGCCTAATTATTCAATTATGTCTTTCAAAGGTAATAAAAAAAATTATTTTTAATAATTAAACAATTTTACAATTTTTTTTTCCCATTTTTAATAATACATAAAATTCTAATTTTGTTTTTTTCATTTTCAACCTTTTATGTTTTACGATTTTTTTTTTCAATAAAAATATATTAACTTTTTATTTTTCAATAAATGTATGTCCTTTTTTTCTACAAATGTATTTTTTATATTCTTTAACAAAAATTTGTATGTTTTATTTTTTAATAAATTTGTATTTTTTATTTTTAATTAAATATGTATTAATTTAAATTTAATAATAAATTTATTATTCGTCAAAATTTTGTCTGACATATTGGTTACGCCATTTTGTATTTTTCAAATCCGACATCAAATTCATAATTATCGACCCCATATAAACCCCTTTAGTGACAATGTTTTGAGCAAATTGAAACTTTTTTTTTTAAAAAGACACCATTTTGGTCATTTGTTCAGAACCTTTTTTGAATTAATTTTTTCAGGTGCTTTCCATGGACGGACACTAGGCTCCCTATCAACGACTCACAGTAAATATATTCACAAAATTGATGTACCGGCTTTTGATTGGCCGATAGCACCTTTCCCTAAGTACAAATATCCCCTTGATGAAAATGTTCGTGAAAATCAGCAAGAAGATCAAAAATGCTTGGCAGAGGTAAATATTCTCTTTTTAAATTAAAAAAATTTTTCCCCCTTTATTTTCAAATATTTCTCTGTCGTAAAACAAGCTTGACGCCTCGAGATCGAATGCCACCGATTGACTCGTTCGCAACTCTTTTATAGTCGAGTCGTTCGTCTCTGGTGGGGGTAGACGATATTTACCGACATTTGGTTATTTCCGACGCGCGAAATTTGAAATTCACATTTTTTACCTTTAACATTTTATACTAAATGTGTATCATCGATTTATTAAAATCGAAGTTTTTAATTATTTTCACTGATTTGTATTGCTTTTTTAATTAATCTGCATTTAATTGTAATTAATTTGCAATCAATTGTAATTAATCGATATTTCAACAGATTGAAGATTTAATAGTTCAATACGAAAGGAAAAATAGTCCAGTGGCTGGAATAATAATTGAACCAATTCAAGCTGAAGGTGGTGATAATCACGCGTCACCGGAATTTTTCCAAAAACTTCAGGCAATTGCAAAAAAGGTGATAAATTTTGCAAAGATATTTATTTTTTTTAAATATACATATAAGTTTTATTTTTTATTTGTTTTATTTTCATTTTATAGCATGGTTCGGCTCTTTTGATTGACGAAGTACAAACGGGTGGGGGACCAACTGGAAAAATGTGGTGTCACGAACACTTTAATCTTGAATCACCACCGGAAGTTGTTTCGTTCAGCAAAAAAATGCAAATGGGCGGTTATTATCACATTCCTGAAATGAAGTAAGTGATAGTTTTGCCCAACGAAAATATTACATTAATTATTAATTAATAATTACTTTAGAGGTTGCGAACTCATAAGGTGGCAGCGGTGGGATTACTGGCGAAATCGTCGCATTTCGTATATCAGAATTCTATAACAAGATTTTAGAGGAAACATTTTTTTTAATTGTTTCTAATGAATTTTTCTAAAATTGTACATTGTACAGATATTATTTTCGATATAATGAAAAAAATAAAAAATTTACAGAGCAAAACAGCCGTACAGAATTTTCAACACATGGATGGGTGATCCAAGTAAATTAATCTTACTCGAATCGGTATTGGAAGTGATTCAACAGGACAATCTTTTGGATAGAGTCGCACGAGTTGGTGACTATACATTAAAACAATTAATGACAATGCAGAGGGAATTACCGCATGCTATTAATTCAGCCCGAGGTCGAGGAACTTTTATTGCTTTTGATTGCGCGACACCACAGCTTCGCGATTCAACCGTTAAGAAATTATTATCAAAAGGTAAACGAAAAATTTACAATATTTTTTGCATTTTTTTTTTGTAAAAAGTAAAAAAAATATTTTTAATTAAAAAAATCAGCAAATAATTTTTCTTTTTGAAATTTAAACTAAAAGGAAATTTTTTTCGGGGTTGTTTTTAGGAATTCAATCGGGAGGCTGTGGGGAGAAGGCAATTAGACTGAGGCCCGCTCTTACATTCACGGAATATCATGCAAACATTTTCCTCGATACTCTTCGTTCCGTTCTCAAAAATTAAGAAGAATAACAAATTTTTATTATTTTCTAAAGTTTCTTTCAAACATCCAGTGTCTTCCAAAGGTAAAACAGAAAAAATGTAGAGAAAAAAAACTTGTCTTCCATTTTATTGAAAAACAAAATCGTGAGATTATTTTTCTACAAGAAAATGTATTTAGCAGATTTTAACCTCGTTAACAAATAAAATATTATAAATTCTTTTTTAATTATATATATTGAAAATAATGTGCATATCGATTTTAAAAATTATGGGAAGAATTAATATTTCCCTATCTACCTCTTGAGATTTGTTTTAAAATAATTTCGAAAAATGTTGGGAGAATTATATATATATATTTTTTTTGAATATTTGTAAATTCTGTTTAAGTATTAAAAAAAGTGATTCTTTTCTTTATGTACTGTTTAATTATTTGTCTAACCTTTTGAAATTTTTGTATTTTTCTGTTTTTCATTATGCAATTTCCTACTTTACCGATGGTAGGTAACAAAATGAAAAAGGAGGTCTTTAAATGGTTTAACTGTCAACTGACGTTAACTGACCGTTAATTGAAATTAATTAAAGTAATTAATTAAATGTTACAAAATAACAACAATAAAATAAAATTTTTAAAATGTTAAAATTAAAAATAACGGGTTATGTAACCTCAAACTGTCAAGAAATATAAAATAGTTTATTATTTCTCAATAAATATGTTAAAATTATAAATAACGGTTTTCTAACCTAAAATTGTCTAGCCTTAAAAGAATTAATTTGTTTTAAATGAATTAATTCGAATTATCAATTAGAATACTGGTAATATAACCTCAGACTGAATAATAATTTATAATATTATTCTTTTCGAATATCTCCCTCTTAATTACAAGAAATAATTTTTGTTGAAAATATCATTTTCTTATTAAATAAAAAGTAAAATTTTGCATATAAATATCAATTCTTAATTAAATGTAATTTTTTTACCAAGTTTATTAATATTTAAATTAAAAATAAGAAAAACTCACCCATTACAGACATATAAATTTATTCTACCTGATTTTTTTCAATTAAATAGTACAAATAATTAAATATTCTTTTGTTTTCAAAAACTTTTCTTCCCACACTGCGAACAAATCTGCGAAGAGAAATATTTTTACGTTTTCATTATTTTTCGTAAAACTTCGTTAAAATGCTCAAACTCAGGAGATCGGCTCTTCAGTATCATATGATCAACAATTCGTTGTCGTATCTGCAAGAAAGAAAAAAAAATAAAAGTTTGAATGAGAAAAAAAAAATATTTTTTTTAACACAAGAACGGGTATAATTACTTTTCTATTTTGATCTTCATCACCATATTTTTGTGATAAATTCCACAAATTAACGGACAATTGTGCCATTGTTGATTGTTGTAAATCTGCTCTTATTATCATACGAATAAATAAATCTAAAGCTAGTGTTGATTGTTTTTCCAATTGTTCGATTGTGCCCAAATATTTTAAATGTGTTAAAATTTCATGAAGCACCTTCGATGATATTTTATTTACTTCGACAATGAATTTTTGATCTGAACCATAAAGCCGATCATTTGAATCCACCTAAAATTTAATAAAATTTAATTTAATTATTTAAATACAATATAATAAATTTATTTTCTATTTTTTTAAATGTAAGGTGCCATACCCCCCTACCCCTAAAGCGTTACGTAATTTAAGTATGGCTTCTAATGAAAATAAAAGTAAAAATACTTTGAAATTCAGTAATATTAAAACAAATATATATGCAATTTTATAAATAAAAATTCAAACCTTGTCAACATGATATGGATAATTTTCTTGAGTGTAAGTACTCAAAAGATCTAGAACTCGTAGATAGAGATAATATTTCGTTGATGAATGTTCTTCAAAGCAACGTTGAATAGCATTTAAAAGGCCTCGCATCAAGTACAAAACTCCGTGTTCAGGACTGTCCTTTTTTACAGAACATTTGAAAAAATCAAAATAATTTTTCTCATAAAAGACTTTAAAAAAAATTAAAAAATATTCATACTAGCGGAAATTAATATAAATTTACTTACTGGAACAACAAGAAGTGTCGATAAAAAATTCGAAAGATAGGAAAGCAAACATGGTTCCGTACTTTTTTGCCTCCCATCGACATCAATTGTTTTCGGCATTTCTGGAACCAGACTCAATGCCGCTTTGAAAGATGCATCGGCTATGAAAGTTTATAATTATTAATGACTTTTTTGACCTTATAATCGTAATATTTTTGTAATATTACTAAGATTTCTTCGAAAGATTGATTCAAGAAAACGAATTATTAAAAATTATTTAAAAGAAAAATAAATATTTCTAATCTATGTAGGTATTATGGTTAAAAAGAAAAATTTTCCTACCTTGACCTAAACACTGATTGAGAAGTGAAACTTGACCGGAAAGAAGATATAATTGAAGTCGTGAATGAACCGATGATAATGATGGAATTGTAATAAAACAAAAAGCCGCACAAGCTCGAACAAATGCCGAAGTTCGACGCGTGTGATGTCCACGTACAATTTTTCTAGTGTCAACAGCCAATCTATTGACACACTAAAAAAAAATAAAATTTACCACTTTCTAATTACTTGAAAACATAATTATTAATTTTTTCCCCTTTTTTAAAGGACGTGTGAAAATTTCTAAAACGGGAAAAAATAATTTAAAAACGTTAAAAAAAATTTAAAATTTTATACCTGGACCAATTGAACATGAACAGCGTCTAGATTTGGAAAAGCGGCTCTTGCCTCAACATAAAAATTCAATTGCTTCTCAAAATCACGGCCAAAATCGATTCGCTGAACGAGGCCGCAAATTAAATTTCCAATTTGTCGTTTCTCATCTTCCACAGTCAATGCACTGAAATTTTTTAGGACAAAATAATAATAAATTAAGAGATAAAATATTTTTCCTCTTATTACTTATTAATTAGTTTTTAAAAAAGTAAACTTTTAAATCACTTACCTAACAGAATCATGGATAATTTTCATAATAAACATAAGAGCATTGATTACAATTGGATCTGTAATTGGTCCATTTTGAGAGCCAAATCCATCGACAATTATTTTACATACATCAACTTTAATACTCTCCTTATGAAAGAGGTCCAATAGTGGTAGAAAATTATTCTGCAGCAAATTATGAGAAAAACGAAACAATTTTTAATCACTTACATTTTTTTTGGTTTTGAAAATTTTTATTAAAAAAAAATAATTGTAATGTATTTTCAGTTTTTTTTAGATTCTGTGCATAGTAGTATAGCTATGCCGCTTCTGGATAATATCGGTAATGCAGATTCCTACTTACCGACCACGAGGGTAATTTACCGGCCGTTGGTGGGGTACCTGATTTGCATATATTTAAATTATACATACATTATACATTGCATATCATTATATTATCAATTGTCTTAAATTATTACAATTGGTTTTTACTGTATTCCAGATTTTCAAGTATCTTGATACTTTTCCCTCTTATTCTTGAAGGTGTAGAGTTAGTTGTGGACAACAAGATCATCACCAACTTCATACTCTTTGCTCCTTCTCCTATCGTTGTAGACAAGACAGAAGAAGAAGAAGAGTTAGCTGAGTACAACATTTTCTATTTATATACTTCTTTTTTTCAAGTTTTATTTTAATTAATTTATTTGTTTATTTATCATGGCTCACCGAAAATCTAATAATCGAATAGTAGTCAATCCATATGCAAGAGTAGTCGAAAGAGTAAACAAAAGAGTATTATCTCAAGACAGCATTGATGAAATTTGTGAGGTCTCACAAACTTTCATTGACGTTGTCCATGTTGAATTGAGATCTATTGCATCTGAAGAAGTCAATGCTCGTTTCAAAACAGCATGTGAGTGGCATAAAAAGTGTAAGGCACACTTTGCTTTATTAACAAGGTTCGCTAAACGTTATATAATGCAGGGTTCTCATAATAATAAAAGAATTGAAAATTTGCTAAAACAACTTAAATTTTATGAATGCCAGTTAGATAACATTATGGAACTTGCACAAACTAAGAAACATGGAGCTGGAATAGATAAATCGAATGAAAAAATTAAATGGGTAGTTACTAACAGGGCTTTTAACAATAGACTTCAAGATGGAAGTATTATAAATATTTCACATTTAGATATCAATGATTTCTTAGATGATGCTAATTCAGTTTTTAAAGATCAGGTAGAACGAGCATTAAGAGATGGTCCATTAAAAGTATACACAGTTTTTGTTGCTAAGTATAAACAAGTTCTGTCTGATAATACTACAGTTTTTGATATAAAAACCTTTATTGCTAGTACGAAAGAAATTTTTCCTACAACTCATTTAGATGTTTTGTATAATGAAAATTTTAAACAAGTAACGCTTCGCCTTTGTGAAGATTTTGAAGAAAAAGATTCAAATTGACGACTTGATTCAATTCAAAGATTAGATGTAAATTTTAATAGATACAACCCCATGAAGGCTGGTTCTTTTATAGATTAAAGCTTATTACTTCCTAAAACAGATTCTTCATCTATGGGAGGTAATAATACAGAGATTGTTCAAAATCATAAACTTCTGAGCATTGGATGTTATCTAAAATTTAATGAACAAAGACTAAGGTTAGAGACCATTGTCACCTAACTGGTAAATACCGAGGTGTAGCTCATCAATATTGCAACCTAAACTATCAGGAATTGAATACTATTCTTGTTGTTTTTCATAATTTGAGTGGTTATGATGCTCACTTTATTATAGAAGCCATTGCGAATGAGTTTGAAGGTAAAATTGATCTCCTTCCTATTACCGAAGAAAAATATATTAGCTTCACAAAACATTTCCCAGAAAATGGTATAAAATTTAAATTCATTGATTCATTTCGATTCATGGCATCATCTTTGGACAAATTGGCCTCATATCTATCAAATTATTCAATAGTACATTCCGAATTTGAGTCTTATAATGTTAAAACGATTCAGTTATTAACACGCAAAGGAATTTTTCCATATGAGTTCTTCGACAATAGATCGAAATTAAACGAGACACATCTACCTCCAAAAGAGAAATTTTACAGTACCCTAAATGATTCTCATATAAGCGATGAAGATTATCGTCATTCACAAGAGGTTTGGTCTGCTTTTAATTGTCAATATCTCTACGAGTATGTTTATTTGTATATGAAAACTGATATTTTACTACTCGCAGATTTCAGTTTGTTGAAAGTGGTATTAGAGGGGGGATTAGCCAATGTTCAAACAGATATACTCATGCCAATAATCCGTACATGAAAAATTATAATGAAAATGAAGATCCATCTTATATTGTATATTTGGATGCTAATAACCTTTATGGTTGGCTATGATTCAAGCACTTGCAGATATTGTTATGTTTGTTAAAAGTGGTATTAGAGGGGGGATTAGCCAATGTTCAAACAGATATGCTCATGCCAATAATCCGTACATGAAAAATTATAATGAAAATGAAGATCCATCTTATATTGTATATTTGGATGCTAATAACCTTAATGGTTGGCTATGATTCAAGCACTTGCAGATATTGATATTGTTATGTTTGTTGAAAGTGGTATTAGAGGGGGATTAGCCAATGTTCAAACAGATATGCTCATGCCAATAATCCGTACATGAAAAATTATAATGAAAATGAAGATCCATCTTATATTGTATATTTGGATGCTAATAACCTTTATGGTTGGCTATGATTCAAGCACTTGCAGATATTGTTATGTTTGTTGAAAGTGGTATTAGAGGGGGGATTAGCCAATGTTCAAACAGATATGCTCATGCCAATAATCCGTACATGAAAAATTATAATGAAAATGAAGATCCATCTTATATTGTATATTTGGATGCTAATAACCTTTATGGTTGGCTATGATTCAAGCACTTGCAGATATTGATATTGTTATGTTTGTTGAAAGTGGTATTAGAGGGGGGATTAGCCAATGTTCAAACAGATATGCTCATGCCAATAATCCGTACATGAAAAATTATAATGAAAATGAAGATCCATCTTATATTGTATATTTGGATGCTAATAACCTTTATGGTTGGCTATGATTCAAGCACTTGCAGATATTGATATTGTTATGTTTGTTGAAAGTGGTATTAGAGGGGGGATTAGCCAATGTTCAAACAGATATGCTCATGCCAATAATCCGTACATGAAAAATTATAATGAAAATGAAGATCCATCTTATATTGTATATTTGGATGCTAATAACCTTTATGGTTGGCTATGATTCAAGCACTTCCCTATGGTGGTTTTGAGTGGGTAAAAGATGTAGATAGATCTTTTAACTTTAATATCGGTAATGATTCAGATTTTGGTTATATATTAGAAGTTGATTTAGAATATCCACATGATCTACATTAAAGTCATAGTGACTTACCATTTTGTCCAGAACACTCAAAACCACCTGGATCAAAACAAGAGAAATTGCTCACTACCCTCCTACCAAAACAAAAGTATATTCTCCATTATCGTGCGCTTCAACAAGCAATAGAGAGTGGTCTTAAACTCACTCAAATTCATCGAGTTTTAAAATTTAAACAATCTGCATGGTTGAAGCGTTATATCGATTTTAATACCGACATGCGAACAAATGCAAAAATTGAGTTTGAAAAAAATCTCTTCAAACTTATGAACAATGCAGATTATGGTAAGACAATGGAGAATGTACGAAAACGTGTTGATGTAAAACTTGTAACAAAATGGGAGGGTAGGTATGGAGCAGAGGCTCTCATCTAGAAACCAAACTTCCACACACGAGCTATTTTCAATGAAAACTTGGTTGCTGTGGAACTTAACAAAACTAAAGTGCTTATGAATAAACCAATCTATATTGGACTTAGCGTTTTGGATATATCTAAAACATTGATGTATGATTTTCATTAAACAAAACTTAACAAAACTAAAGTGCTTATGAATAAACCAATCTATATTGGACTTAGCGTTTTGGATATATCTAAAACATTGATGTATGATTTTCATTATAAATATATGAGAAACAAGTATAGTAAAAATTGTAAATTGCTCTACACTGATACTGACAGCCTTATTTATAAAATTAAATGTACAGATATCTACTCTGATATGAAAGCAGATATTTGTAAATTTGATACATCTGATTATACTGCTAATAATGTATATGAAATTCCGCAAGCTAACAAAAAAGTCTTAGGACTCATGAAAGATGAGTGTAATGGACGAATAATAACAGAATTTGTTAGTTTACGAAGTAAAATGTATAGTATTCGTGTGGAGGAAGAAGATTTTTTGAAAAAAGCAAAAGGTGTCAAGACGGTAGTTGTGAAAAAATCTATTACTTTCAATGATTACGTGTACTGTCTAAGGAACATTAAAATACAAACTAGAGTACAATATTCTATAAGATCAAAACTACATAATGTACATACACAAAAACAGACAAAAATAGCATTGAGTCCTTATGACGATAAAAGACGTCTTTTAGACTTGTACAAAAAGACGTCCTATACATGTTCTATGTCTTGGCCATTAGATGTCTTTAAGATGTCTAAAAGACGTCTTTTTCATTCAACATTTGAAAATAGAAAAATTTGCATAAATAGAAAATATATATTATTTTCTAAGTTCAACTTGGACTTATAGAAACTAATCAATGCAAAAGTGATTGGAATTTTTCTAAGTTTAATTCATTTAAGTGAGATCGTTAACTTTGTAGAGGTTCGTATCTGTCTTGAACGGCTGAGGTGCCGGAATTTTTTATTATTTCTCCACATTGTATTAAAAAAAATAAAATTAAAATAAATTTAATACAATATTACTGAGTTTCAACTTAGAAAATGTTAAAAAAGAAATGTTTATTTAAGATCTGAAGAAATGTAAAAAGAAGGAATCTAAAAGACGTCTTTTAGACGTCCCTTTTATGTCTTTTAGACGTCCAAAAAACGTCTTTAAGACGTACTTTAGACGTCCTTTCTTATGTCTTTTAGACGTCTTTTGAACGTCTTTTGGACCAGACATAGAACGTTTTTTAGACGTCTTTTAGATGACTCAGAGACATTACAATCATTGTCCCCGAATTGTCCGCGGACGTCTTTTAGACGTCCCTATGCCCACTGGGTTGATATACCTACTCCTTTATTATTATATGCTTGAAAATTTTTTTTTCTTTAACTTTAATAAAAATTTACATATACAATTTTATATAAAATTCAATTAATTTAAAAATTGTTTAAAATATAAAGGTAGAATAATAAAAGAAGCAATTTGAAAGTAATTTTTTTTATTATTATAAGCCTTTAAATATTTACATAATTTTTATAGTATAATCTTATAATATTTTATTCAAATCCAATAACATTAAATTTGCCACCAATATATTTTAATCACAACTTCTCCGACTGTACGGCTTCTTCCATCATTGTGAAGAAGGTAGGGTCAGCTTCAAATAGTTTTGCGAACCTTGCCGGCAGAAAAGTTGTTAATGCAGCATCCAAGTCTACTACAATCCTAGAACCATATTTGGTCTGCACCTTGTTTATTTTAGTTACGTTGTATAACTCATTCACAGTCAACTCAGAAAGCGGCTTCGTTGGCAGAAATCTCTTCATGCGACCAATGGCGTTGACTTTTTGGAAGTCCATTGTTTTAATATCTGTAAGCAAAGAAAAAAGATGGATTTTTAATATTAAATTTATAAAACTAATTTGAAATACAAAATGTTTCAATGAAAGAAAGAAAATTTACCTACCAAATGAGTAGATGATGCTGTATTTGTTAAAACTGCTAGTACTGCTAATGTTGCTGTAGATGCTGAAGCTGTTGGTACTGTTGATACTGCTGAAGCTGCTGCTGCTGGAAATTTAAATAGAAGTGTCGAACCGTTGCCCACTCTTTTACCCCCACTTTAACGACTGCGCACGCAACTGCCTCCACTTTAAGTTAAAAAGAAGAGTCATTTAGAAGACGTGTTCAAACTCGCATGAAAATGACGTCACTAAAATGTTTCTAAAAAAAGTGTCTTTGTCATTATCTACAGGCAGGTTAAAACCTGTCTGAAGGTTTATTAGACAATGTCTTTATTCTATTCAAGATGCAGGTTGAAACATGCTTTAAGATATTCAAACAATACTATTGTTATCATGGAAAAAGACAAGTTGAAACTTGCTTACATATTTTTGGACAATATATTTATTCCTATGGTGCTATAGTACCAGGGAAGAACGCTGCAACAGTCAGACAGACAGGTCTGATGCATGGAACTTTCACTCACTTAACGCGGTAACCGTACGCGCACTTTTGCTGCGCACTGGGCCTTACCACAGCACCCACCACCACACACTCCCACTACCCACAACGCCTGCTCGGTATCTCGCGAACGCTTAATCCCTCGGGGTTCTCTATACCGTTTTTGAAATTTCTAGTTTATACTAAGTGGGTGGTGGTGGATGGTAGTATTAGAAATATACATATAAAGGAAAAAAGTTGGTGGGAGGGGGGTGGTTAACTAAGAGCAATGTATTTTACACAGGTGAGTGGGTGGTGGGAGGGGGGTGTTGCAAAGAAAAAAAATGTATGCAAATTAGGTTGAATGTAAAAAGAGGGTGGGGTGAAAGTGGGTGGTGTTTGCATATTATACGTCCAAAAGGATGGATAGTGGGTGGAATTTGCATAAACTAAAAGGGTTAACAATGAAAATTGAATAATAAACTATAGAAAACGTATGCAAATTAAAAGGGTTAACTAATTTAAATATATGCAAATCAGGTACCCCACCAACGCTCGGTAACTTTTCCATATATTTAAATATATGTAAATTAAAAGGGTTAACTAATTTACATATATGCAAATCAGGTACCCCACTAACGGCCTGTAAATTACCCTCGCGGTCGATAAGTAGGAATCTACATTACCCATATACCCACAAACGCCCGGTAACTTACCCTCGCGGTCGGTAAGTAGGAATCTGCATTACCGATATTATCCAGAACCGGCATAGCTATACTACTGTGCATATTTTTTTAATAATGTCAAGCGACTAGTGCCTCACAAGGATTTATTAATTTTTTTTCGTTTTTTCTCCTTTTTCATTTACAGAAAAGGAGAAATCGACTTAAAATATAAAAAATATATATTATATAGGATATAATATATATTATATATAAAATATAATATAAATATTATATTTTCTAAAAAATTAAAAATTTTGGAGATGTTAGAAATATATTAAAAATATAGAATATATAAAAAATATATAATATATAAAAGTATATAAAAAATATCGTTTTAAAGCTGAATATAATGTAATTTAATTCAATAAAAACTTAAAAATTCCAAACCTAAAATAGTTTTTTCAAAACAAAAATTTCTTCCTAAAATAAAAATTTTTTTTTATTATAATTATAAAATTTGAAAAATTCTCACCATAATCAACAATGATTCGAAGTCCTGTGTGTGAGCGACAATTTTCTCGACAATTGTTTGTAACTGTGGATAGAATTGTTCAAAAATTCGATTTGATCCCAAATGATTGATAATTGCTCCCAAAAATTGATTTAGTTCCGTTACCTACGAACATTAAATTTAAAAAAAGAAATTACCAATTTTTCGTTAATTTTTCAACTTTTAAAATTTTTTTTTAAAAATGAAAAAAAAATTTATTTTTTATAAAATATATCAAATTTTAAATATCAAGTTTCTTAAGCCGCATCAACTTACGGAAAAATGAATAACTGTAAATTGAATCCAAATTTCAGTGCAATACATAAATTTCGTCGAATCTTTGAGGCTCGCCAAATATTTCCAAACTGCATTTAAAACCATTTGACAATCATCTTTCGATGGGGGTTCTTTTACAAAAGATTCGCCCAAATTCCGATAGAGAAGATATTGAGGAAATCCTAACAAAAATTATAAAAATTTATAAATTTATAAAAAGTTTATAAAATTATAAAAAATTTATAAAAATTTATAAAAAATTTATAAATTTATAAAAAATGTATAATTCTTTAAAAAATGTATAAAGTTATGAAACATTTATTAAAAAAATGTACTTATTTATAAAAATAAATAATGTTGTTTTAGAAACAAACAAAAACAAAAAAAAACATTTTTTATTAATATTAAAAAAAAAATAATAAAATAAAATTATTAAAACAAAAAAAATTTATTATTTAATTAATAAATTTCCAATTATAAATTTCTTTATACTGTTACCATCATCTTCACAAGTTGTCACCAAATTTACAAATTCCATCGATCTTTCTGCAATGTATGATGCTTTGAACGACGTTAATGCAGTGTTTATTAATAATCCTCTAAAAAAAGACGAAAAATATATTTTTAGAATTCTATAATAATATTTTTAATATTAGAAAAAAAAATTATTGCCTCTGGCCGTAGGCGTTAAGGCGCTTACAAACACAAATAAAGGCCAAAGGTTCGATCCCCCCAAGGATAATTGATAAATTTATAAATATTAACTACTTTTTGTTCTTACTATCATTTTAATATTAATTTTTTTTATTTATTTAAGAAAATTAATATTATTTGATTTAAAAAAACATTTTATTATTAGAAAATATTTAATATTTTTGTTATACTTAGAAAATATTTTTTTAAGTAACAAAAAAATTTTATTTAAAAATATTAAAATAAATAAAATAATATAATAAATAAAAATAATTTACTTATATAAAAATTTTATTTTCCCAAACCTTTTTGGCATTAATTTGCAGCGTGAAATAATTTCAGTCATTAAATTATCGGTTGCGGTTGCAGCGACAATTTCCAATATCCATTCAAGAGCCGGTGTATAAAGATTCAAATAAGAATGAAAAGAAATATTTTGCTTGATCAATTCAATTTTCATCGATGGCGTGAATAGTTGTTGAAATGTGCAAAGAAAATCGTAAAAATTCTCCTTTGCAAATTCAAAATCTGTATTTTTATTTAATGCCAATCCAACGCGACACAAATAGCAACGAGCGTAAACTGCAATCAATGGATTGCCAATACCGCGAATCATTCGTGTCATTCTTTTTAGTGCTGTCACTGCTTCGCTGCAAAATTTAAAAAAAAAATTTTTTTATTGACTTTGGTCGTGGGTGTAAAGGCGCTTGTAAATGTAAATGAGGGTTTAAGGTTCGATCCCGCACAAGAATTTAATTTTTTTTCTTTCGTTTTTTCTCTTTTTTTATTTAGAAAAAGACAAAAATCGAATGAAAATATAATTAAAAAAATATTTTGATTTCTTTACTTAAATTTTCTGATTCTATTTATTTAGGTAAATAATTCTTTTGGTTTTTCTTTCTTTCTTACCTTGTAGTAAGGAAATTATACGATTTAATAATTGCCATTTCAACAAAAAGTCTCGGCACCAATTCTCGAATTGAGGCAATTTTATAGAACCAATTTTGACAAGTTTCCTTTGCATTCTCCGGAACCATATCCGGTGTAAAATTTTCCGGCAAGCTTGCACTTTTACTCCCAGGTCTAAATTGATGCAAAAAAAGTTTTTTTTTTGAAAAAAATATTTCGTTAGTGACAAGAAAAATACGGAACCGTTCATTAGAAATTAAAATTCTATAGAAAGTTCCACAAAATTGAAGATTTAAAAATGAAAAGGTCTCTTTATGTATTTTTTAATAACTGAAAAAAAGTTCCGTACAAACTAGAATTTTATTACGAAACAAATCTGCGGAACTTCTATGGAACCGTTCCGAAAAATTTTTCAATATATATATTTTGAAATATTTTAAAATTTTTATACAAAAATAGAGAAAAATATATAAAAATAGAGAAAAAAATTCTCACTTGTTAGATTCGGACTTCATTTTTAATCTTTCATATACGAGTTTACCGAAAATGTCCAAAATGTCAGTGATGAGGACAAATTTACTTGGATAAAAGGCAATGACTGAAGTGTCGCCCAACAATTTTGCGCACTGGAAAAATGTAAATAATTTTCTAAAGTAAGAATTAGGTTAAATTTAATTAATTCTTTCAGTGGAGTTTAGAAGAATTAATGAACTAGTTCCGAAAATTATTAAAATAATAAAAAAGGTAAATTAATGGACTGGTACCGGAAAGTATAACGAACTGCAAACAATTTACTGAACTTGTTCCGTAAAAATGAAATTTAAATTCTTTTAGTTGAATTTAGAAGAATTAATGAACTAGTTCCGAAAATTATTAAAATAATAAAAAAGATAAATTAATTTAATGATTTCTTTCAGTTGAATTTAGAATAATTAATGAAGAAGTTCCGAAAAATATTAAAAGAATAAAAAGGGTAAATTAATTGACTGGTACCGGAAAGTATAATGAACACAAAAAAATTTACTGAACTTGTTCTGTAAAAGTATCTAACCTATAGAATTAACAGAATTATTGAAATAGTTCTAAAAAATGATTGAAGGAATACAAAGAGAAATCAATAAACACCAGAAAAATTGAACAAACTTATTTTAAAAAAAAATTATTGAACTCGTTCCGTAAAAGGTATCTGCCTATATATAGAGAATTAATATAATTAACAAACTAGTTTCAAAAAATTATTAAAGGAATAAAAAGAAAAATTAATAAATTGGTGCCAGAGAAATTTAACAAACTTATTTTAAAAAAAATTTACAGAACTTATTCCGTGAAAGAAACTTAACTAATAGAGTTAACATAATTAACGAACTAGTTCGAGAAACGACTAAATGAATATAAAGACAAATTAATGAACTGGTACGAAAAAACGGCCTTGTTTTTTAAATTACAGAACTTGTTCCGTAAAAAAGATTTCTTTTATACTCTTAATAGAATTAATAAACTACTGTAGAAAAACTATTCAAAGAGTAAAGAAGAAAATAAAAGCCGGTACCAGAAACAATTGAGTAACTCTTTCAAACACAATTTTACTGAACTTGTTCCGTAAATGGTGTGCAATCGAAAAAATTGATAGAATTAATAAACGAGCTTTGATAAATGACTAAAAGAATAAAGACGAAAATTAATTAACTGGTATTAGAAAAATTTAACGAACTTGTTTTAAAAAAAATTTACTGAACTTAGTTCTTTGCACTATCACAACGATGTAATTTTTCTTTGCGAATCATAAGTCACAAAAAAGTACGGAACTTGTTCAGGAAAATGTTTTACCAAGCCTTTTAAGGAAAATTTAGTAGTTTTATTTAGAAAACTATGTAATTTTTCATTACAAATCTCAAGTCACATAAAAATACGGAACTAGTTCAGGAAAATTTACCACTAAAGCCTTTTAAGAAAAATTTATCAGTTTCTTGCGAATCATAAGTCACAAAAAATACGGAACTAGTTCAGAAAAATATTTACTCAGCTTCTTAAGAAAAATTTACCAGTTTCATTTAGTATAAACACTATGACAACGATCTAATTTTTCTTTGTGAATCACAAGTAAAAAAATACAGAACTAGTTCAGGAAAATTTTTTATTAAGCCTTTTAAGGAAAATTTAGTAGTTTTATTTAGAAAACCATGTAATTTTTCATTGCAAATCTCAAGTCATAAAAAATACGGAACTAGTTCAGGAAATTTTTTTTGCGAACCAATTTAACAAAATATTGTGAAATTAGTAAATTTTTTTTCTCTTTTCATACCTGAATTGCAATTTTAAGTGCCTTTACTCGAAAATCCGAGTGCCATGCTTGAACAAGTTCATTATTTAATTGCTCGATTCTTGCCATGTATTCCTGTTGTGATAAATCGAGTAATTGTCGAACGGAACCTTCTTCATATTCATCTAATCTTTCGAGTCTTGTTTTCACTCTATCCACAGTTCCACTTGATTGCACTTTTACAACAACTGTAATTATTTATTAAAATCAATTTCTTTTGTTTATTTAATTATTTAGTTTGACAGTTAGTTAATTATTTATTTTGACATTTACTTTTAATTTTAATTAATTTTAATTTTAATTGAATTATTTAATGTAACCCTTTAATTAATTATTAAACTTTACCATTTCATTTTATTTCATAATTTAATTATTTAATCATTTAATTAATTATTGCATTTATTCATATTATCAATTACTTTTAATTACTTTTTTAATTGAATTATATTATTTCATTTTTTAATCAATTATATTATTACAGGTATTATTTAAGTATTTCAAATTTTTTTAAATGCAAAAAAATTTTCCAAAGAAGAAATGAAAAAGATAAATTTAAAATTCAAAATTAAAATTTCAGGAGTGAATTTTTACGAATTTTTGACCTAATTTTCTGTTTTAAAAATTTTAGGTTCCTTATTGTCATCAATGGGAGAAGAATTTTCTGTTTTCGATTTATTAGCGCGTTCTTTATCCGCTTCAGCTTTATTTAGTAATTCTTCAAAAAAATCCGAAAATTCTTTCCAATTTTTTAATTCACGCGGTTTTTGTGTTGTTAAATTTTCCTCATTCACTGCTGGCACATTATTAATTGCACTTGTAACTTTTTTTAATTTTCTTTTTTCCGAGTGCTTTCGTTTTTTACTCTGTTTCTTTGGCATTTTTTTCCCTTTTGTTTTTACGAAAAGAAAATTTTTTTGAAAATTATTTCAATTTTTAAAAATCTAATATATTATAATTATAAAACTTATACAATTTATTATAATTTTATAGATAGAAATTTTTTTTATCTTTTTTTAAAATTTAAAATTTTTTTATATATTTTTAGTTAAGTGATTTAATTTTAATAGCAACGACGTTTTGTCTCCAAAACGTCTGTTAAGTGCACTAATTCTCGTTTCTTGATTAAAGACGTGATTTCTTCTTTCTATGAGACGAAATTTAAGGGTGGGGGGTAAAAGAGAGTGGGAGGGGGTAAGGGAGATATTTCTAAGTCACACGTTGGTTAGACACTTTTTTTCGCAAAACTTGCAATTTTTCTTGGTTAGTGAAATTATACTCAGAGACGAAAGTGTAAAAGTGCTGTTACTACACTTTTTATTTGATCTTAATGAAATAAAATCTTGGAATTTGTCATCTTGTATTAAATAAAATGAGAATTATACAAAACAATTTTTAACTTATAGAATTTATCATTTCTTTACGAAGTACTATACCTATAATTCGTTTTCTAATCATAAAAATAAAAAAACTTAAAATAATTATAAAACATTAATTACGGAACTGGTTCAGGAAAATTTTAAAATACCTATAAAATGTAGATTACTGGTATTTTTAAAAATCAGATTCCAGAAAATACATTTTTAAGTATGTAAATATGTATTTTATCGAGGATTATAAAAAAATTAAGGAACCGGTTCAGGAAAATTTTAAAATAACTACAAAATGTAGATCAGAAATATTTTTAAAAATCAGATTCCAGAAAAACATTTTTAAGTAAGTAAATATATATACTTTATAAAGGATTACAGAAAAATTAAGGAACCGGTTCAGCAAAATTTTAAAACCATACAAAATTTAGATTTAGAGTTTCGTTTAAATATATTTTTTTTAAATAGTGTAGAATTAACGTTAATTTGTGCTTCATCTACAAGTAACGAAGAAATTACGGAACCGGTTCAGTAAAAACAGTTCAATAAATTTTTTACAAAAACAGTAAAGAAAATATAGTGAAGAACATAAAGTTCAGGAAGATTTATACTAAAATAATCCTTGAAAATTAATCGTAGAACTAATTCAAGAAAATTTCTACTGAACTAGTTCGGTAAAATCTATTTATTCCGTTTGTGAAGAAAAGTTAAGAAATAAGAATAAATACCTCTTTCTCCTCCAGACAGAAAACTTGTGATAATCGACAATTTTTCATTAGTCGTGAATTTATTTAAAATTGTATTTCGTCTTGATGTCCACGGTTCGACTAATTCTTCCGTCTTGTCCTTGATCTTTTTTCCGGTTGATACATTCGATGAGTAATCCCACTAGCAAAGTGAAAAATTGCATTTTGGAAAACAAATTGTTACTAATTTAAATAAAAAAGACTGTTAAAATGAAATTAAGGAACCAGTTCCTGAAATTTTTTTGAAATACTTCTAAAAAGCGGATTATGTCAAATTACCTAAGATTTATTAAAAAAAATATACGGAACTAGTTTTGTAAAATTAAAACAGAACTGGTTCAGGAAAAAAACGCTGAATTTGTTTTTAAAGAACTGGCAAAAGAAAAATGTCAATTGAGTACTTCTTATTACAACTAGTTTAGGAAAATGTATACTGTACTAGTTTTTAAAGAACTGGTTCCGAAAATATTACATAACTTTTTTTTGAAGACTTCATAAAGAAAAAATAATACAGAGTTTGTTTTATTAAAGAACTAAGATAGATAAGTAAATTCATAAAAATCTAGTTTTTAATCAACTGGTTAAGGAAACTTGATCTAGGGCAATTTTTTAAAGAACCGGTCCAGGAAAATTAATACAAAAATAATTTCTTACTGTTTTTACATTTTTTTAAGTTTAAAATTTTTTGAAGTTTAGGAAAATAACGTGAAATTAGTTTTTAATGAACTATTTCTGAAAAAATTTGAAATAACTGCCAATTTTTGAAAAAACTGGTTCAGGAAAAATTATTTCCTGAATTAATAAATTATTTTTGGTATACTTTTACAGAAATAAATAAACTTACTAAAAAATATATTAATTATAATTTTTTTAAATAATGATCATATATACCTCGTCTGTCGCCATTTTGGAAAGTGGATCCAACTCCTCGCGAGCAAATTGAGTGAGCGGATCGGTCCCATCGAGATTGGAATGACCCAATAGGGGATCAGCAAATGTTTTTAAACTCGATGTGGAACTTTGTGTCGGGGTTGGTGTCCTTGTCGAGGAACTGGTGCTTGTGCTTCGTAACGTACCCCGTCGAACAACGCTTCTTCCATCGACAACCTAATATGGGTAATTTTAAAGTATTTTATCATTTAGGCTGTAAAAAGTACAGAACCAGTTCGGGAAAATTCTGCAGAATCTTTGATGATCAATCGAGAATATTATCTTTGACTAATTTATGAAAATAAGGAAAAATTTTATGTATATTTGTAATATATTGTGAATTAACGACAAACTACGGAACCAGGTTCTGGAAACCTAGCCAAAAAAGTTTTTTTTCGACTAATTCAAAGGTAAAGGAATAAAAAATTTGAGTACATTTACATTATATTTTAAATTAACCAGAAACTACAGAACCAGGTTCGTCAAAATTTGTCAATTGACAACAATATACAAATTAAAGAACTAATTCCGGAAAATTTGACAAATACCGAAAAATTATAAAAATATGGAACAAAATTAAAATTTTAATACAAATTAATATAAATAAAATAAAAAAAAATTTGCGGAACCGGTTCTAGATAATATTCAAAATCATCAGAATGTCAACTATAAAAATAATTTCTTACTTATAATTCCAGAAGAAATTGTAAAAACGTTCATTTTTGTTATAATTGGACTTAAGAAAGAATTACAGAACCAGTTCCGAAAAAAATAAAATTTCTAAATGTAAATAAAAAAACGCTTCAAAGTAAATTTAAAAAATGAAAAAATATATGTAACGTTTCAGGTACATTATCACTTTGTATTTCGTTTATAAGAGAAAGTACAGAACTCGTTCCGGAAAATTTTCCAAATGCTTTGAAAGTAGATATTAAAATAGTATTTTGCTTAAACTAGTTCAAAAATAAATATGTAAGAAATTTACGTAATTTTTTATCGTATTTCGAAGTGAAGAAAAATTACGGAACCTTATAGGAAAATTTGACAAATGCTTCCGAAAAGAAGATAAGCCTAAATTTAAATAACAAATATAAAATTTTGTATGTATACTCCAAGATTATATTTTTTACAATAATAAAAATTGAAATTACAGAACTAGTTCGGGAAAACTTTAACGTGTACTTTGACAGCGGACTTAAAAAATCTATTTTTAAAGACTCTGAAGAATATAAATAAATAAATATATATATAAACAATGTGTAGCTTTCTAAATATATAAAATTTAAATATGAAGCAATTTTCTTACATTTTTTATAGAACCAGTTCAGGAAAAATATTTCTATCAATAAAAAAAGATCTAAAGTCAAAAATTCCATATTAAAGTACCAAATTAGTATTTTTTTGAATTACTCCCCCCCTTATTTCATACACCCGAATAAAAAGGAGGGGAGTGGGTAATTTTAAAAAATACTAATTTGGTAGTTTAATTAGGAATTTTTTTTCTACTGAACTGCAATCGGAAAATCGCATCGACTTTGACATCCCCTTATGTTTTATACACTTATTTTTTTATAGGTAATATAATTATTTTTCTTTTAAATACCGATATTATTAATGGCTTTAGGGGATGATCCAATACTTCTTCTAATTGTGGACATTTTGTTGATCCGTATTCATATGTTCGTGAGATCCTGAAAATTTTATTTTTATTTAATTAACCATTTTTTTTACAAAATATATTTTTTTTGATAGGTACTAAGAAAGGAAAATAAATACGCTTACCAATCGATTTCCGCCATTTATTCCCAAATTTTTTTTCTCTATCTATAAATATTATTTTTTACAGTAACAATAAGAATAATAATAAATTTAAATAATATAGCAAATTTTGCATTGTAAATATTTTTTCATCTTTTCAATCACAAATATGATGCTTTTTAGGTTATGAACGAAGAGATTTGTTATTTTATCTTTGGTGCGGAGGAAAAAAATATCAAAATTATGCAGCAAAAAATGTATTTTGTACAAATTTTATTTTTATTTATTATTTTTGTCTTTTTTTTATCTCTTCAAGATAGAAATCATCTGTTTTTTTTTATAAATTTTTGAGATTCGAAACGTCAAATACGAAATCTAACCTAACCTAATTTTTGAAGCTAGGTTCAGTTATGTATATCTTCCTATATTTTCAATAAATAACATTTTCAACGAAATCGTAATTTTCATCAATAAAAATATTCAATAATTTATTAATATTTTATCAATATTCTATTTAATATTTAATATTTTTCGTGAAATTAGATTTTACAAAAAAAAGTTGTTTACTATTTAAAATTTTGGTAATTTTAACATTTTAATGTTGGTTCTCCTGTTAGAAGGGTTGAAAACTGGAAATTTATTTTTCTCTACTTGTAAAATGTAAATAATGAAATGTTACGAAAGTTATACCTTTACTTTTAAACGAAAACGATTAAAAATAATTAGAAGTGCTTAATCTAGATAATAAAATAAAATTTTTTTAAACTATAGACAATAAAAAATTTTCTTAACAGTTTTAGAATAAATATTGAAAATTTTCAAAAACTTTTAAATCTAGTGGAAAATTTAGGTACAGTGGAAATGCATATTTATAAAATAGAAAATAAATAAGTAAATATTGTTATAATATTTATTATTTTTGCGTAGGCAAAAAGTGTTTTTTGCAAATACAATCTCCCGTTTTTAGCGCATAATCTTTCCTCGGTATTGCCTTTTGACACTTTTGTAAAATATCTGCATTTCTAAAAACCCTAAAAACCGAATATCTCGATAGCCATGAACTATTTCTCTAGAGGGGAAGCTCACATCGGTGTATGAATATGGGTACGAGCACCCCCACAATATAATAATTTATAATTAAATTAACTTTCTTATTTTTGTCAAATTTTACTAATTTTTTTCTATCCTAAAAAATATACGTTAATAATAAAAAAACAGTTTTAAAATTATAATTTTCGCGCCAATTTTAATAAAAGTAATTTCTCGGAACTTTTCCAAATTTTGAAAAAATTTCACTAAAATATTCTCTCCCTCTCTCTCTTTCTCTCTTTTAAAAACATGCTCATGGGTTTTGTCAGTTTATTGGTGGAATAACCAGGAATAACTGAATTCAAAATATTCAATGGAGTACCAAGTTAGGGGCTGGGGGGGGGAAGCTGGGGAGAGGGGAAACTCTCGTCTCTTTTCTGCTGCTGACAACTTTCTGTGTGTCTTGGTTTTTAAGGTTTTAGAGCCTGTGAATATTTTTTTTTCCCCCAATCATCAAATTTTTTCCAGTTTTCATTTTTTGTATAATTATAATGATAATAAAAAAAGAAGTACATAAGTGATAAAGAGTGACAAATTTTTTTTTTTTCAAGAAGAGAGGAAAAATCAAATAAATAGAGTGTACGGCAATGGCAACAGTTGACGATGTTTTCGAAAGTTGGGAAGACATGGAAGCTTCCGGGGTAAGAGCAGGAGAAAGTGGAAAATAAGGAGATAACAGAAAATAATTATTAATTTTATTCGAAAGATTAGAAGTTTTAGAAAAATTGTCAATTATTGATTTATTTTAGAGAATTATGTAGACAATATGCTAAAATTTTCAAATCGTCACATTCTTGTTACAATTGACAATTTTTATTCTTTGCCTCTCTCTCTCTTTTTTTTTTCTTTCTCGCTCTTTGTATTTGTACACTAAACGATGGCAATTTATCAATTATAATTTAACGAAAAAATTGACTCGACTCGTGATTTTCGTTTTTGTCTATTAATAATAAATATATAACGTCTATATCTATATATACGGACGAGAGTGTTTCACTTTTTTTGGTTATGTCACTTTAAACGATTTTGTGATTGGTCACGCATTTTTCTTTTCTTTTTTTACTTTATTTTTAGTTTTGTTTGCTTGTTATTTTTTTTTTTTGCTAAATTTTCGATAATTAGGTTTTTGGGAAAATTTTATAATTTCCCGATAATATTAATTTCTATTCTATATTCATTCTTATTTTAGGCTTTGGATCGAAAGTTGAATGATCTTCAGATAAATCCTTTGGAAGAATTGAACGACGAAACTTCCAGGTAATAAGTATAAATTATTACAATATGTGAACAAAATTTTTGCAGTTCGTTATTTATGTACAGTCAATTGGAAAAGTTTTTTATATTTTTTTTGCTCTCAATATTTATAGAAGAAAACAAGAATAATTGAATAACGTAAAAATACAATAAATATATGGGTAATTCCACGTGATATTTTTCTATGACATTTTAAAATCGGTTAAACATATTTTTTTCTCCTTCTTTATAGAAAAATATGGGTAATTCCACGTGAAATTTTCCTATGATATTTTAAAATCGGTTAAACATATTTTTTTCTCGTTCTTTATGGAAAAATATTAAATATGGGTGAAATTTTTTTTTTTTTTTTTTTTTTTTTTTTTTTTATGGTGATATTTTTTTCTCCTTCTTTATAGAAAAATATGGGTAATTCCACGTGAAATTTTCCTATGACATTTTAAAATCGGTTAAACATATTTTTTTCTCGTAATTTATAGAAAAATAGAGGAAAGACGATTTTTTAAAGTATTTATTTTAAAACAAAAATGTATATTACAGGCTCACAAGTACTAACGGCTCAGGCACGAGGATGATCATTTTAGGCGATGACGCACTACGTTCACAATATGTTCCACCGAAACCGACGGTGAAAATTTTGAAGAGGCCTTCAAGAAATTCACAGGGTAGCGGCGATGGTCCACTTTTAAATGGCGAAAAACCAAAGCAACCAATCAAATCTCTCAAACAAGTGAGGCATTCCATTTCAAATCGTTCCACCGACAAAAAACAATCGCAAGGAGAGCGATTTTCTAATAAAATTAATTATTTAAAAATTTAATTATTTCTAACATATTATACACTAAATTGAAAGAGAATTTCATGAACTTTCTAGTGCTTTTTTTTATTTTTTTAAATTTCTCTCAATTTCGTAGAGAAATTCCTGTTTGAAAGTTTAAACTCTTAATATCTCAAAACACCCCCCCGTCGATTTTTATGAAAATTATATGAAAATAAAGCTTAACTTTTATAGTTTCTATTCCCATATAATATATTATGGACATTTAATGGGATTAGTAGAAAAAAAATTGTTTAAAAAATGTGTTTTTGAAAAATTTGACAAATGGTACGAAGTTGAAGGTTAGTTAGGATTCAACTTCGTGACATTTGTCAAATTTTTCAAAAACACATTTTTTAAACAATTTTTTTTCTACTAATCCCATTAAATGTCCATAATATATTATATGGGAATAGAAACTAGAAAAGTTAAGCTTTATTTTCATATAATTTTCATAAAAATCGACGGGGGGGTGTTTTGAGATATTAAGAGTTTAAACTTTCAAACAGGAATTTCTCTACGAAATTGAGAGAAATTTAAAAAAATAAAAATAGCACTAGAAAGTTCATGAAATTCTCTTTCAATTTAGTGTATAATATGTTAGAAATAATTAAATTTTTAAATAATTAATTTTATTAGAAAATCGCTCTCCTTGCGATTGTTTTTTGTCGGTGGAACGATTTGAAATGGAATGCCTCAAGTAATAAACAAAATAATTTTAACTCGTTTACATAATTTCATGTTTATTATAAGTATTATAATAATTAAATATAATTATAATTATCGTTTGATTTATTTTCAGAGAGAGCAAGAATATGCCGAGGCAAGAAAAAGAATTTTAGGAGAAGAAAAAAGTCCAGAGGAGAAGATTTTGCAGGATGTTAGTAAAATTCAACCTAAACCTTCTGTATCAGGTAAATATTTATAAATATATAAATTTAAATTGTAAATTAAATTAATTGTAAATTAAAATTAATATAAAATATATTCGGAGCACTTTGAAGAAAGGTACCCCAAAAGGAAAAAATTCGTTTGATTAGGTATACCTTTCTTCAAAGCGCCTCAACAATATTAAATAAATAAATTAGAATTTTTTTTAAAAATATTATCCTTTTAAATAAAAATAAAATTTTTAATTCTAAATTACGAATTTACAGTTTTAGGCGCTAATGAGTCGAGTAATGTAATTAGAATGCCCTTGGGACCGGACGGTACAAAAGGATTTAATGTGAGAAGATAGCGCGTTATCGGGAATATTCTCCTTGTAATCCAACTTTGAACCTCTCGAATTCTCTTCGGAAGGAGAGACGGCTATGAGGCCGTGATATCAGCTCTCAGCTTCGTGCTCCAAGAGGAAAGAGCAAAGAAAGAAAAACTGATCTCGAGTGATAGAAGAATAAATTTTTATATCAAAAAATTCACTCCCGATGAAGAGCACGCGAGCTTACCAGCTATATCCATCAATGTCTCGTCTCGTCTCGATTTTTTAAAAAATGTACAAAATGGAACCACGCTTTCGTCATTTTTTTTTTTTTTTTTGCTTTTTTTAAAAAAATGACGATGGACCTACTACACTTGTCAATCCCCAAAATACTCAGCGTGCGCGCATCGACTCTTAAAAATGGAAGAAGAAAAAAAAAGAATGACAAAGTAGAAAAATTTATTTATACAGAATCATTGTTCACGTTTTCGAACATGTTTCTATCTTTGTTGAGAAAGTCAATTTTTTTTATCTGCACTGTAAAAAAATACTGCACTGACTGACGAATCTTGTTTAATTTTTTTTTTTGTATTTATAACAAAAATGTTGCAATATGATGGCAGAATGTGAACTATGTTTTGTAAATATTCGTCGCTTAGGAGGGAAAAGGAAAAAAAATAGTAAATTTTTACTGAAATCAATTTTAAATTCTCCCTTGATATCTAAACATTCTGTCGGCTTTAATTTCGTTTTAGAATATTTAAGAATTCGGAGGATTTTTTGTTCTTTGTTTTTTTTTTAAAAAAAACACCAAATGTGTAGGTATTTGCTAATCTCATTGGGGAAAATGTATTTTTCTATAGTATTGAATTATATACATAAATGTTTTTTGTATATATATACATGTATATTCTTGTAGAATCTATGGAAAGAAAAAAAAATGATAATTAAGACTAGATATCCAAAGTTTCATTTCCGGGCAAATTGTTTCAAAATATAAAATGTATGAAAAAGATTAATGACTGTTAATAAAATTTCATATATTGCGGTTTTTATTTCTTTATATATGTTTCCTGACCTAATAGGGTTTTTTTTGTAAGTTCGGCAAAATTTTCTATATTTAATTTTTGTTTTATGATTTATGAACTTTTTGTAAATTTTGTGGCCTTTGGTCCGTAAAATTAAGGTGTTGGTTTCTTTAATTAAGAAATAATTTTATTGAAAATATTTTTTCTAATGCATTTTTGCTGTCTATCACATAGCAAGACGATGTTGATAGAAAATCAGCAAAAAATTTAAAGGTGGCGTTTTTGAGAAAATCAACTTTATAATTTTTTTTAAAAAATCGTCGCCATTTTGATAATTCTGAATATTTTTGAAAAATTCTTATGGATTATAAAAGAATGCAAAAAAACACATTAGAATTCACAAAGAAAGCCTTAATAGTATAAGGGGCCGTTCAAAAAATACGTAACGCTTTAGGGGGGAGGGGGGGTCAAGCTATTTGTTACGGTCAGCAGAAAAAATGGCGCTAATTTCTTGTGAAAAACAACATATTTCATTTCCCTAGCATTCTGCCCCAAAAGAATTTAATTAGTTAAAAACAAATTTTAATAAAATTCTTAGTAATTTAATTTTTTACAAAAAAAATTTAATAAAATTCTGCATACAAATTTAATTAATTTTAAAAACTTGGCAAAATTCAATTATTTTCAATGTCTACTAATTCAATAAAATTTCACAAAAGAATTCAATTATTTAAAAAAAAATTTTAATAAAATTCGGCAGGGTTTCAATTCCACCTTTTCCAACTATACAAAAACCGATTCTACATGACCAATAATACACAAGCTCAATTCTACACAAAGGCAAACTCAGCAATGACCGATTCTACAAAATATAACTGTATTAATGTAGACAAATAATTAAAAAACAAAATTCATAAGACCGACCCTTCAATCTATAATTGTACTTCGAATTTAAATATTAAAAACTTAAATCATCCACAGACCGACTCTACAAAGACCGATCCTACATAATAACAACAAATTAACTTTTGACAATTTTTAATTATCCACAGACCGACCAAATTCTTTTGCAGAATTTCAATTATTTTTAAATAAAATTTTCATAAAATTTCTCGAAAAATGAAATTATTCTTAAGAATTTTATTAAAATTTGTCAAGAGAATTTAATTATTTAAAAATTTGATGATAAAATTCTTTATGAGAATTGAATTTTAAGAAATTCAATTTAAATAATTGAATTCTCGTATAGAATTTTCTAATAAATATTAATTTAAAAATATATTTCAGTTAAAATTTTAGATTTTTGAATTTGAATAAATAAATAAATAATAATTGAATATTAAAAGTATTATAGCGTAGCTTTTTAGAAATAATTGAATTTTTAAAAAGTTTAATATTAAAATCTTTGAAAAATTTGAAATTTTTATAATATTTTTAATTAAGAATTCTGTGGGAATTAATTTTTTTCAAAAAGTTTAGTGGAATTTTTTTTTAATTATTTGAAGTTTTTAATTTCTACACGGAGAGAAAATACATATTAAATTTTGTAAAAGTATTTTACAATTTGGGGAAAAAGTGCAACAAACCGAAATTTTGACATATAGAAAATACTAAACAGTGAAAGAAATAATATAAAATTTACTAAAGTTATGTTAAAATTAAACTAAAATTCTTATATTTCATATAATTATACTAACTTTCACATAAGTTTTTTTAAAGTTTAGTATTTTTGACATCAAAATTTTGCCTTGTCACATTTTTTCCCCAAATTGTGAAATTTAATATTAAATTTTACAAAATTTAATATAATTTTCTCTCCGTGTAATATATATGTAATTGGGTCAAGAAATTGGCCTAACAGATTAAAGTTGTCCCTTATAGGCGATTTTGATGAAACTTTGAGAAATTGTAGGGGAATACATGCGAATAAAAATTCCAAAAGTGATTATAGAAAATTTTTTAAATTACGGATGTACAGGTGTTTTCAAATTTTTTTTTTAATTTTGAAAACACAATATCTCCGAGACAAATGGATGGATTTTAATGATTTTTTCAGAGATTACTTATTATTTAAAAGCTTCAGAAAATAATACAAAATAACAACAACAAATATAATCAGAAAATAATTATGTTTTTTTTATTATACAAGAACAGCGTGTATAATTTCGTAAATCGTCTTTACGTATAATATAATAATGAATTAATAAAACAATTCAACTGATATGAACAATTTTTCAGATAAAATAGACGTATATAATATATTGAACTTTGATTATATTATAACAAATTGAAATTATTTCATTAATTAATTCTCTTAATTCGTTGATGTCGCGACATTATTTTTTTTTTTAATTTCAAAGAAATAAATTTCGTTCAATCTGAACATATATAAATTTTCTCTCTATTAAAATATAAATTTTCCTCTAAAGACGAATTCCATATACATTTGTATACGTATCATAATAATAATAAAAATAATTTTAATAATATAATAATATTACTAAAAATAATAATAATAGTAATAATAATAATAATTATAATATCAATAATATTACTTATATAATAATAATAATAATAATAATAATAATATTAATATTATTACTATAATGTGTATGTAAAATTATTTTAAGCGTAAGTAATATTTGTCAGAGGATCAACGCAGTGTAAAAGAAATTCTAAAACATATATAATATAGTTATCTAAATATTTTTATATATATATAATATATATATAAATCTTCTAACAAATTTTGTTCGCTCTTGTAAATCAATGAACATACAGTATTAACAATAGTTAAGCTTTGATTTTATTTTATAATCAGCACTTAAAATATAAATGATCTTAAATTTTAAATTACTTTAATATTTTTTGCAGTAAAAATACTACTATATAATATATATTGATCACAAAGAAATATTTCTTCGTTAATAAAGAAATTTTTTTTTTTATTTTTTTTTTTAAAGAAAGTGTTATTTTCCTCTCTATTTAGAGAAAATTTTCTTTTTCTACTTTAACACAATTTTTTCTCTATATTTTAAAGAAAATTCTTTCTTTAATTAAAAGAAATTTCTTAGCTTCATTCAATTTTCTATAAATACTTGATAAGGGAAAATTTGACAAACAATCGAAACAAAAAGTTAGTCCAATTATTTTAAAAGAAATAAAGACAATTTTAATTTTATTGGTAGAAATTTTTTATCAAAAAAGAATTAAAAATTTCAACTAATTTAAAATTTCAAATATTTAAAATTTTAAACTAATTAAAATTGAATTCTTTACCCTTCTATCAAAAAAGAATTTAAAATTTTAATTAATTTAAAATTTCAAGTAATTTAACATTTCAAAGAATTAAAAATTTCAAATAATTTAAAATTTCAAATATTTAAAAATTTCAAATAATTTAAAATTTCAAATAATTTAAAATTTCAAATAATTTAAAATTGAATTCTTTACTCTTCTATCAAAAAAGAATTTAAAATTTCAACTAATTAAAATTGTCCTTTTTTAAAAAAAACATTGGATCAACTTTTATTGTGACTTTCCATCAGATTCTTCCTTAAAAACAATTTTTTCTATATCCAAAAAAAGTTTCTTGTATCAAATAACAAAACATCTTTCAATACACATTTCGAAATATATTCAATTATAAATTCAAAAATATTAACAAGAAAAATTTATTCAAATAAAAAAATTAGATATTTATAAACGAATTCTTGATTTTAATGTAAGAAAATTTATTTCTATTTTTCTTATATTAAGCTGACAAAAAATAGAAAAAAATTACAACTTATAAACAAGAAAATTTTTATTTTATTTTATTTTTTTCGCTCTAAGATGCATAATATAAACCATTTTTTTTTAACAAAAAGCTTGAATGTGTATAAAAGAATTCTTTTTGCAATTTAAAAGCAGAAGCTTTCTTTTTTCATTTGCGCCCCATTTTAATAACAACAATAATATTAATAATAACTAATGCAATTAATTTAAATTTCTACCCTTATTTCTTAAAAAAAATGAAAATAAAACAATTTTCTGGTACAAAAATATGAAGAATTTTTTTTCATTAAATCTTAAAAATAACCCTAGAAAGAAAGCGTAAATAAAATTAAAATCTTTCTAGAAATTTTGATAACCTATTTTTTTATACATTTTATAACACATTGATAGCGGAGAACCTTGCAGGAAGCTTGCAAAACTTGCATAGCAAGCTTACCGCAATCTTGCTGCAAGATTAACTGCCATGTATGTATTCATAACCTTCGAAATTAAATTCGAAAGAAAATGTAGATCTTTACACCAATCTCTACATTTTTATGACACTCTTTGTCTTGTTTGTTGAAAAAAAAAAATTTTTATCTAAAAACAAAATTTACACTTGTCTCAGTTACTGTAACATGCGTGCAATCGAAATAGTTCCTTATTTGCAAATGTATAATTACATTTTTCACATAAATGTTTAACATCGAGATTTAAAAATTTACTCTTTGTTTCATTGAATTTCTCTAAATAATTATTAATTTTAATGTCCTTACAAAATTTTTTTTTACTATTATGAGTATTTGTTAATTTAACTCTACCGCTTCTTAAATAAAGATCATGACTTCTTAACATTTTTGGTGAGAATTGCATTGGTAGTCGTTTTAATTGTAATTTTCTTTCCTTACCAATATTTCTCAGTCTATTTCTCAACAGTTCTTTATTATTACATGTTCTATTTGTTTGTCGATTATTCTTTAGAAAATTTCCGCCATTTTTCTTCATATCAGCAGTGATGATGTTTAGATTTTTATTGATGTAAATTGTACTCTTTGTGTGTTTGGTACTTTCTTTGTTGCTTTTTGTTTGAATGTTGTTGCTGTTGATGCTTTTTTCACTGGTGTTGATGCTACTGATACTTTTGTTGTTGGGGTTGATGCTTTTGTTACTGGTGTTGATGCTACTGATACTTTTGTTGTTGGTATTGATGCAACTGATACTTTTGTTGTTGGTGTTGATGCTTTTGTCACTGGTGCTGATGCTACTGGTACTTTTGTTGTTGATGTTGATACTGTTGTCACTGGTGTTGTTATTTTTGTTGCTAGTGTTGTTACTGTTGTCACTTGTGTTGATGCTGTTGATATTTTTGCTGTTGGTGTTGATGGTGTTGGTATTTTTGCTGTTGGTGTTGATGCTGTTGGCATTTTTGCTGTTGGAGTTGATGCTTTTGTTGGTATCAGTGCTTCTGGTGTTGGTATCTCTGGTACTTTCGCTATTTGTGAAGTTGTTTCTGTCTTTACTAAAGTTGCAACTTCTTCTGATGGTTCCTTCTTTGTTAAGGATGTTGTCGCTTGTTGCTTCTTTAGAAAAGCTAATCTTTGTGAAAGTGTGTCCTAAATTGAGGTCATCATCTTTAGGAGTGTTATCCGTAAGTGCAGTGTGTTCGTTTCGTTCGCATTTGTTGAAAGGAACATTAAAAGTTGCTTCTTCGTTGGCAGAAGAAGCTGTTAATTGTGATGTATCAGCAGAAGCTTTAACAGCAGCATTAAGAGCAGTGGTTTTAGAAGCAGCATTGATGATAGTAGATCCTTTAGCAGCAGCATTGATAGCAGAAGCTTTGTTTGCTGCATTAGAAGCAGCACAAGCTTTATTAGCAGCATTAGTAGCAGCAGATCCTTTATTAGCAGCATTAGTAGCAGCACATCCTTTATTAGCAGGAAAACCTCCTTTAGCAGCAGTATTAGTGGATCCTTCCTTAATAACAGCAGAGCTATCTTTACTGAAGCTTAAACCTTCTTTGCTAACACTTTGTCGATCTCTATTAGCACTTTGACGATCCCTACTTGCACTTTGTCGATCTCTACTACATCCTTTACTATCCTTTACAGCACTGTCAGTAGCATTTCCTCGGTTTCTACTAACACTTCGTCGATCCCTACTAAATTCTTTACTAACAGCTTTATCAGCCACTTGGTCTCTATTAACACTTTCTCCACTAGCACCTTGATCTTTATTAAAACTTTGTCGATCCTTACCAACTTCTTCCAGGTCCTTCGCACTTTCCCGAATCCTAACAAGCGGAACACGATCCTTATCGTCACCACCACTAAGAATCTTTCTACCACCACTATGAACATTTTTACCGTAAATGGGTTCACACCTACTGACACTCCTCTCACTCTTCTCCTTCCTGTCCCTCTTGTTCTCACAACGTCCATTATCCAAACAAACACTAACACTCCTAACATCACATCTTTTCCTACCATTACCCAATGTGTCACTCCGCTCAATCCCAATGTACAATTCCCGCCATTTCTTCCCCAGTCCATCTTTCCTCGTCTTATCCACCTTTTCACGCACATCATCCAATCGAACATCAATAATCTCATCCTCAACTTCTCGTTTTATCTTCAACTCCCGAATTTCACTCTGTGCTTTCGCTTTCGAACGATTACGATTACAACGATCGGCACTTTTCGAACGACTCTTAACTTCAGTCTTCAATTGTTTCCTCGGTCTTAAAGTTCTTGCTGTCTCGACAATATCAATTGGTTCATTCTTAATAAGATCGGTGATTATTATCGTAGTCGGTGGTTCGGTACTCTGTGGCCTCTCCAATGATTCTGAACTACGATTCTTCCTCTTCCCACCCACATAGTCGACTGATCGTTTCCTTGGTCTGAGATTTCGGAGTAGAGATGAATTATCAATGCCTATATTATCCTTACTGAGTGCGCGTAATTCTTTTGATGTAAAAAGATTTCTCGTCTCTTGTTTCTTCCATAAAATATCGGAATTTTTAGATGTTTTATCATCTAAATAGGTGAAATCGGGTGTTTTAGGTAAATTAATGTGTCTACAGTCTTTGGATATGGCTTCTTTCCCAGTTGTTGGGTCTGATTTATTATCACAGTAACATTGGCAGCGTGATGTATTGGTGAATGTTGTATAGAGTAAACATTCGGGTAAATCACTCTCCAGTCCATTAAGTGGAAATTCAATGAGGCCAACATTTTTTAATAATGGATCAATTTCATGTGGTTCACATTTTATTTTGACATTTTCAATTTGTACCATTGGCACGCCATTTGGTTTTTTTATTTTACTATCCGTTTCCTTACACATCCAGGATAATTGATTTTTTAAAGTTGTATCAGTTTTAAGACATTCGATGTAGAATTTATGAAATTCTTCGAGTTTGTAACTGCAACGGTGACAAATTTGCTTCGGCAGTAGGTCCATCTCGTGCACCTGGGACAAAAATAAGTATATTGTTTAGTAATATTTATAAAACGATGCGATGTTGATTTGGGTCTTTTTTAAAATCTTAAAGAGTCCTAAGGTAGGTTTTTAAAAATTTTCTAATGTCTGGATAAAATCTTAAAATTACGGAAATCTTTTTTCGCAAAAAAATTGATTTCAGTTGGCATTTAAACAATTAGAATCAATCTGTCGAGAGATTGTTACAAATATAAGCTTAAATTATATATTTAAAATTTTTTACATTATTATATATCAGCATTAAAAAGAGGGGAAATTCCTCTTTACACGTGCAATTAATTTCCATTGTTATGAAGCTATTTAAAAAATTTACGATGTAAGCACTTTCTAAATGTCATATCTATACGATGATGAGTTAGTTTCTAAACAGAAATTTGCAAAGCAAGACTTTTTTAATATTAAAATAATCGAATTTAAATATTGATATTTAGATCTCGTTATTGTAATCCCAAAATATTTATAATAATATTTCCCTGAACTTAAGCGTCTAAATCTATTATTTTGGGAATTTGTATCTTTTATCCCACTTATCGACAATGCAGATCTAAACTGATTAAAAATTTCCAACAGCCTTTTCTTGAAAAATATAAAATATTATAACCTATAAATATTTGGGAAACTTATTTTTTATCATAAATACATACGATGAATATTTTATTTTAAAATTGATAATTTATGCTTTCATTTAAGCCCTTTTAGATATTTTTATAATGTTGCGATTTTATTTTACAATGCTTCAAAAAGAGCTTTAAAAATGTGATTTTTTGACACTTTAATCTCATTTTCTATGGAACTGACCGGATGAAAAAAATTTCTTTTGTCATATTCTTATTCAGTGACACCTAAAGTTTCAATAAACACAAGAATTTTTAAGTAAACAGTACATCAACATTTTTTTGTAACCCAATGTGTAATCTTTATTAAAAGGCTCTCTCATAGCAGAATAACTTGTGTGTTTTGTAATTTCATTTAAAATATAAGAATGTGTTTGTTGTTTCGTGGTTTTTCAATGAATTTTCGACCGGCGCCTTTAAATGACACTTTTATGAAGACATACTGAAACTAATAATAAATTCTATATTAATAATAAGAACAGTAATAGAAATAAGAATAATGGTAATAATAATAAGAAGAAAAATAGTAACACTAATATTACTAATATCAAAACTAATAATAATAATAATAATAATAATAATAATAATAAAAATAATAGTGATTATTACTATTATTATTATGGCTTATTTCACAATGCAACTGGATTTATTTACTTTCAAAATTAACATTCCACTTTCGGTTGTGTAAATTTAGTTTATATTGTGTAAATTCCAAAGGGTTTTAACGTTACCCGTATAAGTCGTGAATATATAAATACATAAATAAGGAAATATTAAAATAATAAAAATAATTATTACTTGTTTTGAACTACATGTTTACACAAAGGAGTCGCTTTGAAATAATAATTTTGAATACAATTTCTAATATATTTTAATCTTATAATTTTAACGCACTTGAAATATAAAATACTACAGACTTTAAACTATTGACATCAGGAAAAATTAAAATGTCCATCCAACTATTCTTTATAATTGATTAAATCTGTATACTTGTGGAATAATGTATTTTCTTCTTATATCGTTATGTACATCGCACATTCTATAAAGATCTGATATAATTATCTATATACCCTTAACTCTCGATATCCACATCAATATTCAAAATCTAATTTATAAAATTTACTTTTAAAAATAATTCTAGTATTATATAATTGTTCAGTAAATGAATTTGTACGAATTTTTTTTTTTTAATCAAAGGAACTTTTAACTTTAATAAATAGTTTTGACTTTCTTCTCTCAAAGTGAGATCTCTGGGTAAATATTTGCAGAGATCGAGAGTCGGATAGAGAAATTACATCTTCTGCTCGTAGGAAATTACTGTATGTTTTAATTAACTAAAAATGTTCTTAATTGTTCATTATATATTAAGCATTCCACGTAATTTTTTTTCGTATAAATTCAAACATTTTTTCAACTTGGAGACACCAATTATATTTATATTTAGCATTTGTAGAATTCGATAAACTAATAAGACGTAACAAACAAATCTTAGGAAATCAATTGTTGCCCATGTTTAGAATTCTTTCGATTAAATTGAGTGTTAGCTTAAAAATTTTACAAAATAATTTAACATTGCCTGTTTCTAATCTTAACGCATAATTCGGTGTATTTTGAGGAATTGAGAGAATATTATATTATATTGAGCATTTAATGTAATTTTTTCTCTAAAATAAATTCAAATATTTTTTCAACTTGTAGAGACCAATTATATTTATTATTTAGCATTTGTTGAATTCAATAATCTAATATTGTCTATTTCTAATCTTAACGCATAATTCGGGGCGTATTTTGAGGTATTGAGAGAATCCTTATTAATAAAATCAGATGTCTGTCTGTACATTGCTTAAAACTTCAAAATGTTAACATGATTAGTTATTATGGACATCAGAGATTCCAAAAATGTTCTTAAAAAATTTAATGTATGTATGTATGTATGTATGTATGTATGTATGTATGTATGTTTGTCTGTCACAAAAACTTTGTACCCCAATCACACAAAAACATGTGAATCGATTTAAGTCCAACTTGGTAGGTTATTAGGTATTGACCCAAGGAAGGTTTATAAATTTACAGATTTAAAAAATATTAATTAGAACGGGAGATATTCAATTTTTTCAAAAAATTCAAAAAATCGAAAATTTCAAAATTTTTTATTTTTCATGGATTGCTTTTGAAGTTTATATACTTGAGTATTATATGTTATTTAGTCACATTATAGCATAACTTTGCAAAAAATAAAGTCCTATAACTAATATGTAAGTATAAAAATGTTTTCAAAAAATCGAAAATTTCAAAATTTTACATTTTTTTATGGATTGCTTTTAAACTTTCTATATTTGAGTATTACATGTTATTTGGTCACATTTTAGCATAATTTTTCAAAAAATACTATTCTACAACTAAGATGTAAATATAAAAATATTTTCAAAAACTTGAAAAATGGAAAATTTCCAAATTTCACAATTTTTAATGGATAGCTTTTAAACTCTCTAAAAATGAATATTATATGTTATTTAGTCAGATTTTATCATAATTTTGCAAAAAATACTATCCTACAAGAAATATAAAAAAATTTTCAATATATCAAAAAATCGATACTAATTACTATATGAAGTATAATTCAGTAGTATTTTTGGAGTCTCTGATTAATATTTTGATGTCAAAATAGTGCAATTCAAAATTATTTATCAAATCAATCTAATATTTTCAAGAAGTTCAGAAATATTGAAAATGGAAATTTTTTATGATTAAAATGATTTCGCAGGATGTCAAGAATTGTAAGTCACCTGTGATACAATACAAGCATATTATGCCACTAGGCAAAAACTTACATGTTAAAACGTTTTTTTCATTTTAACTCTAGATTTAACTTTAAGAGATGTTTTGAGCAATGTAAAGACAAAAGTTAACACGGTGTCTATTTTTGTTTAACAAAATTCCCTGCTTTGTCCAAACTTTTCACGGTTTATCTCTTTTTTGTCAAATTTAAATTTACTTGATTTTATCCATAAATAAATCTACAAATGGCTATAAAAATTTACTTATTTTATGAAAATACTGTTTCTTAAGTTCATATAAATATAGATTGTATTACTTGCTGTCGTACAGTTTTCTGTTTATACTAATACATTTAACTGGGTATCTACCAAACGGGAAAAACTGTAAAAAGCTGGGAATATGCCGAACCGGGAATTTTCCTATCAAATTAAGAAAAAGTTTCATTATATTAATTCGCTTTTAAAAAATTGCTTTTTACTTCAATTTTTATTGATGTATAATATTTATGAAAACAGACCCGAGTCAAAATTTAAGCCCTACTTTCAGCCTAAAATTTAGGTCTTATGTTAGGTTTTAGCAGTCGTAACGTAGGGTCTACTTGCGATACAATTAGTTCCAATTAGACTCTACTATAACTCCAAAAACTGTATGGAAAATTTAATTTTTTTAATACATTAATTAAAGTACTACAAATTGATAAATATTGTTCTCTGCATTTGAATTGGTTAAAATAACTAATTTGATAACAAAAAGTCAATCACTGATTCAAATAGTAATATTTTCCTACTAAAATAGCTATAATGGTAACTAATTATTATTTTTTTCCGGTCAAATTAAATTCCCTAGCTATTTCCTGATTTTCCAGATTGGTAGAAACTTAAATGTATTGGTAGAAACTAAAACCCGTCGAAGACGGGTACGACAGCTAGTATTATATAATATCATATTCAGCATTCCACCTAATGTTTCTCCCATAAATTCAAACATTTTTTCAACTTGGAGACACCAATTATATTTATATTTAGCATTTGTTTAATTCGATAAACTAATAAGTTGTAACAAACAAATCTTAGGAAATCTATTGTTCTCCATGTTTAGAATTTTTTTCGATTAAATTGAGTGTCAGCTTAAAAACTTTACAAGATAATTTAACATTGTCCATTTCTAATTTTAACGCATAATTCGGTGTATTTTGAGAAATTAAGAGAATATTATATTATGGTATTTATTTATTTATTATAGTATTTTAATTATTAATATAATTTAATTATAAATTAGTATTAAATAAGAAAATATCGTAAATAGTACTAAAAATTTTAAAAAACTAAAAGTGCACTAGAATACCATTCTTGGAATATAAGTAAGTGGAACAAAACAAGTGGTCAGAATATTAAAGTGAGTTAGAGAAAGAGAAAAAATAACGAATTGAAATAAAATCTGAGAAAGCTATACGCACTAAAAAAAAACCGTTACGAGTTCCGTGAAAGAAAAGTCTTCATATATACATATACAGTGCACCAAAAGAAAAAATATATATAAAGCGAGAAAATTCGCGGGAATTGAATGGATATAAATATAACGTGTGTTTATATGTATTTGTATATACGAGAGAGATATATGTTTGGTGAGAAAAATAATATTGGCGCGAAAATGAAGAAGCGCGTGTTCGTCAATATTTTTGCCACATAGAAAAATTCTCCATTTAAAAGGAAACGATTTCCTCCGCTTTTTTTACTCTTATTCACACACAAACTATCATTTTTTTCCCTCCCGATACTTGTTGTATACAATTTCAGTAAGAATAAACACTCCTTAGAAGCTAAAGTCGAGCTAAAGAAACAATGGAAGTGGCTATACACTTCTATATATATATATATGAACATTTACTCCCTCCCGAAAAAAGAACGGTTGGAAAAAATAGACACTGGAAACGAATTATTTTTTTGTAAAAATCTTTCATATAAAAAAAAAAAATTGGTTTCGTATTTCCTAATGGGGCACACGTTAGCGATAACAGCGATTGAGGAATGAAAGACAGCATTGTTCGCAACTCTTTTTTTTAAAACAGAGTAAAGAAAGAAATGGTGGGAAAAAGTTAAGGGCGGAGGGTAGTGGAAAATGAATAGATTAAAATAAATTATTCCTACGCTATTGAAATGCGAAACGAAGGAGAAAGAAAAAGAGAAATAGAGAGAGAGAGAGGGAAAAATAGACAGGGTAAGTAAAAAGAGAGAGAAAAAGAATCTGTGCACTACTCACCGAAATTGGTAGGATCGAGTTGATTTTCTTGAAATGGTTGTCATTTTTGTCGAATATGTCAATGGAGATGCCCGAGTGCTTTCCACAGAGTCGACACACGCGACTCTTCTCAAGGGTCTCCATAGTCGATCGCGTCAAACTTTAAGTGCAATAACACAGACACAGCCTGTTGCCTGAAACAACAATTCTTTCCTTTTTTTCCCTATATATGCGCGTTCAATAAAAATCCGTGAGCGCCTTTTTGCCTTTACCTCACAAACCACACGCACACACTCAAACGCACTATCTTCTTTCTCACTTCAATAAATGTCAACTATTCCAAACACTACTACTCACTTCTCTCCCTCACCTCCGCTTTTAGAATTATTTTAACACACTGCACACTGACTGTACAATGTGTGATGAGCAATAGCATAAGCAATAGTATTTTGAAAATCCAACAGCAGCGCTGCTAAAAGCCTCGACGACCTCGAGAGCTTAGCTTCCCATGAGAGAATTTTTGTGTGGGAATTTTTCTCTCGGGCTCCTGTCGATAATGTAGAATACCACCTTTATCTACATTACCCTAAAAGACTTTATAAAATAAAATATTCTCAAAAATTATAATCAAATTCATTAAAAACGATTCAATTATTTTCAAAAAAATATTCGAAATTCATTTATTTTCAAAAAATATTCGAAATTCAATTATTTTCAAAAAATATTCGAAATTCAATTATTTTGAAAATATGGGTGTGCTTCCAAAAAGCGCATATACCTCCGATTTTAATGAAAGTTGGTATACTAACGTATTTTGATTCGCTCATTACGAAAATAATAATAAAATTTAGCGCAAATAAGTTTATCATGGTGAAAACCATAAAAAACACCATAAAAATGTGGTTTTTTTTGCATTTAACTCCTAAAAAACACAGAATTTGAAAAAATATTCCCAACAAAAGATGTATGCCTTATAACAAAACACATCTTTTTCGTACCATACATTTTTGTCCAATTGTGATTAATTCTCGCGACAAAAACGTTAAAAACCATAAAATTCGAAATTCAATTATTTTCAAAAAATATTTGAAATTCAATTATTAAAAAAAAAAATATTCAAAATTCAATTATTTTTAAAAAAATATTTTAAATTCAATTATTTTCAAAATATATTTGAAATTCAATTATTATTGTCAAAATTATTTGAAATTCAATTATTTTCAAAAAATATTTGAAATTCAATTATTTAAAAAAAAAAATATTCAAAATTTAATTATTTAAAAGAAAATATTTGAAATGCAATTATTTTCAAAAAATATTCGAAATTCAATGATTTTTCAAAAAAAAAATTCAAAATTCAATTATTTTCAATATGTATATAGTATTTTCATAAAATTTCGCAAAATAAATCAATTATTTAAAAACAAAAATTGGTAAAATTAATCCAAAATTCAATTATTTTCATTAATAATAAAATTCTTCTCAGGAATTCAATTTTTTTTTGAAAAAAAATAATTGCAACTATATTCAATTATTTTCATAAATAATAAAATTCATCGCAGGATTTCAATTATTTTTAATCCAATTTTACAGGAATCGCTCAAAAAAATGTAATTATTCTTAAAAATTTAATTTTAATTCCTCGAAAAAATTAATTATTAAAAAAAATGTTTTTTTAAATTCTTAATTCGAAGAATTCGGGGCGCATGATTATTCCCCAAATGTCATTTTTGCGAAATGTCATTTTTGCGAACTGCACTTTTGCGAAAAGTCATTTTTCCGAAATGTCATTTTTGCGAAATGTCATTTTTGCGAAAAGTCATTTTTACGAAAAGTCATTTTTACGAATTGTCATTTTTGCGAAAAGCCATTCTTGCGAAATGTCATTTTTGCGAAAAGTCATTTTTACGAAAAGTCATTTTTACGAATTGTCATTTTTGCGAAAAGCCATTCTTGCGAAATGTCATTTTTGCGAAAAGCCGTTTTTGCGAAATGTCATTTTTGCGAAATGTCATTTTTACGAAAAGTCATATCAGCGAAAAGCAAATTTTGCGAAATGTCATTTTTACGAATTGTCATTTTTGCGAAATGTCACTTTTGCGAATCGCCATTTTTACGAATTGTCACTTTTGCGAATCGACATTTTTACGAAATGTCATTTTTACGAATTGTAATTTTTTCGAAATATCATTTTTGCGAAAAGTAATTTTTGCGAAATGTCATTTTTACGAAAAGTTATTTTTGCGACAAGTCATTTTTGCGAAATGGCATTTTTACGAATTGTCATTGTTGCGAAAAGCCGTTTTTGCGAAATGTCATTTTTGCGAAATGTCATTTTTACGAAAAGCTATTTTGCGAAATGTCATTTTTGCGAAATGTCATTTTTACGAATTGTCATTTTTGCGAAAAGTCATTTTTACGAAATGTCATTTTTGCGAAAAGTCAATTTTGCCAAATGTCATTTTTACGAATTGTCATTTTTGCGAAAAATACAATAGTGAATCTATATATACTACTAGTTTACTATTGTATTTTTCGCAAAAATGACATTTCGCAAAAGTGACAATTCGTAAAAATGACATTTCGCAAAATTGACTTTTCGCAAAAATGACATTTCGTAAAAATGACTTTTCGCAAAAATGACAATTCGTAAAAATGACATTTCGCAAAATTGACTTTTCGCTAAAATGACTTTTCGTAAAAATGGCTTTTCGCAAAAATGACATTTCGCAAAAACGGCTTTTCGCAACAATGACAATTCGTAAAAATGCCATTTCGCAAAAATGACTTTTCGCATAAATAACTTTTCGTAAAAATGACATTTCGCAAAAATGACTTTTCGCAAAAATGATATTTCGCAAAAATTACAATTCGTAAAAATGACATTTCGTAAGAATGTCGATTCGCAAAAGTGACAATTCGTAAAAATGGCGATTCGTAAAAGTGACATTTCGCAAAAATGACAATTCGTAAAAATGACATTTCGCAAAATTTGCTTTTCGCAAAAATGACTTTTCGTAAAAATGACTTTTCGCAAAAATGACAATTCGTAAAAATGACATTTCGCAAAATTGACTTTTTGCTGATATGACTTTTCGTAAAAATGACATTTCGCAAAAACGGCTTTTCGCAAAAATGACATTTCGCAAGAATGGCTTTTCGCAAAAATGACAATTCGTAAAAGTGACTTTTCGTAAAAATGACTTTTCGCAAAAATGACATTTCGCAAAAATGACATTTCGGAAAAATGACATTTCGCAAAAGTGCAGTTCGCAAAAATGACATTTCGCAAAATTGACATTTGGGGAATAATCATGCGCCCCGAAGAATTCAATAATTTACAAAAATATTAGAATTTTTCACAGAAATTCAATAATTATTTTCAAATATTTCAAGAAATTTGTTCGAAAAAAATCAATTATTTTGATTACAATTTTAATTAAATTCTTTTTGAAATAATTCAATTATTTAAAAACAATTTTTGACAAAATTCTACACGAATATTCCAATTATTTTCTAAAATAATGAAAATTTCACTGGAATTCAATTATTAAAAATAGAATTTGCATGAATTTTTTTTGAAAAAATCAAATGTTTGCAACTTTTTTTTATAAAATATATTATAAAAATTGAATCGCAAACAAATGGATTTAAAAATTCTCAAAGAACTTTTTCAAAAAAATATAAAAAAATAATTGTGATTTAAAAAGAAGAATTTTATTTAAAAATTTTCAAATAAGCAAAGTTCTTTGAGTTTCCCGCCAAAATGAAAGAAACTTGACGTCAACGACGCATGCGCATCAATGACTGGAAGTTGTCAAATGTAAAATAGGTTAGAATTTTAGAAAAGTGATTCATAACAAATTTCATAATTTTTCTCATTTTTTTTAATTACAGAGTGTAAAAAAAGTAGTTTTTTAGATTTAAAAACGCTTTTTTTTCAAAGACTATTTCAATTTGTGAGACAAGAGAGTTCGTTTTATTGTATTATTAAAGTACGTTACAATTTTGTATGATTATAAAAATTTTCTGTCAAAAAAAGTACATCAGGAAAAACAAAGTGATGAGTATAAAATTTTTCTTTCTTTTCAAGATTATTCTTTTTCTTTTACAGTTTTGACACAACGGGGGCCGAACAATCAGCAATGTCCGTCTCACAGATGGAAAGTATCCTTTTTTCGGTGGTTACAATTTTTTTTTCTAATTTTACAATTTTCTTCGATTTTTTACCTAATAGTTTTTTTCTACCTATTCAGAAAAGATTGATCATATTCATTACAAAGTGTGTTTAAATTACTTGTTCAAGGTCATTTTCATCTGCTTTTCCAAATTAGTGTTCATTTTATCGACTGAATTTTTTATTACTGAGAATAATTTTCAAGAATTTAATTTTCAAAACACTGGGGAAAGTTTAAGAAATTATTTTTTATGTATTTTTTATGTTTTATTCATTTTCTGTAATTTTTAGGTTATGTTGTAAATTGTTGAAATTATTTATTTTTTTTTCCTTTAGGAACTTTTGGGAAATTTGCTTACAGATACCTTGGAAAGAAAAAATATAATAATTACTATGTTTCGATGAACAAGAAAAAAAGGAAAACTAAAGTCGCGAGTGAGAAAAATGTTCAAAGTTTTAGTAAATTGACTAATGAGTGATATTTCTTCTTTTCATCCTGATTATTCAAAGTTGATCAATAAATACTGATTATATTAATATTATGAAGTAATTGATTTATTTATTAAAAAGTTGATCAATAAATACTGATTATATTAATATTATGAAGTAATTGATTTATTTAGTTAAATAATCTTTAACGTCCAAGATCCTTTATAAATTAAGGCAAATTAAACGAAAACATTCGGACAATGAATAAAATATTTATTTACTCCGACGTTTCGAAATCTAAATGAATATCCTCTTCAGGAAGTCTATCCAAAAAAATATACAAAATTAAAATAATAATAAAAATAATTTAACAATAAATAAATAAAATAAAAATTAATGGATAATTATCTTACCAAAAAAATAATAATTAAAATATACGAAGACTTAAATTTTTATGCCCTGATGATGGAGTAGAGTCTGGAGTCAGAAAATTATAAAGGAACTTAATATTCATAAAATAAATTTAAAAATAATTAAAAAAAATTTAAAAAATTTTAAAAATGTGAAAAATAATTAATAATGAAATTAGTAACAAGTTAATAACAATTTAAAAATTAATAAAAAAATTTTAAATTTATGAAAAATTAATAATACAATTATGAAAATTAATAATAAATAAAAATAAAAATAATAAATAGTAAAAAATAATAAAAAAATAACACAGATAATAAATAATTAAATAAATAACGGTTCACAATACAATAATTCACAATAAAATAAAATAAAAATAATTTGTCCAATTTAAGTAAAAACGTATTGCAAACTGCAAAGTCAAATTTAAAACTGAGCTCTAAACTCTATCTAGTCATTACAATGAACATTTATTAAACAGAGAAAAACAAAAACAAATAAAAACAATAAATTAAATAAGAACAGAGAATGAAACTCAATGAGTATTTATTACGTTAAATTGCTGGAAATAAAATTCAAAATCATTTCGTACGATTTATCAAAATTATCCAAGTCGGTCATTTTATTTAAACTATTCTCTCCTTTTTTTATGAAAAACATTTCTGATACTTATCGTTTGTTAAGATTTGGTTCAACATCTAAAATATTAAAATCATCCCATTTTATAAAATGTGGAGAGGAATCACTATTAGAATTAGTTAAATGATTAGTAATAGCATTATGATATTTGATATGATATTTAAATCAGAATTACTCATATGTTCCTTTTTACGAATGTGTAACGGTCTTTTAGTCTCTCCTATGTATGATTTACCACAATTACATTAGAATCTATAGACAATTACATTGATTGTGTCTCGAGAGTCTATCCTTACCAAGCTAAATGAATTTATTAAATTTTGAATTGACACTAAAAACTGTTTGGATGTATTTATTTATAAGTGATTGGAGTTAAATATTTTAGAAGGATATTTAAGGATTATATAGACGAAATTAAATTGAGTCTTGCAATGTTGAGTGATAATTGTTCCGTAAATGGTTTAAAAATATATTATTTTTCCTTAACTAATTTCCCCCTCCCCGAAAAAATAGAAAATCTATTCAATCTCAAATTCGCTGTGAAGGAATTGGAGAGGAATTCAAAGAAATGTGAGAAGGAGGAAAAATTGGAGAAGGCAAAAATAAAGAAGGCGATACAAAAGGGTAATATGGAGGGTGCGCGTATACACGCGGAAAATGCGATAAGACAAAAAAATCAGGCACTAAATTATTTACGAATGAGCGCGCGTGTTGACGCTGTTGCAAGTCGTGTTCAAACTGCATTGACAACAAGAAAAGTCACGCAATCAATGGCAGGCGTTGTTAAGGCAATGGACGCCGCCATGAAATCAATGAATTTAGAAAAAATTTCCGGACTCATGGATAAATTTGAGAGTCAATTTGAGGATCTTGATGTTCAAAGTTCTTATATGGAGAATGCAATGTCACAAACGACAACGACAAATGTTCCTCAGAATGATGTTGATTCTTTGATGCAACAAGTCGCCGATGAGGCTGGGTAATTTTTTCATTATTAAAAAATTATTTATTATTTGTTTTTATTAATTAGTTAAAATTCAATTGAATGGAAATTATTTCCTTTTTTTAATTATTATTTACTAATTTTTAATCAATTTTTTTTTATTTTTTATTACAAGTATTTATTTCTTTATTATTTATTTTAGTTGCTTTTCTGTTTACAGTTTTTTCTACTTCTTTTAATCTAATTATATTTGTTTTTTTTGTTTTACTTCTTTTTTTTGAAAAAACTGATTTTCATCTACTTTTTTAATTTTTCAGATTGGAACTAAATATGGAACTTCCGTCGGAAAATTTGAGCACCATAGGATCAACGACAACAATATCACAAGAACAAGACGAATTAACTCAACGATTGGCTCGTCTTCGTGAATAATAAAAAAAAATAATTTAAGAATACCAAAAACAAAAAAAAAATATAAATAAATGCCCAGATTTACTCTAAGTATAGTAGAATAAAATTTATTTTTTAGTTAATAATAATAATAATTTTAATCGGAAAACTGAAAGCACTTTTTATGATAGGCTATAAAGCACGCTTCAAAAAAAAAAAAAAGGATTTAATTGAAGAAAAAGAAGATTATAAAAAAACGACAATTTTTTTATTTATAAAGAGAAATGTTATATTTTTTTTATATTAATAATAATGATATAACAAAATATAAATATATAAAAACTTTTTTCTTAAAACAAGGTTAAAAAAAAATTTTAAATACAATGTTATTAAAAAAAAGTATAAACGGTAATTTGTAATGCAAATTAAAAGAGAAAAAGAAACAAATATGCTAATATATTATAATAATAATATTATTGCTAATATATATAATGTAAATGATAATATTTTCGCCTTTTTTCAATTTTTAAAACTTTTACTCTTGATCCACTGTAAATAGTCCGTTTGTTTAATGAATACATTCGATCGACAAAATAAAAACGTTGTTTTCTTTTCATTAAAAAATTTTTTTCTTTGTTAATTATTTTAAATTTAAACGAATTTATTTTTTAAAAGAAACTAAAAATTTTAGTTCGAATGAAAATTAAATCTTTTTTCTATGAATAATGTACGTCTACTAATAATAATAAAAAACGTAATAATAATGATAAAAAATAATAATAATGACAAAAATAATAATAATAATAATAATGATAAAAAACAATAACTGAAATTACAATTTTTCTTTCAAAGTGAATGTAAATTTTTGTTTTCTATTTTTCAAAATAAAAATTTGTTTTTTTTCTACATAATTTACATTCTCCCATTTATTTATTTAAACATGAGCGTTCGAATCTTTCTCGATAAGTCATTTTTTTCGGACACGTGAAACTAATCGATTCCCTTTCATTGATGTGAGTTGCCTTATATAATAAATTATCGATACAATTAATGAATTCTTGAACTTCGGGTTCGCATTTTAGAGTGTCTCCTTTCATGAATGTATAGCAGTCTATAATCTTTGATATAAAATAATTTTTTTTAAATTATTATTATTTTTAGAGAAATTTTTTCTTTATATTAAAAATACTCTTTTATTTATTAAGAAAAAATTAAGAAAAATTATTTCCTAATTTTTTAAAAGTTACCTAGTGTAATAATTTTAAATTGAGAACAATTTTTTAAGAAGGGGGGTAAAATAGGTAAATTTTAAAAAACAAATACTTTCCAAAGTCTACTTGGGTTTAAAATAACGGTATTTTTACCCCCAGGGTAGAAAAGAACTGTTTTCCACCCTAGGGGTAGAAGAATTATACGCACTTTAATGCCTTGCGACGAATATGGAAAAATGTTGTTTTCTTAAGGTTTAAAAGTAACTATTCTATACCCTTGAAAAGAAATATGATTCTTCCGGGGGCAAAAATGGTAACTTTTCTCCCTAGAGTAAAAAAATGTCGAATTTAAACTTGTGGGATAGTTAAACGATTTTGAAGGACTCGTAACTTAATTTCAATAATAAAATTCAAACCCTAGAAGGAAAGTGTTGTTTTTTACCCTAGGGCAAAAAATAGTAATTTTACCCCCTCGGGTAAAAAAATTTTTTCTAAATCAAAAAATACTAAATGGGAAAATTTTTTTACCTTTTTTTTGTCGACCGGACACGTTGTAACAAGTTTACCATCAGTATAACTCGAAAGAGAATTTAAAATTCTTTGCGCTTCGGCAATATCAAGATTTTGCTCAATACTGTGATTACGATCAATTTCTTTCAATTTATTTATCCAATTTTCCTCTTCTTCCATTGGGTCCTCAATTTTTTCCTCCACCACGTGACCTGTGTATTTGGTAAAAAAAATAGAACAAATTTAGATAAAAATAAAAAAAAAATTTTTAAATAAAAATTAAAATATGATGGGAAGATAAAAAGATACATTTTTTTAGAAATAAATAACTCACACCTTTATTAAAAGGAACATAAATATTTATGTGTACGTATATATATTATATCTAATATAATGTAGAAAATGTAAGAAATAATTTTTTTTTATTTTGAAAACTAAAAATTAGAATTATTAGAATTTTATAAAATTCTTAACCTGTTTGAAGACGTTGAGCAACTAAATGACTAATTTTCAAGAAATTACGCGGTTCATTATTTGTACGTGAAATTTCTTCGTTATTCATGTTTGAATTTTTTTTAAATATTCTTGAAAATTTCCAATTTTTCGAAAAAAAGAATGTTTTTTTATCTACAATTGTAAGAAACCAAAAATTAAATTGTCAATTTCAAATAATTACGAAAATTAACCTATTTTTTTGTCTTTTGTTTTTCGTTATTTTTCTCATATAATTGAAAAAAAAATTTCTTTCCTCCTAGAACTACATTTTTTATGTACAAGTATTTATCATTTTAAATATATTATAATAATTTTTCAAAATATTCACATCTACTATATTTATATAATAACTTTGAAAAAAAAATAATTTTCAAAAAATTAATTTTTTGTTTCTGATAATTTCGAAAAAACAATAATTTATAAAAATCATCGAAATTAATTCCTTTTTTTTGTAACAATTTTAGAAGAAATTAATTTCCATGAATTCAAAATCCTTTTTTTCTCGTGATAATTTCAAACAAAATTAATTTTCGAATATTAAAAATTAATTCTTTTTTTTGTAATAATTTGAAAAAATTTAATTTTTACATAGATCAGAAAATTTAACTTTTTTAAAGATAAAATTTGTAAAATTGGAAAATATTTATAAGAGTATAGAATATGAAAATTATATCATATTTTTGTAAATATGATAATAATGGAGTGAAATTGTAATATTTATCATATTTAAGGGAGGAAAAAAAATTATGATGGAGGCACCCATCCACCAAAGGCTCTTTCCAGTTCTTTTGCAACAGCAAGACAAAGATGATCGTTGTATGGAGCAGCAACAACCTAAACGAAAAAAACAATTTTTTTCCTTAAAATTTAAAAGAAAATGCACTTAAATTACGAGAATTGTAATCATAGAAAGAAACATAATGTGCCTCTGCTAATTTTTTGTTGAAAATACAAAAAAAAAAAAAAAATTTTTACTAATTTTTCTAGGGAGGAATCTACTTTATCGATCTTCTGTATATTTTCTTTGAAAAGACCCATTTTTTTGGAAATTTCAACACGAGGTAAACAAATATATGGTTTTCTTTTGTATTTTCTAAGTAGGAATAGGAATGGAGTTAAATTTTTCATAAATTTAATCGTATTTATCGAATATTCTTTTTTTGGAAATAATAAGTCCATTGTGGATACAACCTTAATGCAAGGATACAAATATGCATGAGATAGAAAAGGATAGAGATATACTAGGGTCTTTTTCTATTTCACGCATGACATAAAGAAGTCCATTGTGAACACAACCTTAATTAGGCCGCGTCTACAACATGTCCCCTACAGTATTGAAACTTCTTTTTTTAAAAAATAGCTACCCAACCCTGATCAGTTGACAAAAATTTTCAGCATTATATTTTTGTCAAAAAGTTAAAATTTAACTTAAAATTTTAAAAATTTTTTAAATTTCAACAGTCGCTTACCTGAATTCCAGTCGGTAAACCATTGCGATCCAGTCCCATTGGCACTTGACAAACAGGAAATCTTAGAGCGTTAAAAAGACAGAAGTAACCAAAATTAAATGGTTTAAGGTATGAGGCATAGTGGTACGGGACAGAATTCGGTGACGAAGTATAAAGAAGAATTCCATTATCGCTAAGTTTATCTAATAAAAATTTTTTCAAAGTGGACGTTACAAATCGTGCCCAATCAGCATTCTCCTGTGGCAAGAAATCCATGTCGGACAATTTGAGAATAGCTGCCAATGTTAATTCCGATTGACAACTCACTAATTTCATTACTTCTGCTCTTGCACTCGTGACACTCTAAAAAAAGGGTGAAGAAAAAGGTCAAGAAAATTTCAACTGCTGCGCGAACGTCATTCGCAAATGTAAAGTATGAGTTAGAAAAGGACACAAATATATCGCTGTCCTTTTCTAACCCATGCATTGCGTTCGCGAACGACCTTCGCGAAGCAATTGTGCTTAGGCCTAAAGTGTTGACGCACATCTATCAAAATGTTGTTAGTTCGTGACCTTAGTTTCTGACAACATTTTGACAGAAGTGTAACGACTTTTTTAAAACACCGTCAAACCGGAAGGAAAGTATTAATACATTCGAAAAAGAATTAATTTTGCCCTTACCTTTCTATTCGTGATAAGATGTCTAAAATCCCCCTTCTCCTGAGTCATCCAATACCTCCAGATTCGGTAACTGTATTCCGAACCCGGCATTTTAATCTAAAAAATACTTTCGTAATAAGCACAAATATTTTCTAGGTTATGTTTTAATAACTATTTTCGTAATAAGCACAAAAGATTCACGACAGCTGAGATAGAAGAGGACAGTAGTAAATCTATATTCTTTTCTACCACACAGCCTACGCGAATCTTTTCTGCTATAAGATCTTTTTATTAAAAATTAATATTTTAAAACCTTTGTTGCAGATCCAGTGACTTGTTCGAAATGACGCACAGCCTTCATCAATGTGGATCGCATTTCTTTACTAACCGAACTCGAACGAATGTCGCCCGATGAGACTTGATAAAATACTTTTAAATTTTTCACATCAACTTGACTGTCTAGTTTCAGCATGGAAATATTTTCACCAACATAAATTTTCAATAGTGGCAAAAGATCTTCGGCATTTTTACACATTGGACCAACACCAACCATCGTGTCTCTGGAATTTTCGCTTCTCATTCCGATGCCTTTTGTTGAGGTTGTTCCTGCAAATTATATTTACATATGGCAATACTGAAATTTACGAAAAAAATACTTGAGACTGTATTTAATATGTAAAATAAGGCCATTTATCGACAAAAAGAAGAATTTTACCTAAAAAAGGGTGTTTTTTCTTCATATCGCTGTAAAATGTGGGTCATATACCCAATTTTTTTTTTTATTTTGCATGTTGTAAACTATTGCATGTTATGGGAGTATTGCTATTCGCGAATGTGATGCATGAGATTTATACTTTCGCCTTAACCTCAAAATTTTATTTCCTTAACTCTCTGCTGATGCTAACGACCGTTTTCGTCAAAAATCGTCATTCTGGACTATGGGAGTTACGTTCTTTGGTGATAGAGTGGGGATAAGGCTAGAGTCCCATGGTAGCGTTTTGCGTTGCGTTTTGTAACTAGGCCATGAGTGTGAGAGAGATACAGATATATGTTTGCTCTATTTGCACTCATTGCCTAGTTACAAAACGCAACGCAAAACGGTACCATGGGACTCCAGCCTAAGTTATCATCAGCAGAAAAGAGACTAAATGGAGGTGTTGGAAAAAAATTCTAATTTTTGTTTTTTGCACATGTATTATGTAATTTTAACCAACCTTCACTGGGTTTGTGTCCAAAAACTCCATTGCAAAATGAGGGAATTCGTGTAGAACCGCCAATATCGCTACCTATGGAAATAGCACTACCGCAGGCGGCAACGATAGCTCCCTCACCCCCACTACTTCCTCCAACTGTACGTGTTGTATCGTACGGATTGTTAGTTTGTCCATAAACATTATTTCTCGACTCAATCCACAAATTCATCTCGGGAATATTTGTTTTCGCTATAATTATTGCTCCAGCCTCTTTCAGTAGCCCCACAACTGTCGCATCTTCCGTTGAAATATGATCTCGTCGACATATCATTCCCATTGAGTGCTTCAAACCTAGAATATTTGTTAAGGTGAGAAAAACCCTATATATCAATATATCTAGGACCCGAACTAAATTCTCCAGCTAAGGCCTTAACACAATTGCTTCGCGAACGCAAAGTATGAGTTAGAAAAGGACAGAAATTTATTTGTATCTTTTTCTACATCATGCTTTACGTTCGCTAATCCTAATCCTAATTCCCTAATGCTTAGGACTTTAGGAACAAATTTCGAATTAAAATGAATTGTTAACCTTTTGCTTCATTGCTCTCTTTTGTTGTAAATGGAACACCCAGATATGGTTTCGTTTTCCTTAATATTTCACGGTCCACATCTGTCTTCAATAATTTATCCACCTCTTGTGCTTCTTTTATGGCACTCTCGTAACATTCCACGACAATTGTGTTCAACAAACCATTCACCTCTTTGCATCTATCAATGAATGTACGCACCACTTCCTCGGCACTTACAGTTCCTTCTCTGTAAATTTTAATGTTTCACTGTCGTAAAAGTGAAATAAACATAATTGTACGTAATAAAATGTAAAATAAACTCTCTATATAGAAGCTACCATTTTATTTGTGACGCGCTCTAAAAAAGGAGGGACTTTAAAATCAAACGAATTATAGGTTAGGTTTGTATTAGATTTTAACTATAAAATTAATTATTGAAATGATTTAATTAAATTCAAAACTGAATTCGATTTTACAGTTTAGGTGTAAGTTACAGTTAAAGTAGAATGAAACCTCTAGGCGTTATAATATAAATTTTACCTGAGAGAGAAAAGGATAGAAATATATCTTGTTCTTTTCCCTCTAATGTAAAATATTACGATTTACGATTAGAGGCGTTTCATTCCGATTAAAAAGTATAATTAAACTGTAAAATCGAAATCAGTTCTTAATTGAAATGGTCTCACAAACACATAACCTAAAATTTGTTGCCTCTTAGAACCATACGTCACATAGTCTAATATATGTATTTTGTATGGAATAATTAATCATTAAAAGGATATTTTCTCATCAATGACGAGAAATGGTAAATTACCGTATTTTCTTCGCCAGACTGCAACCGCTTTCAAGTAATAATTTATTTTTTACAGGTGGAACTCGTTGGACTTTACTGTCGTAATAGAGGCCAAAGCAAAAATCAACAATAATGTCAAAGAGCCAGTGTATCTGGACAATCATACATTTCATAAAATCCACTACCATTTGTTTTAGCATTATGGACAAGGATCCTTGATTTGGCACTGTTTTGTGCTGCAAAAGAAAAAATAAATTTTTATTTTACAGATGCAGCTGTTCCGCTTTCTGCGCTCACATGGGACTTTATTGTAGAAGGAACTTTACGATTTATAAATTATAGTTTTTAAGTGACCCATCCCTGACGATGGTCGCGATGACTCCAGCAGTGCAATGGTGGATAAAGTAAAGGTAAGTATAATCAAGAAGTCACAACAAGATACTTAAGATACTTATAAATACCTCACCGGTGAAATTCGAATAATGCTTTTACATATAGGTGCGAATAAGTAAAAAAGTTGATATTAATTGACGGTGACAGTAAACAAGTTTATAATTAAAAAGTTTCCAAAAAAATGTAAAAATAATAAATGCATGTGAGTTTCGACAATTCTCCATTGAGATTTGTCGCAGCGCACTATGGGAAATTTTACCCTATAAATATGTTTTTTTAAATGTTGTTTATATTGAGTGTGGTTATTTTTTTTAACCTGAACTTCTAAGAAGACTTATACAAATTTGACGGTGTTTGGCAGTTTTCTAATTATTATAAATGTGTCACATAATTAATATTGAAGACGCGTGCCAAAGATTATCTTGCGATTTTTTGCGTTTTTTGAATAAATAATTTTTTTCTCTGACAAGTACCGCATTCGATATCTGGATTTGTACGATGTTTAGAAACAAGAGAAAGAAAAAAAAGAGTATATTCACTGCAATTTATAATTTGATTTTACAAAAAATTGGCCACTGCGATATTTCGCCAACGATTTTGAATCTTATTTAATTGCGGAAAGGTGTAGAAACATAACCAAAAATTTTAATACCCGATGGGATAAATGTCATTGTATAAGGTAGAGATATTTGAAAAACAAAGTTTGACATTTTGGTTCCGCCATTTTGAATTTAGAAAATTCGACTTCAGAAAAAACCACAGATATTAAGTTTCAAGAGAATTAAACAATTTTTTAAATAAAAAATGTTCAATACAATTATAATTAACGTAATTAACGACTTAGTTAACATTTAAAAATATATATAAATATTTACTTATTATGAAAAAAAATTATTTTCTTATTATTATTTTTTTTAAATTAACTTTAATTAAATATCAGAATTTTATTATATTTTATTTTTTTCTTTTCACTTTTGTTATTAATTTTTAATGTTTTTATTTTTATTATTTTATTTTTATGTTTTAATGTTTTTAATTTCTATTAATTTTTTTTTCTATTTTAATAAAAAAGTAATTTATCAAATTTTGCAATTTCGTTTAAAAAAAAATAAATTATAACAAATGAAATAAATTTGTACCTTTTGTTTACTTATACGTATTTCTTTAGGATAAAATTTTGCAATTTCGAAAAAATAAAAAAAACAAGTTGATGAATGAAATCAAGAAAAGGAGAAAGTCACTTTTTGAATCTCACTTGTATTAAAAATTCAAGAAAATAAAATGTTTCATTAAACCATAGATATTTTCCATTTAAAAAAAACAATTTAAAAAAATATCAATAAAAATTTTTTTTTATTTTAATTTTTAAAAAAAAAATTTTTATTTTAATTTAAAAAAAAATTTTGTTTAATTGCAACTTATTTTTGAAAACATTAATTATAACTCTTCTAGGTTAAGAATAACAAAAAAAGTCCAATTAACAAGAAATATTTACATTTATGACTCTTTAAAAACTTTAATAAAAAAAACTATCATTACATAAAAATTTCAGCTAAATCATCGCGTTAATTATTGTCCAATTTGAATTTTTAATTACAAAGTGTAAAAAAAAAGATTCAGTGAAGATGATGAAACTCACCTTATTTCTAGCATTCGAGCACATAATTTTGTGTTATAAAGATTATTATATATTCTTTAAAAATGTGATTTTAATTTTTATATTTATAAATATGTGATACTTGGCATAAAAATAATTTATCACATTGCGATAAAATTGTATACATATGTGTTTATATGTACAAATAGATATATATGTATACAAGATCGACTCGATAAAGTTCTACTGTTGAGCTGTCTGCTTCACTTTATTCAGTGAACTTTCTCTTGCGCAGAACGACTTTACTCACAGGTCACAAACATCATTTGAGGAAACAGGTGTTTTAAATTATTTTCCTCGTCCAATCACAAATTTGATACAGTAGAATATGTTAATATTTGAATTTTTGTATAAATAATGGAAAAAAGAATTATTCTTATCGAAATGAGTAAAATATTAATTTTTTTTATTTGTATAATGGCTTCTTTTTATATTTATTTATTATTTAAGGTCTTTTTTTATTATTTTATATCTTTTTATTTATAGGAATCGCTTTTTAAAATTTTCTATTTATATTCATTTTAGTTTTAATGAACTTACGTTTTTTTAAAGGTGTTCATCCTTTTTTATTTTTAATAATTTTTTATTTATAGTCGCTTCGTTAGGGTACGGTCATGGTCTCCATGGTAACTCCTCGAGAGTGAGAAGGATAGACAACTTTTTCACCTCTCTCACTCTTGAAGGTTACTATGGAAACCCGCTTGCATGATTAGGTCGCAGTCACATTTTTTTATTTTTAATAATTTTTCATTTATAGTCTTCGTTATTATTTAAAAATTTTTATTTTTAAAATTATTATTATTTTAAATTTTTATTTTATTTATATTATATTTATTTTTATTTACGCAGACATCGCTATTATTTAGAGTTTTTTTATTTATTGTCATCGATTTAGTAAAATTTTTTACGCTCAACGGTAAAAGGTGCCTTATGCGGCAAAAAATTTGAGATTATGATTATTTAAAATCTTTTATTTAATAAATAGTATAATCAACGATTATGAATTATTTTATATATAAAATTATTAAAATGTTATTATTTTCTACTATTTTAAAACTATAATCAATGTAGATACACTATTTTTTTTAAAAATAAAAACCAAAATAATAGGATGAATATATAAATGTCTAAGAAGGTGGAACGTATCCTCCAAAAGTTGATTCTAACTCCTTTGCAACTGCCATGCAGAGGTGGTCGTTTTTCGGTCCAGCTATAACCTAAAAATGTTTGGAAAAATATAATTGTAGAATTATAAGTATAAAATTAATATTTGTTGAATTTGGACCTTTTTTATATTTAAGTAAATAAATATATAAACTGTTGTAGTATAAATGTAGCAAAAATAAAAATACTTATTTTTAATAAATTAAACTATATGGTTAAGAATATTAAATTGATTAAAATTTGATTACTGTTTAATATTATTGGAAAAGTAAATGTCAGTTTGATTTGTGCCATCGAAATCAACCCGAAAAACAAGAAAGAATGAAAAAATTCCGTTTGGAAAGAATTTGAGAGAGGAAAAAAGTCGCGAAGTGGAGACTAACCTCAAAATTGATTAGAACTAAGTACTAAGCGACGAAAAAAGAAATGAATAAAGCGCGAAAGTACGAGATTTATTTTTTACTTTTCTTTAATTATGATGTACCTGTATGCCAATTGGTAATCCATTTTTATCGAGTCCAAGTGGTACGTGACATGCCGGAAGTTTGAGTGCATTAAACACTCCCAAATAGATGAAATTATAAAGTCGAAGAAATGAGACATTATGATGCATAACTGCAGTTGGTAATGTCGGATACAACAATACACCATTGTCACCAAGTTTTTCCTGTAAAAAAAATTATTTTTCTCTATGTAAACTTAATTATTATATTATAAATTAATTACTATTAATATCTTTAAAATCCTAAATTTTCTTAATTTATCCAGTTTTTGTTACGCTCACTATTTAAAGGTGTTTAAGGTCTCTGGTTACGAGTTTGATGTCAGATTTTCAAAATTCAAAATGGCGGATCCAATATGGCGGACGAAAATTTAAAAAGTTGAACTAAGATCACGAAAATTACTATTCGGGGGTTTTCGGGGTCGCTGATTACGAATCTGATATCACATTTTTAAAATTAAAAATGGTGGAAAAAATTTCGAAAAATTGAACTAAGGTCACAAAAATGATAACTTAGGGGTTTTTTTGTATCTATATTGTTATAATAAAAAAAATATTGTAAATAATATACAAGAATAATAAAAATACCGTGAGATAATTTTGCAGAGTTGTCGTCAATTGTTTTGCGTTCTCTTCATTTTCCTGAGGCATTACGTACATGTCGAGGAGTACAATAATGCTGCCCAATGTCACTCTTCCACGACCAGTTAAAATGTACCATAGTTCGGTCCAAACATTAGCGCGACCCTAAGTAAAAAAAAAATAATTTAAAATTTTTAATTTTAAATAAATTTTTGTAAATAAATTAATTTTAAACGTAATTTTAAATTTAAAGCAAAAATTATAGCATTAAAAAAGGAGAAAAATGTATTTTTGTGTGGGGGGGGAGGTAGTGAATTAGTTAGGAAGAGTAAGAGATTAGGAGAAGCGCTCCCCACTATTCGTCTAGTAGAGCGTCCGCTTGGTGGGGGGGGGGCGCTTCTCCTAGCCTCGTTCTTCCTAACTTTTCACTTATTTTAACGATGAACTAAAATTGGAATAATTTCTGAAATTAAATTAAAGTATCTTTTTAATTAAAATTAAATAATTTTTTAAATTAAAACAATTTTTTGCATTAAAACAATATTTTGAATTAAATTAAAAATAATTTCGTGAGAAATAAAATAATTTCTTAATATTTTCAATCTCACTTGTCTATTTGTCAGATCGTAGCCAAATTCCTTCAGATCTCTTGTTTTCCAGTATCTAAAAATTTCGTAACTGTTTTCAGAGCCTGGCATTTTAATCTGTGAATTAGGAAAACAAATTTTTGTTTCTAATCATTTTCCTTTATTTATATTAATTATAATAATGATGAAAAACTATTTTCTTTAATTATTATTAATATTTTAATTGAAAATTAAAATTTTTTAAATTAAAAATTAAAATGAAATGAAATTAAAATTTTTGAAGTAAATTAAATTTTTTTTCCTTAAAAAAAAAAAAAAAAAAAAAAAAATTATAATAACTTATTATTATTATAACTTATAATAACTTATAAGTTAAAATAAAATTTTTAATTTAAGTTAAATCTGAATTTTAATGTAATTTAAGTCAAAAAAATTTAATTTGATTGAAATTCTATATTGATATTATTTTTATTATATTTAAAAAAAAATTTGATTTTCTAAAAAGAAAATAATAATTATTACCTCATTGGCGGAACCTGTGACTGTTTTGAGATGATTAACAGCCTTCATTAAACACGAATCTATTGTCTTTGATACTTTGCTTGTTATCAAATCACCAGAGGACAATTGATAGAAAATATTTAAATTTTTCACATCAACGGGCAAATCGATATTTTTTAAGTTAGATAATTTTTTTCCTGAAATTACTTTGAGAAGTGGTAAAAGATCCTCTGCTCTCTTACACATTGGACCAGCTTCAATCAATGTATCTTCGTAATCTTCTTTTATCGTATTCACACCTTTTATCGAAGTTGTACCTTTATTATAAAAGAAGAGAAGAAAAAAAAACAAAATTTTGTAATTTTGTCTTTTTTATGGATTAAAATTAAGTAAAAAAAAAATTAAAAAGAAATTAATTAAAATTAATTTTATTTTATTAATAAATTAAATATAATTAAATATTAACAACTCTTAGACGTAGGAGTACTTAATGTACGAAAAGAACTGTCCCGTTAATTTTCAAATAAATAAATAAATTAAATATTAAATAAATTAAATATTAAATATATTAAATTGAATATTAATTACTATTTATAATAATAATCTGTAATGTAAGTATATAATTATTATTTATACCCTACAGAGAAAGAAATTAGGTTAGTTTTCGCTTAGGTCGAAATTCCTATAGCATAGACAAGCGAAAATTGACCTAAGCGACAATGCTACTTATTTATGAAAAAAACCGAAGAAGGGAAGTATTTTTTTAAATTGTATTTTGTAAACAATTACCTCCACTCGGTTTGTGACCAAAAACTCCACTTGAAAATGCCGGAATTCGAATGGAACCAGCGAGATCGGTACCAATTGCAATTGGGGTACCACATGCACCTAAAAGTGCCCCGTCACCCCCTCCACTTCCGCCGGCGGTCCTCGTTGTATTATAAGGATTATTCGTCTGTCCATAGACTTTATTTCTCGATTCGATCCACGAACACATTTCCGGAATATTTGTCGTTGCAATTAATATTCCACCGGCTTCTTTTACATTGGCGACAATATCTGCGTCCGTCAGTGCAAAGTGATCTTTTCTCGACAAAATGCCCATTGAATGTCTCATTCCTGATTTTTGGAGAAAAGAAATTTTATGCCAAATTAAATACTTAATTATAACAAAATAATTATATTAAATAATTATAATACAACTGTTATAATAAATAATTAGAACATAAGTGTTATATTAACTAATTATAACATAACTGTTATAAATTAACTAATTATAACATAACTGTTATAAATTAAATAATTGTAACATAACTGTTATATTAACTAATTATAACATAAGTGCTATATTAAATAATTATAATATAACTGTTAAACAACAGTAAAGTAACCATAACAGTAACGTTACATAACTAAAACGTTTATATATGTATTAATTTTTATAAATATATTTTTATTAAAAAAAAAAAAAAAAAAAAAAAAAAAAAATTACTTTATTTGTTACAATTATTTATTTATAAATAACCTTACCAGCAACTGTGTTGCCCTCCTTCGTTGTAAAGGGTACCCCAAAAAATGGTTTTTTCTCCTTTAGAATTTCTCGATTAATATTTTCATCTTTTAAAAATTCATCCACTTTTTTTGCCTCAACAATTGCATCACTATAACGTTGATTAACAACTGCATTAATTATTGGATTTACCTCTCTGCATCTTTCAATAAATGCCCTCACTACTTTTTCCGATGTTACTTCTCCATTTCTATATTTTTGGGAATTTTTAAAAATCAAAATTATTCAATCAAACTATAAATTAATTATTGCATATTTTACAAATTTTCTCATTCTTTGTTATATTACAAATGAAATAAAAAAAAAAATTTTTATAAGGTCATAAATTCCATAACCCCCCTCCCTCCCCCTACCCATTCATGTGTAACGTATTTAAATATAAACGACCCCTTAATTATAGAAAAATTAAAAATATTTTAAGAATTAAAATAATGGGGCCATCCATAAACTACGTTACCAATTTAGACGGGAGGGGGGGGGGGGTCCAAAAATCTACAAAATTGCATTTAACGCAATTGTAACGAGGAGGGGGAGGGGGGTCTAAAAATTATGAAAAATTGGTAACGTATAGTTTTTGGACGGCTCCTAACTTTTTTTAAAAAAATATTTTAAATATCTTATATAATATTTTTAATTTTTCTATAATTATAAAGGGTCGATCAAATAAATATGTCACATTTCAAGGGATAGGGAGAAGGGGGGGGGGGGTATGAAATTGTGACCTTATATAAATTTCATTTTTTTTATTTCATTATATAATATATAAAAAATATGATTAAAAAGAAAAACTTTTTTTTTTAAATATTTTAATATTCTTATAATATTTAAAATTTTTTTCATAATTAAGGAGTTACGTCGTTCATTTGTTTTCAAATAAAAAAAAAAATTACCTTATTTTTTGTGCAAGTGAAATTCCACTTTCGAGTAATAATTCATCTTTTATAGGTGGCACTCTATTTTGTTTATTTTTATTGTAATATAATTCAAAGCAAAAATCAACAGTACAATCGAATAAACAATGAATTTGTACAACAATGCATCGTAAAAATTTTATTAAATATTTTTTTATTACTTGACATCCGCCTTCGTTTCCGTCCATGTTACTCTGAAAATTTTTATTTTATAAAATTAAAGAAAAAATTTCTTTTTAACAATTTTTATCTTTATAATAATTTTAAAATAATTATTATATTAATTAATATATATGAGTAATTTATGTACTATGGCTCTTAGGACATTTTTTTATAATTTATAATTTTTAAATTAAAAAAAAAAAATGTCGACGTTTTACTGGTTTTAAATATAATTTTCATGTTTAAATTTTTAAAAAAGAAACAAAATGTCAACGTCTTTCTGGTTTTAAAGATAATTTTTATGTTTAAATTTTTAAAAAAGAAACAAAATGTCGACGTTTTTCTGGTTTTAAATACAATTTTTATATTTTTAAATTTTTAAAAAGAAGCAAAATATAGACGTTTCGGGTCAATTATTTCTATAATGTTTATATTATTTTTATATGCTATTATTAATATTGTTGTTATTATATAATTATTATTATTGTTATAAAAATAACGTTCAGAAATGATGTCACGTTTCTGGGGGGCAAGGGGGGTCTCTATATACTGAACGTGACACGCAAATGTATTTTTTTCATATTTAAAAAAAAATCCAGAAAATAAAAATTATTAATTATAAATAATTAGATAAGTAATAAATAATAATTAAAATAAAATTGTGTAACAAGATGAAGGGGGAATGAAAATTTCAAACATGTACGTGACATCATTTGTGAATGCTCCCTAAATTATAATAAACAATATATAAAAAATAAATAAATTTTAAAAAATTATTATTTTTATGTTTATTATATTTTATTATAAGTAAAAAACAAAAAATATTTTATAGTTAAACAATAAAAAAATAAAAAAACAATTATTTTGATTTTTATAGTTATGATATTTTATTATAAATCAAAAGCGAAAAATATTTTACACTTAAAGAATAAATAAATAAAAAAAATTATTTTTATTTTTATAGTTATAATATGTTATTATAAATAAAAAAACAAAAAATATTTTTATTATTATTATTATTAATATTATTATTTGTTATGTTTATTATATTCAGTCACTCAGATTTTTATTATTATTTTAATTAATAGCCTTGTTAGATTTTTTTATAATTATCATAATTTGCAAATGTCAAACTAAGGAAATTTCTAGATCTATTTATACATATACCTTTTATCGAGTATAATTTTATAAATATCGAGAATAAAAATATAAACGTATATGAGCAAAGTTTGCAAAGAAAATTTGAAAAAAAAACTTTTAAAATTTTAAATTATATAATAAAATGAATATAAAATTAAGGCAAATATAAATGTAATAAAGTTAACAACTTACCGTATTTACAATTTTGCAACACATTATATTGAAAAATTTTTATATCTGTATTTTATAATATTGTACGTGTCTATACAATTAAAAACAAAACCGGCTTATTTTATTATTAAAAACACAATAATTTTTGAACAAAAAACAAAACACATTCCAGGAATTAATTAAAAAAATTATTTTTTTTGTTTTAACAGTAAAAATATTCACTTTTCCCTATAGGTAGTAGACACTTTTTGAAAATTCATGCTTTACTTATATGAAATATGTTTACACATAACTATATGTATATAAATTGTTCAATGTTAAAACTTTGCACGCAGATGACTCTCGTGTATTAGTCGCATCATGTCTGCGAGCAAAGTCCATATTATGCGTACCGTGAATATGTGAAGAATATAAGCAATGTCTTAAGCAATCGTAATAATCTACAGTGTATATATAATGTCTTACAAAGTATGACCAATTAAAATTCAATTACAACGGAAAAAGAGAGTATTTTTACACTGATAGAGAAAAAATCATTTTTTTTCATTTTAATTTAAAAAATAAAAAATACTCACTTTTATTTTTACCATAGAAAAAATTTTATTGCAAAATTATTTCTTTATATGTATATTTATTTACTATTATATTTATTATTACTAATAATTATTTCATAATTAATAACTAGTAATTATAATATAAAATAAATAAATAATTTTATATTAATTTTTGAAAATCAACTTTTGATGAATTTTGATTGCAAATTTTGAAAATAATTGAAATTGAATTCAATTATTATTAAAAAAAAATGTATAATATATTTCGATTAAATTCAATTATTTTCTAAAATCTTAATAAATCCTTCGAAACAATTCATTTATTTATATAAATAGTTAAAATTCTACGCAAAAATTCAATTATTTTTATAAATAGTAAAATTCTTTGCAGACATTCAATTATTTTCAAAAACATCTTTAATATTGAATTTCACGGAGGAAATCAATTATTTTCATAAAATTCAATTATTTCCTAAAATTTTAATAATTTCTTCGCAACAATTCAACTGTTTTTAAAAATACTAAATAAATTTTTCAAAATTTACAATAAAAAAAAAAGAGTTTCAATAATATTGAAATTTTGCGTAAAATTTAATTGAAAATAATTGATTTTTTTCAAAGTGTTTTATAACAAATTATTTGAAAATCAACTTTTAAAGAATTTTAATTGAAAATTTTGAAAATAATTGATTTCTCAAAAATTTTATTGAGTAAATCTTCAAGTGTAAATTTGAAAATGGTAATTAATTAAAATTCTTTAAAAATATTTTTGAAAAAAATAATTCTTAGAATTATTCTATTTTATTATTTTTAAAATTCATTTATTTTCAATATTTTTAAATAAAAATTTCTAAAAATTCGAAAAATTTCAAAATTTTTATTCAAAATTCTTGAAAAAATTTTTTTTTTTATGAATCCAATGGAAATAAATAAAAAAAAAAAAAATTGTGTAGAAATGATTATAGTAGACTAAATAGAAGAAAATAAAAATGTTTTTATTATTTTTAACTATATAGTTGATACAAACAGTTGATGTAATTGGTAATTATTAGATTTAATTGAACAGTATGGTAAATTTTACTATGTCTGATGAGAAGAATTGTAACAATTTGATATTAGGAAAAATTATTGAAATAAAATCGAATTAAATTAACCACCACCTCCACCTGGAGGTTGAGCACCTCCACCTGGAGGTTGAGCCCCTCCACCTGGAGGTTGAGCCCCTCCACCTGGAGGTTGAGCACCTCCACCTGGAGGTTGAGCCCCTCCACCTGGAGGTTGAGCACCTCCACCTGGAGGTTGAGCCCCTCCACCTGGAGGTTGAGCACCACCAACTGGAGGTTGAGCACCACCAACTGGAGGTTGAGCACCTCCACCTGGAGGTTGAGCGCCTCCAGGTCCAAAAGCTGAATTATTATTGGTCATCATATTCATGCAAATTGAATTGCATAACATTTTTTTCCAAGAAAAACCAAATTTTGCTGTACAATATTGGCATAATTCTCTCTTCATATTATGAAAATCGAATAATCTTCCCTCAAACTCGTCCACATCTTGAGATAGAGTATCCTGAAAGAATAAAGAAAAAAATTTCAATTTTCAATTCTATTTAATTTGATTTAATTCTATTCAATTCTATTCAATTCTATACCATTTTATTCGATTTTATTCAATTCTACTCAATGTTATTCAAGTTAATTCTATTCAATTCTATTCAATTTTATACAATTTTATTCGATTTTATTCAATTCTACTCAATGTTATTCAATTTAATTCAAGTCAATTCAATTCTATTCAATTCTATTCAATTTTATACCATTTTATTCGATTTTGTTCAATTCTACTCAATGTTATTCAATTTAATTCAAGTCAATTCAATTCTATTCAATTCTATACCATTTTATTCGATTTTATTCAATTCTACTCAATGTTATTCAATTTAATTCTATTCAATTCTATTCAATTTTATACCATTTTATTCGATTTTATTCAATTCTACTCAATGTTATTCAATTTAATTCAAGTCAATTCAATTCTATTCAATTCTATTCAATTTTATACCATTTTATTCGATTTTGTTCAATTCTACTCAATGTTATTCAATTTAATTCAAGTCAATTCAATTCTATTCAATTCTATACCATTTTATTCGATTTTATTCAATTCTACTCAATGTTATTCAATTTAATTCTATTCAATTCTATTCAATTTTATACCATTTTATTCGATTTCATTCAATTCTACTCAATGTTATTCAATTTAATTCAAGTCAATTCAATTCTATTCAATTCTTCTCGATTTTATTCAATTCTATTCTATTTTATTCAATTGAATTCAATTATATTCAATTCTATTAAATTCTATTCAATTATATTAGATTTAATTCAATTCGATTTTATTTAATTCTATTCTATTATTTTCAATTGTATTCAGTTTTATTCGATTCTGTACGATTTTATGGATTTTATTTGCTTCTGTTAAATTCTATTCGATTATACTCAATTTTATTCAATTCTATTCGATTTTATTCAATTTAATACAATTCTATTCAATTTGATTTAATTATGTTCAATTCTATTCAATTTTATTCAATTTAATTCAATTCTATTTAATTTGATTTAATTCCATTCTATTATTTTAAATTGTATTCAGTTTTATTCGATTGAATGAGATTTTATAGATTTTATTCCCTTCTATATTCGATTTTATTCGCCTCAATTAGATTTTTTTTAATTCTATTCAATTCTATTCGATTTTATTCAATTTAATTCAATTCTTTTTAATTTGATTTAATTATATTCCATTCTATTCGATTTCTTTCGAAACTCTTTGAAAAAGTGAAAAAATTTTTTTTTAATTTTATTAGAATAAAAATAATCGAAGAAAGATGTGAGGTGGAGGTTAACTTCAAAAACAACACCATTAGTCGGGAAAAAAAGTTATTAGTGAAATTGCAGAAGTGCCATTAAACTCTTGCCAGTGTAAATTTTCGGAGGAGAGAAAATAATATTTTTTTTTTTTAATTTCAACGGCGCATTAATAGTAAAAGAGGACAAAAGATAGGAGGTGGAGGCTATACTAACTTCAAAATTACGAATTATTATTCTGAAAAACAGATTTTTGAGAATTTGTAACATTGTAAAAGTTCCATTAGTCGCTGGCAAGTGTAAATTTTCGCAAGAGCGAAGAAATACAAAAAATTGTCGATTGGAAAAATAATAATTGAAGACAAATGTCACCAGGTGGTAGATAACCTCAAAATTTCAAAATGTTGTGAATTTTTAAATGTAAATTTAAATTAAAATTTCTAAAGTAAAAATTGCAGAAAGTACCATTAAACTTTTGCCATTACAACGATTCCGAAGTGCGAAAAAAAAATTGAAAAATTTCAAATCCAATAGAAAAAATAGAAGAAAAAAGTCGCGAGGTGGTGGTTAACCACAAAATTTCAACTTCGCAGCTAATTTAAGTATTTTTAAATGTAAAAAAATAAAAATATTTAGAATAAATATTAAAATATTAATAAAATAAACATAATATCCTTACCCGTGTAATGCACAGTCCAAACAGAAAGATCCAAAACAATGATATAAATTGCATCGTTTGTAAATTGGACATTAATAAATAGTGAAAAAAGCAGAATAGAAAAAACACACTATACTGACATATTTCATTCGATTTGTAAGAAATGAAATTTTAGAAAATTTGCAGTTGTTTATATATATACTGACTTGGAAGAAAGAAATGTACAAACAAACATTCATATGAAAATTTTATGTAAAGAGAACGTATATCCATGAATGTGCATAGATAGAATGTAATATTTGAGAAATTTGTTTCAAAATCTTTTTTTGAAAAGGAGAAGAAAAAAAATTTTTCATTTTTACATATTACGCAAAAAAGAGAAAAACAAATAAAGTTGGTTGACCTGAAGAATGTATTACTATTATTGCAAAAAAAAAAAAAAAAAAAAAAAAAAAAAAAAAAAAAACAGAATAATTGAATTAAAACAAGAGGGAGAAATTTTTTTTTTCTTTTTACACAGAGATGCAAATAAAGAAGTGACCGATTTTACATTCATTTTTCTCGAATACTATTTATTATTTGTGAGAAAACTTAATTAATATTTATAATCAGTAAAATAGTATACATGTAATATATATATATAATATATATAATCATGCATGATAAAAATTACAATAAATGCTAATTATTAGGGATTTTTCCATTTTTTATATTATTATATTTTACGAAATATTAATACTTAATCGTATTCGGATTTAATTAAAATCAAATTAAATTAAATAGAATCGAATAGAAGCAATTAGAATTGAATAGAAGTGGATAAAATCGCATAACATCGAAAAGAATTTAAATAAAACAAAAGAATTTGATAGAATTAAATCAAATCGTATAGAATCGAATAGAACTGAATACAATTGAAAATAATAAAATATGTATAATTGAATAAAATTGAATAGAAGCGAATAAATTCGAATAGAATTATATAGAATTAAATCGAATTGAATAGAATTGAATAAAAATCGAATAGAATTAAATATAATTGAGTAGAATATAATAGAATTTAATACAATCGAATAGAAGCAAATAAAATCCATAAAATCGTATAAAATCGAATAGAACTGTATACAATTGAAAATAATGGTATTGAATTGAATAAAATTGAATAGAAGCGAATAAAATCAAATAGAATAAATTTTTAAAATCGTATACAATCGAAAAGAACTGTATACAATTAAAAATAATAAAATTGAATAAAATCGAATAGAATTGAATAGAATTAAAAAAAATCTAATTGAGGCGAATAAAATCTATAAAATCTTATAGTATTAAATAGAACTGTACACAAATTAAAATAATAGAATAGAATTAAGTAAAATCGAATTGAATATAATTAAATATAATGGAATAGAATCGAAAAGAATTGAGTAGAAACGAATAGAATTGAACGTAATTGAATAAAATCGAATTGGATTGAATTTAACATAATTAAACAGAGTTTAATAGAATCAAATATATTTGAATTAAATTAAATTCAATTGAATTAAATAGATTCAAACAGAATTGAATAAAATTGAACAGAACTGATTAGAATTGAATAAAATTGAGTAGAATTGAATAAAATCGAGTAAAATGGTATTAAATTGAATAGAACCAAATAAAATCGAAAAGAATTAAATAAAATTAAATCAAATTGAATAAAATTCAATTAAATTTAATATAATCGAATAGAGTTGAAGATAATTGAGTAGAATCTAATAGAATTTAACAAAATCGAATAGAAGCGAATAAAATCTATATATATAATCTGAGTAGAAGCGAATAGAGTTGAACGTAATTAAATAAAATCGAATTAAATTAAATTTAATATAATTGAATAGAATTTAATAGAATCGATTATAATTGAATTGAATTCAATTCAATTGAGTAGAATGAAATAGAATTGAAAAAAATCGAATAAAATTGAATAAAATTGAGTAGAATTAAATAAAATCGAATAAAATATAATGCAATTGAATAGAATTGAATAGAATCGAATTGAATAAAATCGAATAGAATGGAATATAATTAAATCAAATTAAAAAGAATTGAATAAAGTCGAATAGAATTGAATAGAATTGAATGAAATTGAGTAGAATTAAATAAAACCGAATGAAATGATATACAATTGAATAGAATTGAATAGAATTAAATCAGATTGAATAGAATTGAATTTAATTGAATAAAATCGAATAGAATGGAATATAATTTAATCAAATTGAATAGAATTGAATTAAATTGAATAAAATCGAATAGTTGAATATAATTAAGTAGAATCGAATAGAATTTAATAAAATTGAATAGAAGCGAATAAAACTAAATACAATTGAAAATAATAGAATTGAATTAAATTGAATAGAATTGAGTAGAAATGAATAGAATTGAATAGAATTAAGTAGAAACGAATAGAATTGAATAGAAATAAGCAAATCCAATTAAAATTTAAAGAGTAAATAGATTCAAGAATAATCAAATAAAATTGAATTTGAATAGAATGGTCAATAAAAGGAGAAATCGATGGCTTGCCATCGAAACGATTCTGAAAAGTAAAGAAAAAAAAAGAAAATTTCCATAAGAATTGAAATTAATAGAAGAAAAAAAATCACGAGGTGGAGTCTAACCTCAAAATTTCCAGTTGCTTAGAAAACTAACCTAAAAATTTTTTATTTTTCTGAAAATTTCTTAATCGTCAGTAAAATATGAAAAGTATTTTTCACTATTCGGCGCTTGCCATCGAAACGATTCTGAATAGCAAAGAAAAATAGAAAATTTCCATAAGGAAAAATTTTAATGGTAAAAACAAAACGTGAGGTGGAGGTTAATCTCACAATTTTTTTCTGAAAATTTTCTATATGGGAAACTTTTTCCAATTTTTTTTCAGTTTTCAGTTTCTTTCTCTAGTCAAAAAATAAAAAGAAATTTCTTTGGTAAAAATAATAATTTACAATCAATTTTTTTTTCTTTTTATTATTTTTATTTTTTTTTTGTTTTTATAAGTTTTAAAAATAGTAATAAATTTTTGAATGTGTGACAGTGAGGTATTTTTTTTTTTATGAAAAGGGGAATTATAATTTATAAAATACCCTTGAACCAAAAAGCATTTACTCTGATGATCATCTGTCTCGCATGTAATCTTCGATGGATGCCTTAATATAACTTCTTGAAAAGCAAAGTTTCGCGCGTGAGGAGTGGTGGTTGGATTCTTGGAGAAAATCTGGGATCCAGAATATCCTGCCATCAAGTTCAGTCAATGTAAAGCCTTAACATTGTAAAGAAGCAGCAAAAAAAAAAAAAAAATTATTTATCACACAAGTTTTTTTTTTGTTTTTGTCCTCCTACAAGTTTTGTTTTCTTCCTTTTTTTTGTCAATAGAAAGCAAGATTTATTGCTCCTGTGAATTTTAATTCTTCTTCTTATAAAAAAAAAAAAAAAAAAAAACAGTGTCAAAAATTAATAAACAGTTTTTTCAAAGTAAGTTATACAGAAAAAAAAGATAAAACTATTTATGAATATGGAAAAAATTAAAAATTAACAAAAAAAATTATTATTAATTTATTCAAAAATTAAAAAATTTCGATTGAATTTAAAAAATCCACTTTGCTTTTGGGTTATAATTAAAAAATAATTCGGGAATAAATGTTACTTTTTCGGACAGAAAATATTTTTTTGAGAATTTTTTTGTTAACATTATTTTTGTACAATATTTTTAACAATATTTTGAATTTTTTAATCAAAATTTTCATTTTTTTTTTAAATTAATAATTTAAATTTTTTAAAAATTTAACTTTTTTAAAAATTTAACTTTTTTACTTTTTTATCTCTTTATGATTTTTTGGATCAATATTTTCGGATAATTATTATTTTTATTTGCATACTTTTTGATTAATTACTTTATTACATAATAAATTTTTTTACATAACTAATTCTTTGAATAAATAATTATTTGAATAAAAAATTTTACCATCAATTTTTTTTGGACAATTTTTTATTTTCAAAAAAATATTTTTTGAATAATTATATTTTGATTCATTAATTTTTTTACCTAATTAATTGTTTTACATTATTAATTCTTTGAATAAATAAATTTTGGAATAAATAACTTTTTGGAATAAATAAATTTTCGAATGAATAATTTTTTGGAATAAATAAAGTTTCGAATAAACAACTTTTTTGTAAAAATAAATTTTTCAATAAATAACTTTTTGGAAAATTTTGTATTGACCTAATTAATTTTTTAAAATAATTCTTTGAATAATAAGTATCTGATAAATAAACTATTGAATAAATAATTTTTGGAATAAGAAATTTTTTTGGATAATTAGTTTTTTCAATAACTACTTTTTTTGACTAATTATTTTATTGCGTAATTAATTTTTTGCATAATTAATTTATTTTACATAATTATTTTTCTCAATAATTAATTATTCTCCTAAATACATTTTTACAAAATTAAAATTTTTTTAGAATAAACTTATAAAAATAATTTTTTTTTAATCCAATTTTCTGTTTTTTTATAAAATTTTCTATTTTGATAAAATTTTCTATTTTTTGATAAAATATTTTCGTTTTTTGATGAAATTATATTTTTCTTTGATGTAATACAAATTATTTTCATTAAATAATATTGTTTTGGATAAAATAAAAATTTTTTGGATTAAATGAAATTTTTTTGGATTAAATACAATTTTTTTTTGTTTAAATAAAATTTGTTTTGGTTTAAACAAAAAATTTGTTAATTAAATAAAAAATATTTTTGTTTTTCTTTTAGAATTTTCCCGCTGCTAATAAAAAAATTAAGAAAGTATATCGTTGTTCAGGCGATTTATTTGCATAATTATTAAAAAAATGGTGGGGGCAACGGTGACACCAAAAAGAAAAAGTTCCATAAAAATGCCATCGCCAGCGCATGAGACACAAAATATTCTCATGACTTATTTGATTCTTATTCTACTGCTAATATCGCTCTATTTACTATACTCCGGATTATTTTAGTTCCAGGACATTTTTCGTTATGGTGAGTGTTTTTTTAAACATTTTCCTTTTTTTTAATTTGAAAATAAAAATAATTATTTACTATTCAAATTTACCTTATCGTATCTACTTAAACAAAATGTTTAACAAAAGATTTTATAAAAAAAAATTATAAAATTGAGAGAAAAATTAATTCTAGTGATAAAAAGGAGAATTAAAATTAAAGGGAATTAATTAATTACATTTTTTGCAAAAGATTTTCAAAAACTATTATGAAATAGAGAATGTAAATTTACGGTAGTTAACATTTGCTAAATATTAAAATAAAATAGAAAATAGTTTCAAAAAATGTTAAAGAAAATAACATTTTTTAACCCGAGGGAGAAAAAGAACTTTTTTTTACCCTAGGGCGTGAATTTACTGTTTTTAACCGTAGATTAAATTTTTTTTACTATTTAACGAATTATTTAAACATTAGAGTTAAAAACAGTAAATTCACACCGCAGGGTAAAAAAAAGTCACTTTACACCCTCGGTTTGAAAAATCGATTTTTAATAATTAAACATAAAAAAAAATTGTACTACCGTATAAAAACAAAAATTTATTAAAAAATTAATTTTTACAAAATTAAGAAAAAAATTGCAAAAAATATTCGTAATTTTATTTTTTTAATAAGAAAAAAAAAGAAAAATTATACAGTTGCTATTTAAATTTTCAGGGTTAAGTAAATGATGTTCAAGTGAATGGAAAGCTTGTCTTTTTGCCAAAAGAAAAAGATGAGCATCACAGGGCAAGACCTCCAAGAGGTGAAGAGAATAAATATATATATACATTGTATGTTATCGTCATCATCGTTAAAATATATATTTCATGTTTTTTATAAGGGTGATAATTCATTAAAAAAAAAACCAAATATTAGCCTTTATATATAATATAAAAATATATAAATATGATAATGACCAATTACTATAGTATAAATAATAGAAAAGAAAATTATATAAATAGAATTTATATATATGTTGTAATATTGATATAATAAAATATATATATTTAAGTGACGTTTACAATAAATATAGAAATTTTTTTTTTTAGGTCATTTTCAAAATATTCTCTCTTCTGGGTTTTTTGGGGGAATTTTTTAATTTAACGCTCTCTAGGGTCAAAAGGAAGCATTTCAGCCCCTAATTTTGACGCTATGGTGTATTTTTTTCATTTAAAAAAATTTAATTTATATATTATGTCCCCTAGGGTTAAAAATGACCGTTTTTAATCTCTAATTTTGAAATAATAAAAAGTATTTATCATATTGCATTTTTAAAGAAAAATATTTTCGAAACTGTTTTTTGAAGTGAATTTTCTTTTTATTTATTTTTTCCCCCTCTTTTTTTTGTGGGTCAAGTGATTCCATCGAAGTGACGGTTACCAGTATCATTAAATAGCTATTTTAAAATCCACCCGCGAAGAGTTATGGAGAAAAATATTTTTTTAAGGTTTAATGGTATTATTTATATTAGGTACTATATATATATTCAGTTCTGAGAATTGATTTCAATAAACAAAAAAAAATTTTTTTTAGAAGGTGACAATCTGAAGGGATTTAAATTTTTTTACTTCGTTTTATATAAATTAGGGAAATTATTTTTTAACATTTAGTTAAAAAAATTAAGAGAAAAATAAAAAAAATTTAATTGAAAAAATTATAAATTAAAATAAAAATTGAAATTTAAAAACACAAACTAAAAAACAAAATTAAAAAAAATAAAAAACAAAAATAAATGAAATAAATGTAAATAAAAAACAAAATGACAAAAAAAAATAAAAAAATTATATTATAAATGAAAATAAAAAACAAAATTACACAAAACATAAGGAATAAAGATAGAAAAAACATTGAAAAAAAATAAAATTACTTTGTAAACAAAACAAAACATACTAAACAATAAAATTACAAAAAAATGAAATTACTTTACAAACGGAATAAGAAACCTTTTAATAAGCAAAATTACCGAAAATAATTTTATTAAAAAACGATACAAAAAATAATTCAACTAAAAAAATTGCATTGTAAGAAATACAAAAAATTACGTGGCAATATAAAAAATTACAAAAAGAAAATAAAATTTCATTACAATCAATTAAAAAAAAAAAAAAAAAAAAAAAAGTAATTTTATTAAAAACAATTCAGAAAAATTAAATAAAAAGTAAAATTACATTACAAGCAAATAACAAAATTACAAAGTAGTAAAATTACCAACAAGGGACATAAAATTACTTTACATTCAATATAAAAAAATGTTTAAAAAGAAAAAAAACAAAAAGTAATTTTAGTAAAAATAATAATAAGAGAAAAAAAGAAAAAAAAACAAAAATATACATAAAGAAATACAAAAAATAAGAAATACAAAATACAAAAACAAAAAGTACAAAAATAAAAAAAAATAAAAATGCAAAAAAACGAAAATACAAAAAATACAGAAAAACAAAAAAAAATACAAAAATAGAAAAAATACAAAAATACAAAAATACAAAAAATACTACCAAATAAGAAAAGACAAAATTACAATTACAACAAAAAGAGAAAAGAAGATTAAAAGTAAAAAAAAATTGATTTTCTTTTTTAGATAATTTTCAATCTTTTACGTTCTCTATCTGTCTCGCTCGCACCGGAAGAAGTGAGGGTAAAAAAAATAAATAAATTTTGACGAATCTCAAGCGTAGGCCGCGTAATTCGTTGAAAATAGCCGATAGTTCCAGCTCGTGTGTTTTAAACATGAAAAGAACCCATATAACCGATATTTTTGGGTGGCTCCTCCAGAAATAGCATTGGACATCGAAAGTGAGTGCAAATTCCACCTGGAAACTGAGGCAGCAAATCATCAGGGCGTGGCAGAAGGAGCAAAAAAAATTTTTCTTAATCACAATAAAAAAAAAAATTTTGTCAAAGAAAAAAAATTACTTTATGACTTGGAAATAAAATGTTTACTAAAAAATTGTTAATAAACAATTAATATCTATATTATTTTTATTACTCGTTTTTATTATTTTTATTATTATTATTATTATTATTATTATTATTATTATTATTATTATTATTATTATTATTATTATTATTATTATTATTATTATTATTATTATTATTTTATTATTTTAAAAAACCATAAAAAATACGTGAAGTTTTAATTTTTAGAAATTTAAAAATAACCGAAAAAACAAGAGTAATGATAGAATGTGTCTTCAACTATACTATAATTTATAAGATTTGGATTATCAAGGTGTTCTTATATATTTTTGAACCGGAAGTCATATTCAAACATGTGCCATGTGTTCATTTATCAACAAGAAGGAAAATAAACTTGAAAATGTCAATTTAGTGATAAATGGTTATAGTGATTTTTCTATAATTAAAAAGCATTCGAAGAAATTTAATTTCGATAGAGTAAATAATTTATGATTTTTCGACAATTCATCAACAGTGTTATATATAAATATATTCTTTTATTTTTAATCTCCTTTGATTGAAAAAAACTATCACTAGCACTATCACTATCACTATCACTATCACTATCACTATCACTATCACTATCACTATCACTATCACTATCACTATCACTATCACTATCACTATCACTATCACTATCACTATCACTATCACTATCACTATCACTATCACTATCACTATCACTATCACTATCACTATCACTATCACTATCACTATCACTATCACTATCACTATCACTATCACTATCACTATCACTATCCTTATCACTATTTCTAACACTATCACTATTTTTAACGCTATCGCTATCACTATCCACATCACTATTTACAACGATATCCCTATTTAAACCATTGTTGTTATCACTATCGCTAACGCTATTCCTATCTCAATCACTGTCGCTAGCACTATTTTTAACACTATCGCTATCACTAACTAAATTATAAATTATTATTATTATTATTTGTAATAATAATATTAATAATAAATAATAATCTTCAGGAATATAAATAAGGTAACATTTTCGTATTGTTAATAATTATTATTGTTGTTATTTTTTTTAATTATCATTGTTATATTTATTATTGTTTATTTAACATAGTAATTTAATAAAAAAAATTTTTTTTTTTGGTTTTTAAATGTACTCTCACATTTTATATACTTTTTGACAGTTTACAAGCAGTTTGACGTTTAAACGACTGTTTTTCTCCACTTGGCAATTGTATTTGAAACATCAACTTGAAAGGAGCAATAAGCGTCCAGTTTGAATTTATCACTCTCCATTCGTATTTCTATATTTTCTATACAAATTTATCGACTTCTACACGCAGTCATTCAATTTTCATACCGACTGTCAATTAAATTGTTTTTAAATATAAAATACTCACATTTTAAAATAATAAAAAAAAAGAGAGAATTGTATAAAAACAGACGAAGACAATATTTAATTTGTACGTTTATTGAGCTTGAAATATTCATTTCTAAATGATTGATTCATCATTTGACCGACTTTTGTTCTTATCCAAACTGGTGGAATTAATGCGAAAAACACTTGTATTCCATGGGCCCAATAACCAGAGCTTCTGTCAATTTTTCCTAATGTTGAAATTGCATTTTTTGCGTATGTTGCTGCGTCGGGTACAAATATATTTGCAATCTAGAGGGGAGAGAAACAAAAAAAGAAAATTGAAAATATTTAAATTTTTGTTTATTTTTGGTAATTTTTTGTGACTTGTGCCATCGAGACGAATTGAAATTGAGAAAGAAATTGAAAAAATATTAAGTAGATTAAATTTTATTGAGGAAATAAGTCACGAGGTGGAGGTTAACCTCAAAAATTAAAAATTAAAAAAAAAACGTTAGGGTTAGAAAAAATGATTTTCGAATCTGGTTGTTTGACTCTTGCCATCGAAATGGTTATGGAAAAGAAAAAAGAATGTTAATATTCCATTTGGAGAAGGATTTTTGGAAGAAAAAAGACGCGAGGTGGAAGATAACCTCAAAATTGTAACTAAAAAAGCGTCGAAAGTTGAAAAAAAACTGTGTTTTTATATTATTGCCATTGTATAAGTTGCAAAAAAACAAAAAGAATTAATTAATTTCGTTTAGAAAAATTTTTACTGAAGAAAAAAGGCGTTAGGTGGAAGCTAACCTCAAAATTGAAATTTAAAAAACTTTGGAAGTTAAAAAAACGGCGCCTTTAAAACCCTGCTATCGAAACAATTACGAAAAGTAAAAAAAAAAATGTTAATATTCCGGCTAGAAAACGTTTTATTTAAGAAAAAAGTAGCGAGGTGGAAGCTAACCTCAAAATTAAAATTAAATAAATGTTAAGAGTCAAAAAGAGATGTGCTTTTAGATTTCTGCCATCGTAATAGTTTCAGAAAACAAAAAAGTTTGAAAAAATTCCATTTAGAAAACGTTTTATTTAAAAAAAAAGTTACGAGGTAGAAGCTAACCTCAAAATTAAAATTGAAAAAAGTTAAAAGTTAAAAAACAGAAGTCTATTTAGTTCCCTGCCATCGTCATAGTTGCAGAAAATCAAAAAGAATAAAGAAATTCCGTTTAGAAAAATTTTAACTGAAGAAAAAAAGCTCGAGGTGGAAGCTAACCTCAAAATTAAAAAAAAAAATAAACGTAAAAAGTTAAAAATAAAAAAGATTTGCTCTTAGATTCCTGCCATTGTAATAGTTTCAGAAAACAAAAAAGTTTGAAAAAATTCCATTTAGAAAAATTTTTACTAAAGAAAAAAGTCTCGTGGTGGAGGTTAACCTGAAAATTCTCCCACCTCGCGATTTTAAATCCCATTTTTAAACGAACGAAATAATATTTCTCATTTTTTCCACTGCAAATCGAATCTTCCCAATGGCACAAGTTATATTTTTGTAAAGAAATAAAAAAAAAATAATTGAAAATTATTTTCAAATATAGTATAGGAGGAAAAATTACTTGTAATCTTTGACTAAAAGCGTTCATTTTTGTCGTGACAAATAATGGCGTCAAATGTTGTACAGTGATTCCATAACGTGAATATTCGGCTCTCAATGCTTCGGAGAAACTATTGGTGTAGACTTTTGTTGCCGCATAGACAGTCATTAATGGCAATGGTTGTAATTCCGAACCAGATGAAATATTAACGATTGCCCCTTTTTTACGTTCCTTCATATCGCCAATTACTAGGCGTGTCATTAATGTTGTTGCTCCCACATTGACATTTATTATTTCCCAAAGATTATCCTCGGGCACTTCGCCCACTGGCATTGGATAATCGTACATTCGTCCCACATTGTTTACTACAAAAAAATTATATTGTTAATAATAATAAGAATTTTTTAATTATTTTTAATAAATTTATTTTATTTCCAAAAAATTATTTTTCTAAACTTTTTTTTATCCCTAGGGGAGAAAGTTACACTTCTCATCCCTAGTGAGTAATTGGATTAAATTTATTTTATTTTCAAACAATATTTTTATTTTTTAAATCCTTTTTATTCCTAGGGGAGAAAGTTACACTTTTCGACCCTAGTGAGTAATGAGATTAAATTTATTTTATTTTCAAAAAAAAATTTTTATTTTCTGAATACTTTTTATTCCTAGGGGAGAAAGTTACACTTTTCATCCCTAGTGAGTAATACAATTGAATTTATTTTAATTTCAAAAAATATATTTTTTTTTTTTGAACCGATTTTATTTCTAGGGAAGAAAGTTATACTTTTCAACCCTAGTGAGTAAATTGATTTTTTTCACAATTAAGTGAGAAATTACTTTTCATGAAAATAAAATAAATTTAATCCCATTACTCACTAGGGATGAAAAGTGTAACTTTCTTCCCTAGGCATAAAATTGGTTCAAAGAATAAAAATATTTTTTGGGAATAAAATAAATACAATCGTTATTACTCACTAGGGATGAAAAGTGTAACTTTCTCCCCTAGGGATATAAAAAGGTTCAAAAAATAATTTAAAATTTAATAAAAAAAATTTAGGAGTAAGTTAAAAAAAATTATAAAATATTTTTTTTTTTTTAATTAATTAATTAATTAATTAATATATTTATTACCTAAAATTCCGACAGGAATTTCCTTTAATTCCTCCTTAATTTTTTCGTAAATTTCCCTTCCTTTACTGAAATCAACGGCGATAATTTTTACTTGAATTTTAGGATTGATTTCTAACATTTCTTGTTTCGTTTTTTCTAATTTCTCTAAAGTTCGAGAAATGAGAACCAAATTAATTCCCCTGATGGCAAGTTCCTTGGAATAGGCTTTGCCAATTCCATCGGTCGAACCTGTTACGACTGAAAGAAACATTCTTTTTGTTAATTAATTAATTTATTAATTAAACAAAAAGATGAAAAATGTTATTATAAATAAATTAATAAAAATAGTAAATGAAAAACAAATAAATAATGAAAAAAAATATGTAGGTAAATAAATAATAAATATAATAATAAAAAATTATATAAAAATCCAAGTCAAAAATAAATTGATATTTTTCATATCGAAATAAATAATTCTTTTAATTTAATGCTAAAATAGACGAATACATAATAATTGATCATTAATAATTAATAATTAATAATTAATAATTAATAATAATAATTTGATAATTTAAAATTTATTTTAATAATAAATAATAATACAAATTTTTTAAATTGATATAACAAAATATGGAATTAAAACAATTATTAAAAAAAATTATTGAATTAATAAAGGATTACTAAACGCAATGAAAATTCATTCTGGAATTTTAAAAAGTTTTTTTCCTTGTTACTAAAAAACTCATTTGCTTTTATACTAAAAGAAAATTATCACTTGAGGAAAAATTTATCACTAGTTTGAGCTCTATAAAAATTCCGTTGAATATTAAAATTCAACTAGAAACAATAAATCTTTAAAAATACACCAACAATAATAAATTAATTTTTTTTTTTTTTGCTTCTGTAAAAAGAAATAAATTTTCTTTTCAAATAATAAAATTATACCTGCGTATGAATATTATTATTATTATTTATTAAGTATAATGATTAGGATTTTAATTTGAAAAATTTTGTTATTTAAGTATATACAATACCAGCCCATTCTCCAAACATGGATTTTAGATCAATGGGTGTTGAATTGAAAATTGGAATGAAAATTTCCAATAGAGCACGACCAACGCGACTGAAAACGTCCAATAGTGCCCAGAGAATAATTAGGCCAATTATTATCCATGTTCCAATGCCCAAAAACATTTCTCTAAAACATATATTAAACTGTCATGAATGCAAAAAAAGAAAGAAATGAAAATAGTTTTATCTTTATTTATTTTTTTTAATTTTTAAATTAATATACAAGATAACAATAACATTCCCTCAAAAAAATAAATAAATAAATAACAACAATAATAATAATAATAATAATAATAATAATAATAATAATAATTCAATATTTTTGGAAGCTATAAAATAATAAAAATCAAAACATCTTTTATTTAAATAATAATAATAAAAATGATAATAATGGTAAAAATAAATAACATTAAAAATATAAAAAACAAGAACAATAGTAAGTCCAAGAAAAATGATAATATATATGTACAATTATAGATAAATTATTCCATCGAGAACTGTCAGTGTTTGTAAAAAAACATTTAGATCTGATTTTTTTTATGTATTTATTATATAAAAGTTACGAGACGAGACGCGAACGAGTAACTAAAAAGTTGAGAATCGATTCAATGCTACATACCCACAAAGGCAATGTCTATACACTTTCTCCTATAGTAAAAAATCCCCCCTCCCCTTTGCACCCCCCTTCGGCTTTTTTGCACCACGAGAGATAACCGATTATTGAAAGTGTATTTTTCTTCAAATTAATTCCTATTTAATTATTTCTATAATCTAAAGCACTATGTTTAAAAGAAAAATATTTTTTTTTAAAATTGAATTTTTAACTACATTTTTAAACTTTTTTTTTTTAACTATAATAGATATAAAATTAGATTTATGAAAAAAATTTAAAAAAAGAAATGCAAACAAAATTTTTTTGACTAAATTATAATTAAAATATTATAGTATTAAATTATATTATAACTGTAATTCTGTTTATACTTCTATAAAAAATTAATTATAAATAGATGAGGAATATTAAAAAGATAAAAGTTAACAAAAAATAAAAAATATGTAAAATATTGGGAAAATTAAAAAAAAAAAATTTTTTTTTTCGTTTTAAAGAAAATGCAGAATATTTTTGCGAGAATAAAATAAATGAAAAACTTGTGTGTTTGTATAATATACGAAAGGAAAATCATGGACCTTGACTTCATATAAAGTTGCCAACAAGTTATAATGTTGTTACAATCTCTCAATTTTATGTCAATTTTAACATACACAAATAAAAGTTGATTATTTTCTTTTAGCACTATTATAATGACTAATCAAATATTCGAATTTTTCAACAAAAAAAAAAAAAAAAAAAATTTTTTTTTACACACATTTTTATATAAATAATTTATTGTAAATTATTATCTCTATATATGTAGACATTTAAATTATCCATTATTTGTTTTCTTATTTCAATTGTTTGGTAGGGCACTAATCACATAATTTTATTAATAAGTAAGTCAGAAAAAAAAATTTTCTTCTTATTACGAAACAAATAGGTAATAATGGAAACTTTCTTGCAAAATAAATAAGCAAACTAACGAAAAAGTAAATAAATATGTAAATAAATGAGTAAACAAATAAGTAAATTAACAAAACAGTAAATAAATTAGTAAACTAACAAAAAAGTAAATAAATAAGTAAATAAATGAGTCAATTAATAAGTAAATTAATGAAAAAGTAAATAAATAAGTAAATACATGAGTAATGATGATTAAAATAAAAAAATAAATACATGAATAATATTTAAGTAAATTAAAAAAGTAAATAAATGAGTAAATTATTAAGTAAATTAACGAAAAAGTAAATAAATAAGTAAATTAATGAAAAATTAAATAAATAAGTAAATAAATGAGAAACAATTAACGATAGAAATTTTGTTTTTCTATTTTTATACTAACATACATTTACTATTAATTCTATCGATTGAATTTTGAGTGTAATAATTGACATATTAATAATGACACATTAGAGAAATATATTTTTAATGAACATTCTTCGTGCAAGTGCATTGCAACACTAAAGATAAAAGTCTCGATGTACTTGGCTTTTTATTTTATACACATTTGCATATCTTATTACACAATTGTTATAAAATTGTTGATAATTTGATTGTTTATTTTTATACGAAAAATTATTTAGTAGGAATTTTTTAACTTTCATTTTTTTGTTTTTTAAAAAAAAATTCTTTCTTTCTTTTAATTTCTAAAAACAATTTCTTTCTTTTTTTTAATTTCTAAAAAAAATTTCTTTCTTTTTTTTAAATTCTAAAAACAATTTTTTTTTTCTTTTTTTTAATTTCTAAAAAAAATTTCTTTCTTGTTTTTAATTTCTATAATAATTAAAAGTATAAATAATAATAGTAAAATTTAATTTTAAATTTTCCCAGAATTTTTTTTTTTTTTTTTTTTTCAATTATTTAGTAAAATTTAAAATTATTTATTTCTCGTATTTAACTACCGAAAGTGAAACGGAGTGGGGGCAATGCAATGTGAATGAGAGAGAAGTTTCAGACTTTCTCACTCACTCTCGTTATCCCCACTCTGGGCGCAGGCGCAGGATCTTTCGTCACCGGTGTGAAATCTACTCTTTTAATGTTACACCAAAGATATTATTTTTTATTTTCTAAAATTTCAATTTTAATTTTTTTCAAATTTTCTAATTAACATTTATTTGCAAGCCACTAAAATCTATGGGGAATTTATTAAAAATTTAAAAAAAAAATGCCTTGATATACTTTTTGACGCTTTTTTCACCTCATGCAACTATAACTATAATAAAATTAATTTTTTTTATTTTCATTAAATTTTATAAAATAAAAAAAATTGGAATAATTTTAACTTTTTGAACTATGTTTATTTATTTATTTATTTATTTATTTACAAAAACAGTTCCCGCAGTCCAAGTGGACTATGTATAAAAATAAAGCATCAAGCAAATTTAAAAAAGTTTTTTTTTAAATAAAAATTTTGTATTCTTTACTATATTTTTTGGTTCAAATAAAAAAAAAAAAAATTTGAAGTGACATAAAAAAGTGGTTGTAGTGTTTATATAGAAAGAGGAAAGAGAGAGAGAGAGGAGGGGGAACGAAGAATTTATTGAAGAGGTGAGTCTCCTTTATTTGGTTCTTTTTCAATTTTATGTATAATTTGTGATGATGATGATGATGCGATGGTGGCCTACTGATGCTTTAATGTATATTTCTTAAGCGCTCGGATTCACAAGTAAGACTACAGTCCATTCTCTTTTTAGGGTACATTCAGCAAAGATTCCATTTGGACTTTAATTCCCGTCTATCTTCCTCAATGTAAAGAACTCATCTCTTTCTTTCTCTCTCTCTCTTTCTTTTAACCATGTGGAATTGAAATTTTTTTAAAATACGTGAATAAAAAAGTCAAAAAAACAAAAAACTGGTTTTTCTTTTTTTACTATTTGTATAACTTTTTGAATAAAAATTTAGTGCTCCAAAAATAAAAATTCATTTCACAATGATCAAAGAGTTCTTATTTTTCATTTGTCCAACGAGAGTGTTGTGTTTTAATTAAATTTTGGGTACGCTACGAAAAATCATCAGGTATGTTAATAAATAAAATATTATTATAAATATTACTTCGTTGTTATTATTTTATTTACTATTCCATTTTTTATATTAATATTTTTTATTTAATTTAATTTAATATAATAATATAATAATTTATTTTAATATTTATTATTATTATTATTATTATTATTATTATTATTATTAATAAATAAACGAATTAATAAAATAAAAATTATTTATTATTAACAATAATATCTATAATTAAATAAATGAATAAATAAAAATAAATTATTTATTTACTAAATTTCATTTGAAGACATTTTTTATTACAAAAAAAGAATTGTTTTAACAAAAAGCAAATAATAGTATTTGTTATTATTAACGAAATCATTTTTCAAATAAATAACAATAGTAATAAAATTTAAAAAAAAATTTATTACTTAAATAAATAATCTGTAATTTAATATTAACAATATAATGAATAGGAAAATTTACAATAATAAAATAACAATTTTTACTACATTTTCGTTTTTAAGCTCGTTCACTATTTAAATAATAATATAAATAAATAATAACATTGTAATGAAAACGATATAATAAAATTAGAACAAAAAATTAAAATTATAATAACAATAATAATAATAAAATTTTCTAAATAAAAAAAAAGTATTACAAATATTAATAAAAAAAAAAAAATAGTGGTAACAATAATAATAAAATAGTAAAAATAGTAATGAAAATAGTCATTTATATTTATTATTATTTATTATAATTATAATAATTAAAAAATAATAATAAAAAGTTTAATAGTTTATACAAAAGTATAAATATATTTCAAAAAATAAAAATTGATGTATGATATTTTAAAAAACGAAATGCAAATTTTGAAAAATGGTAAAAAAAAGTAGAATACAAATGTTAAATAATTAATTGTTTAATTATTCTAAAATTTTTTTGAGCGCAAAAAAAATTGTAATTATAGAAAAGAAAAAAATCTCTGTCATTTACCTTCAATTAAAGGTCAAGGTTACAATGGAGAGAAAATCATGATCCTTATTATTTTCTTTATATTGAAACGCAATGCGAGTACTTATAGACAATTTTTTTTCTCTTATTAGTTAATTATTTTTAATAAAAATTATCATAAATTAAATTATTAATTACTTAAGGTATTTAGAATTAAAATAATAAATAATTTACAATCAATGATTAAAAATTTTTAAATTTAGAATAATAGAAGTTTACGAATAATTAATGTCATTCTTGAAAAATTTCTTTTTTTATATTTTTAATTGTAGAATAAAAAATAATTTAGAATTAAAGTGAAAAAAATAAGTATAAACAAATAATTAAAAATAAAATTTTTGAAAGGTCGACTTTACTGAATCTGTGTTACTTGCTAAAGAATTACATTGCGCGTAACTGTCGACCTACTTGTGTGCGCAGCGCAACAGTTAATTTTGTTTTTTCGTATTTTTTTTTTTTTTTTTTTTTTTTGGTGAAATAACTTTCGTGATTATATACTTTACTGAGATTCGATTAATGTTCCAATTCCAATTTATAGTAAAGTTGCGATACTTTTTCTTTATTACTAAGTCGTTCATTTTTTTACCATTAAACATCATTGTGAAATCTAATAAAATTTACAAATTCTAAAAATAAATATAAAATAAAATATATTTATTTTTAAATGCATTAATATTTTGAAACAAGTTTTTATTTATTTCAATTTTTAGAATTTTTAAGTTTATTTATTGTTTAATAAATTTTAATAAATTACCTGTATTCTTTATTTTGTAAATTTAATTTTTTTAATTTATTTTATTTTTTTTTCAATTTATTGTTATTTTAAATTTTTATTTATTTTTTTATTATTTTTTAAACTTTATTAGGTATTCATTTTATTTCACTTAATTTATTGTTTATAATTTATTTTTATATTTTCTGTATTTCTTTTATAACTTATTTGTTATTACATTTATTGTTACTTTAGAATTTTTTGATGTTATTTTCGTATTTTTATTTCATTCATTTTTTTAGGCTCCATTTTATTTTTTAATTTTTTTTTAATTTATTGTTTATTATTTATTTTGAAATTTTTTGTGTTTGTTTATAATTTATTTATTGTTATTTCATTTATTGTTACTTTAGACTTTTTTTTATTTTATTCTTGTATTTTTATTTAATTTATTTGTTTTAGGCTTACAGCCGAAAATGTAATCCATATTTCCTGGGAATTACCATGAGAAGATGGACAGTCACGAGGATTACGATTTTTATTCTCCAATTTTTTTGGACCATTGTCAAAGGAGGTAAAATTGTGACTTTTACTTTAAATAGAATTTAAGTAGAAAAAAAAATTACAAAAAAAATAATAATTTTAACGAACACCCCTACAGAAACTATTTAACTTCAATATTGCTTAACCAGACACTTTTTACAATTTAAAGAGAATATTTTAACTAAAAAAGAAAAATAAAAAATAACGTACGTAAAAAACTAGGTCAAAGAGAAGCGACCCCCCTCCCTCGACACTGCGCAGAAATAGGTCTGCGCGTTGACTGGTAAACGCCCACTTGGTGGGGGGCCGCTTCTTGTATTCCGTAACCGTTAACATATTAACATATTAAAATTGGAAAAAAATATTTTTAAAAAATGAAAAACTATTTTTAATTTTCCTCCAGAGTCGTATTTTGGTAGCAGAGGTGAAATATGGAAGGAAACAAAATATTCCAGCGGTAATGAAAATGAAAAAATTTTCGACATTACGTCAATTTATTCGTGGACCGGTCCAAATGCCCTGGCAAGATCATCACTTCTAGAGAGACAGGAAAATCTACAAAATAATTGCGAAGAATTGCCAGACATTGAAATTCGTCGAAAAATCACGAGTCTCAATGAATTCTCCAATATTCTGGTCGATGAAAAGCACAAACTTTTGTACTGCTATGTACCTAAGGTGAGAGAATATAGAAAAGAAATACTTTTTTTTAAATATTGCGCGGTTTTTTCCGGACGCAGGAGAGTGGGGGAATGACGCCACCCCCCACTCTCCTCGCACGTTGCGCGCGCATTATTTGTAATTCTACGAATTCTAATTCAAAATAATAACTAATTTCTTCTCTTCAAATTGAAAACTTATTGTTTTAATAGAAAACAATATTTTCGTTAATAAAAAAGTAAATAGTAAATAATAATAAATAAAAAAAATGAATAGAAAATAATAAGAAATGAAAAAATAAATACAAAATAACAATAAATACAAAATTAATAGAAAATAATAATAAATAAAAAAATAAAGAAAATTATTGAAAATTTGAAAAATAATAAAAATTCCACTTCCAGGTCGCTTGTACAAATTGGAAACGTGTGTTAATGGTGATATCGGGAAAATGGGGAGGAAGTGATCCAATGGAAATACCGGCCGATCAAGCTCATGCTATGGGAATATTTCCAAGACTTAGTAATTACACTTTAGAAGAAATTGAAAATAAAATAATTAATTACGATAAATTAATTGTCGTCCGTCATCCACTCGAGAGACTTTTGTCGGCATTTCGAAATAAACTCGAAGCAAAACACGAGAAGAGTTCGAAATATTTTCAAGAACGATTCGGAAGGAAGATAATAAAGGTAAAATTTTAAGGTTATGTTCTCATACCTTAATTCAGATTTTGTTTTATTATTTAATAATAATTTCATTGTAGACAAACCTCAATTAACTTTAATTTTGAGGTTAAGTTTTGTTTTTACCTTGTTTTTGAGGTTATTTTTACGTTTTTACAACATTAATCCCACATTTTAAACAAATTAAAAAGACTTGAATTTTGAGGTTATTTGTGAAAAATTATCTGCATTTTTTTGTCAACAGAAATATAGAGCGAACGCAACAAAGGAATCAATCACTAAAGGCGATGACGTGACATTTCGAGAATTTGTCGACTTTATAACGGATATTAAGAGAAATGGTAGTCATAACGAGCATTGGAAACCATTTTCCAATTTGTGCCATCCATGTATAGTTAATTACAATCTTGTCAGTAAATATGAGAGTCTCGTTGAGGACGCAACGGAAATTTTGGAAAGAATTGGCGCCGAATCAATAACGTAAGTAGAAAATAAAAATTAACTTGAAATAAATAAATATCTTGAAATAAATTTGCAAACGAAATGAGATAAGATAGAAAAGGATAAAGATATACTTGTTTCCTTCTCGCTTTCAAACGGATGCGCCTGTAACATTTTTCGGTTTGTGCGCATCACTCCAAGAGTTGAGACACAAACAGTAAAATTTTCCTCTTAAAAAATAATTGCAGAATCAGAATAATAAATACGAAAATTATTTTACAGATTTCCGGCACGATCATCAAAAAATCAACCAACATCGGAAAAGTTAAACGAATATTATTCAACATTAAGTTTTAAGCAACTTCGTAAACTTGCAAATTTCTACAAAACTGATTTAAAGTTATTCGACTATTCCCTGGAGGATATTGTCGGTTTTTCGATAGCATAATTTTTGAATATTCTTTCAAGATCTTTTTTTACCTCAATTCATGTGATAATACATAAGCTCATTAAATAAAACTCTATTGATACTCAAATATCTTAGACTGTATGTAATAAAAATCTCAGATTTATAAAGAAATTGACACGAAAATTATAATTAAAATATTTTAATATTTATTAAGTGAACATAACCTCTAAAAAAACCTAACTCGTTTTATCAGTCTTTAAAAATTGAATCATTTACAAATATTGCAGTTACAGGAAAATACAACTAATTTTTAGTGGAAAATAAACTCGGTAAGTTAAAGAAGAAGTGTGATTTTTATTTTCTTTCAGATTTGGTAAAATTTTCAAAATTACAATTTGGATGAAGTATTTCAAATAGAATTACATGAACAGTGTATAAAACCAATATTTAAATTTACAATAATTAAATGAATTTATATAATTAGAAATTAGAAAATGATATAAAAATGAGTAAAAAAATTTGTTTACTTCAGTAGAAGAAAAATTAAAAACATAAGCTCGTCGGAATTGCAAAAAAATGAATGAAATATTTTTCACTTGAATTACATAATACTAAATATAAACCTAATTTCATATAAATCCTAATTTCATTATTATAAATTTCCTAAAAATTAACAATTCTTACAAATTTACATAATTTACATTAATTGTTTTTAATATCACAAAAATTGTGTTTATTCTTAAACAGTTAGTTAATGAAGTAATTAGCCATTTTTCAATAAGTAGTTAAAGTATTATTTATGATCAGTAGAAGAAAAAGTTAAAGCATTTGCTTTCGTGAATGTAAAGTTAAAAAATTGAAAATCGTAATTTCAATTTCGTAGATTACAAAACTTTCTGTAAAAAAAAATTCTCAATACGAGTTTTAAAACTGACTATTAATGAAAGCGAATTATTATTTACAAAATTTATAATTTTACTTTTAAAAACTTAGTATAAATGAGAGAAATATTTTTCTCGTATTGAGAATTTTTTTCCGAATACAATATTTTGTTTTGACAAAAAATAAAATTACATTATTTTCGATGAACATTCACAAAAAAGGAACAATAATTCTTTATAAATGAGTAAAAAAACATTATTTATGATCAGTAGAAGAAAAAGTAAAAACATTTGTTTTCTTAAATGAAAATGCGGTTTTAAATTGCTTTCTATCAAAAAATTATTATAATTTCTGATTGCTCACAATTTGGATGAATTAATGAATTAATTTCCATGAATATAATTGTCTTTTTTATATCACTATAGTAAAAAAAAGCTTATTAAAGATCAGTAGAAGAAAAATTAAAAACAATTCGTTTTATTACGAGTTTTTTTTCTTTAACAGAAAGTGAATGAATAATCTAACCTTACTTTTAAAATTAAAACGAGATTTTCAAAAACTTTTACAATAATTGTGAAATATTTTTAATAACCTTGAACCAAATTTAAAATAAGAATATTAAATAAAATAAAATTTTAAAAGTAAGGGTACCTTCAGTTTAGTTCGTATTTTAAGCTCACAAAATCTCTACGAAAATTTTTGTTGAAATTAACTTAAACTTACGACAAATTTGAAGAACTGGAATTTTTCGTCATGTCGAAGTTTTGAATCTTCCTGAAACAGAAAAGAAGTGAAATTAATTACTAAATATAAAAAAATTTTTAACTTTTAAAGGTTTAGAAAATATTCTTTTCTTAGTTTTGTAACGAGAATATTTCTTAAATAAATTAGGAAGAATTTTAACTTACGTTAGAAGGTACGACTGAACGCCTAACCTCAATAGAAACGATTTTTATTTCCATTTTTCTTATTGAAATTGAAGTTTCAATTGTTTCAATTGCGGAACAATTTTTTTTGACATTTTCGCACCAATGGTTTCTTGTAGTGTTTTTTTATTTCCCACTGCGGACAATCGGTTGGGACTTTGTTATTTTAGCTCCAAGTTCTTATCTCGATTCCCAAGTAATTTGCAGTTTTTTCAATTTTTTTCAGAAAATATTTTCTTTATTCACTAATTCCTGGAAAAGAGAAACAAAAGTGGTTAGTTCAATGTAAAAATTATTCAGTGCATAAATTTAAATTTATCAAAAATTATAAAAAGGATTTTTTATATTTTTTGAGAATTATAATTTTTATGAATTATATTATTTTTTGTTAATTATAATTTTAATTTTTCTAGCAAAATTTCTGTTTTAAAATATTCTTACCACTGAGGTGTTGCAAGGTGTCTTCTACAGTTCTGTTCAAAGGAAGGTAAGAATAATCCGTTTTCTTCAATTTTAAAATCTGATCAGAACCCTTGCTACAGTCGACGCATCTTTTTTAAAAATTCCAGAGATAATTTTGTGACTTCAAAATACCAGGACTCAGAATTTGGCGTAAGGTTTAGTATATTACAATTATGATACGATAGCAATAATAACAGTCACGTGTATTTCATTGCATATAATAAATTTTTTATGAATAATACATAAAGATATGAAACTGAAGTATTAATTAGTAAAAAAATATTTTTTACAGAATGAAATGTCTCGAAAAGAAACTTCGTATAAATAAGTGATATCGTTTTGAAAAAAATGAGTAATATATGAAAATGTTTGAGTCAAAAAAGGCTTGCTTAAACTGGACGTAACAAATATCAAATTTTTGATGTAAAAAGCATTAGTATATTTCTCTTTTGAAAATACTGCGTGAAAGTGAACATATTAAATTACAAATCAAACGAATCTGATTGTAACCTAACAAAATAGTTACATGGAATTTTATCCAAAATTATGAATTCGATGAAAAATATAAGAAAAAGATTTTATTTCTTGAAAACATGGAAAACGTTATAAAAGGATTAGTAGTAAAAAATAATTTACTGCTTTAGATTATGAATTTATGAAACTATTATCCAATAATATATAATATAAATGAACGGATTTGTTAATGACTGTGTTGGAAAATGTTACAAATAAATTGTAAAATGATTTTTTTTATAGTGAATAAAAGCACCAAAAACTTTCTCCACATTAATTTTTTTTGCAATTTTAAAGTATTATAGTGAATTTTTATTTCAACTTCAAGAGTAAAGTGTTCGGTGCGGCACAAAAATTAATAAGTGCTTTTAAAAATAGTAAAGTGAAATATTAACAATTACAAATGAAAAAAAAGTTTTTTTTAGAAAATTTGGAAAATGTTTTAAAAATTATTGTATCAGTGATATACATTTTGTATGTATCTTCACAAGGAAAATTGATTTTTTTCTCCACATTGAGAAATATGAATTATTTATAATTAATTATGAGTTTATAATTATTAATTTATTTTAATTAGAGTAAACATATTCATAATAAAGTGTTTGGAAAATGTTACAAAGAGATTGTAATTAATAGTATAGTAAAAATCAACAATTATTCCGAAGGAATAATTATAATGATAATTAAATATAAAAATGAATCAATTATATATAATAATGAATCGGTATTCTATTGAATTATTATAATAATTATACGGAACGAATAATTGTAATATTTGAGTCTTGAATTTAGAAGGAAGGACTTTACTCTTAAAGCTGGAAGGGTCATTTTCACTAACGATTGTTATATGAAAATCGCCCTTACACTTTTCAGAGTACAGTCCTTTTCGAAATTCACGATTCAAATAATAATTTTAATTAACTAAAAATGTTTTTGTTGGTAGTTATTTACGTTTTCATTTTTAAATGAATACCTGAGTCACAATATTTTTAAAAAATTGGTGAACATCAGACGCTTCTGTACCAGGTTTGGATTCTGGCTATTCACTGAAAAGAAAAGAAATATTTAGAGTTTATATGACATTAGTTTTATAAAGTATGCATAATACATTGTAGTTCAATCAATATATATAAATATATAATATAATTATAAATAATAATATATAATATAGTGAAATATATTAGAATATAATAAAATAAAGTAAATTATAATAAAAAATAATATATAAAATATAATTTACTATAGTATATTATATAGTGTAATTTAAAAAAAATTATTCAATTTAAAGCAACTACAAAATACTGTTCATCGAACTCGAATATTAAATTGAACGGAATTAGACAGAAGCATTAGCATTGTGAACGTCAAAATTTTTAAGCCTTTTCACAAACAGTATAATATACTTTCTAAAAAAAATTGAAATTAATTATCAATCGAAATTTTCGATTAATGTAATACAAAGAAATTAAATAATTCACAATTATTTTAAAATATAAATTTTTCTAATGTACATGGTGAAAAGAAAAAGAAAAGTACGTAGTACATAAAAGTGAAAATGAATTATTTAAATATGATATTACGATATATTTAGAGAAAACTAGTCAATAAAAGCATATAATAAATATTTCGAATGAAGTTAAAAATAAAATTGTTTGATTAAATGGCAAATAAATTGTGTACTTACATAGAATTTAGAGAAGCGTTGAAAACGTGGTTGACAAAGTTCCGCAATGGCGGCATTAGTAACCGTTTTCGTATCACTTGTTACTACCACCGCCTCGGGAACAGAATGCACGCCAAAATTGAAATGAAAGAACAAGGTATAACGAGAGGTGGATAGTTGGTCGACTCAGGTGGGAATTTAGTGCGACTGAAGCGCCAGCGGGAAATTACTGAAACATGATATTAAAGAGTAATTCTGATTGGTGGAGCGTTCCAGATGAAAATGAAGAATGTTTTCCTTTGTTTCCGAGAAATTTCTCAAGATATTTCCAAGAACGATTGCCAACCTTTGAAAAATAAAAACCTAGAGAAGGACACAAATATATTTCCATCCTTTTCTATCTCTCCATTGACAAAATGTTATTTAGGCCCATTAAATAATATTTATATACTATATTTATATAATATATATATATATATATTATTATATTTATATATATTATATTTATATTTCGCAATAAGAATTTAGGATTTTAATAAAAATGTTCACATGTTCATGTTTTGGGAAAAATTTATTTTGATAATTTTCAAAACCAAAAATTTACTGGCACTTTAGTGTTAGAAAATATATAAATAAATTAAGATTTCTTGAACAAAGTCGGTCATAAAACTAAATAACAAATATTATAGTTTTATAAATATCATTTACAATATAATGACTAAATTATTTTAAGCTATAAACATTTTTATATATGTAAGTCTTTGCTATTACTTAGATATTTTCAAAGTGTCGTCGTAAATTTTTTTAATATACAGAAATAACAGTACTATTTATATTTTCTAAATCCAAAATTTTTCACTTATACACATATAGACACATACAAACAAGATTTTTGAAATCACAGCCTTAATCCTATTTGCACTTTTTTCTCTATTTTTAAAAAAAAAGCGACAAAAAGCCTCGAGTTTTCTAACCTCTCTCGAGTATATTAATTTTTCTGTCTCCAAATATACAATTGAGTCTATAGTATTCAATTGACAATAGGTGAGAAGAAAAATAATTGTTCCATATTATAAAAAATATTTCTTTTCTTATGGAAGCACGATTTTTCGTAAATATAGTCTCCTTACTGACAATAAGTTATATATGAGATACTGTGTGTAATATCACGAGACAAGAGATGATTTTTTTGCTTCTAGGCAAAGATGGCAGGATTGAAATGTTTTGAACATTTATGATAGTCACTTATTGTGGGTCAAAAATCTTGAAACAGAACCAATTGATCCGGAGGTGGTGGAGGTTGGGAGCGCCAATCAATTTCCGGATAATCGTCAAAACAACTTGGATCCTCGGGTGCTTTCAATCTTGGACAAATTGGAGGGGTAAGTGCTCTTTGTGGTACCTGAAATTAATAGAAAAATATTTTAAATAAGAGAATAATATTATTAATTCCTTTTTAAGAATAAATTAAGTTTTTAAGGCTTAATTTTAAAAAATTAAGTTTTTAAGGCTTAATTTAACTATAATAACCTGCGTCCAGTCGACGAGTTTAAACCATCGATGCCTCTTGACATCCTCAGCACCTTGCCTCATGTTTCCAAGTCTCTTTGTTCTGTCGGTAACTAATAATTTTTTCACTAAGTCTTTGACAATTGGATCCATGTGCTTTGGCCATTCGATCCTTCCGCTCAGAATCTTCTCGTAAATACCAAAAGGATTATCATCGTAGAATGGAGGAAAACCGGCTAACATTTCGTAAATTAATACCCCCAATGCCCACCAATCCACAGCCTTATTGTGACCCTTACTTTGAATTATTTCAGGTGCCAAGTATTCCGGTGTACCACAAAGTGTCCACGTCCTTAAAAATACATGTACATGGTTTGTATTAAAAAATTTTATTTTTATACCTAATTATTTTCTTAATAAATCGCCATATATTTAATAACTATTAATCGACGTATATTTCTTAATTAATTAATATTTTCTATTTTTGTTTTTTCAGAGATGATGTTATTTGGGACTTTCAACAACAAATGATTCTTTTTAGAAAATTTAAAAAATATACATTCACTGAAGTGAAAGAGTTAGAGGTCAACGAAAAAGTGACAAAAAGTATATTTTGATTTACCATCAGTATTTCTATTGCAATCATGGACATAACCGACAAGTGACAGAATATAAAAGGTTCTTTTTAGAAAATTTGGAAAATATTATAAATTTAAGTAAAAGAGTTAAAGTCAATGAAGAAGTGACTAAATAGTGTTTATTTTTTAACTATAATCAGTATTTCTATATTAAAAATTAAAAATCATAAACATAAACAAGTGACAGTGAAAAGCGCGAATGTAAAGGATCTTTTTAGAAAATTTGGAAAATATTATAAATTTAAGTGAAAGAGTTAAAATCAATGAACAAGTGTCTATAAAGTGCATATTTTCGATTTATAATCAGTATTTCTATACTAAAAATCATGGACATAAGCAACAAGTGACAGTGAATATATAAAAGGATCTTTTTAGAAAATTTGGAAAATATTATAAATTGATTATGTCAATAAGTACTGTCGATCAGTATTTCTATTAAAAATCATGGATATAACCAACAAGTGACAGTGAAAAGTGCGAATATAAAGGATCTTTTTAGAAAATTTGGAAAATATTATAAATTTAATTAAGGAGTTAAAGTTAATAAGAAAGTGACAAAGGCTGTTTTCGTCAGTAAAAAGCGAATATAAAAGGTTCTTTTTAGAAAATTTGGAAAATATTATAAACTGATTTATAATCAGTATTTCTATTAAAACTCATGGACATAACCAACAAGTAACAGTGAACAGCGAAAATAAAAGGATCTTTTTAGAAAATTCGGAAAATATTAATAATTTAAATGAATATAGAAAACGATAAACATGCACAGAAGCTTTCAAACCTAAATTCATAAAAATTATAGCAATTTTAGAACCCTGAAGACTTATTTCTCCCCTCATTGGAAAGAGAGCTTTTAAGGCTACATAGTAATATACCCACCTGTCTGTAAGTTTCTTTGAAAATCCAAAATCCGTAATTTTCAAATGACCCTGAATGTCTAGGAGTAGATTTTCCGGTTTTAAGTCCCTATAGACAATATGTTTACTATGTAGATAATCTAAAGCGCAAATTATTTCGGCAGCATAAAAACAACTCGTCCTTCCGGAGAAACGTCCAGCTGCTCTCAGGTACGAAAAAAGTTCACCACCAGCAACAAATTCCAATAACATGTATATTCTAGCCTCGTCCTTACCGCTCCATAACCTAAAATATTTTTAAAGCCATATAATTCAAGAAAAAACAGAGAAAATTAGGGTAAAAAATAGGAAATGTTAATAACCAAACTTACATATTCACGATAAAGGGATGTTTTACTTCTTTCAAAATATTTATTTCGTTTCGAACATGATCGACCTGTTTCAATCGAATCACATCCACCATCGAAAGGATCTTCAAAGCCATAGGAATACCCTGATGTCTGCACAAAATTACTCTTCCAAATGTCCCGGTACCTAGAATACAGTGAAAATAAAAATAAAATTAATAATAAAATTAGTAATAAAAATTCTATTTATCAAAGTTATTTAATTGTACCTAATTATTCAAAAAATAGGAATATTATGTAAAAATCTAAAAATAGTAGTAAATAAATGTTTCCCTCGCATTTATAGACGTGTATATCATGTTTGTGAATGGCTTTCAAAACATTTCGTGCTTCTAAAAATAAGCGTGTAGTCAATAGAAGTAAAATGATGAGAATGTGTGTGTGTGTGATCGCGATAATATAATCATTTTGGTGCATTTGAATTTGAAAATTCATCATGATTTATAGGGTCAAATGTAGATTAAATATCATTCAAGGATAGAAAAGCATGATTTTGTTGCTTAGACATTAATCCAAAAGGCAATGTGTGCGATTTAAATCATCAATTAAGAGGGGAAAAAATACGGAAGTTTTTGCTTTTACAGTCTTCATCGTAATACTACTAACTGTGAATTTTCGAGTTCGAGTGCAGACTTCACTTGAAGTTTAAATATAAATCTCATTGCCCCCTTACTCTCCAGTGGCCCACTTGCTTATTTCGTTCGCCGCTCCCATTTCACCTTCTGGATAAGGCGGTCACTATTGTGCCACCTTTACTTTCACAATAATAATATCAAACGAAAGCAAATTGTACCCTTTTCTTTTATTTACAAAAAAAAACAATAATCGTAAATTATTTCCCTTTAAGAACAACAATTTAGATTTAGACAAAAAAAAATTTGTATTTCTTCGAGATGAACATTTTTATTCATTCTTAGGATCTATATAAAATTGTTCAGTCGAAAAAAAAGTGATTGACGTTACGACTGACAGTTATTGTCAATTTTGAATAATTCTCTAATGTCATAAAATCTCGAGGTGATAAAATTATTCATTTTGTTCTATTTACTGGTGAAAATCCCCTTTGTATCATCTATATATATAATGGAGAGGGGAAATTTTCTCGCTGAGGAAAATCATAAATCAAATGTTTAGTAATAAATCAAAAGATTCAGAGAGCACTTTTGGGACGGAAGTCTGTGAGTCGAACAAATGTTTAATTTGGAAATAATCCAGAAAGCAGGCGCAGTAGCCCTAAAGTTTATAAATGACGCACTTGGTAACAGGTGCAAAGATTTTCTAATAAACGCATCATCCTTCGTACTAAAAATAGAGACCTTGGATTGAAACTTACTGAAAATTGAAAACATTATTCTATCACTCAACCAAAATTAGCAACTTTTCCGGGTGAAATAATTATTTTTGTAAATAAAAACAAATATGTATAGACGAAGTTTGTTAATATGCAATTATTTAGAAAAGAATTATTATTATTTAGAAAATAATTCACTTGAGGGAATAATTATTTTCTCAAGGGAAAATAAGTTCAGTAAGGAACCTAATTACAAATTTGTTTTGTTTTTTTTTCAGATGTACAGCAGGAGTTTCAACAAGAAGAGATCGTGATGGCAGAGAAATAACACTTTTCTCCAAAGTGTCGTGGAAAACGGATCAAACTGATTTCAAATCTATAGGTATTGTTTTTATTTTTAAATTTAACGTGTCATGTTTTTTTTTGGTTTACAGGTGAATCATAGAAGGCAGCTACTATATGAAGGGATGACGGTAAAAAAGGAAAATCAACGGATCTTTAAAAATAAAAATCATGTTTAACTGTTTTTGCTTTTTTTCAGGTTCATCGTGGGACTTTTAACAATAAGTGCCAGTGAAAAGTGAACAAAAAGGATCTTTTTATAAAATTTGGAAAATAATATAAATGAAAGTTGTCAAGAGTCAATGAAGAAGTGACTAAAAAGTGTGTATTTTTTATTTATAATCAGTATTTCTATATAAAAAATTAAAAAACATGGACATAAACAAGTGACAGTGAAAAGCGCGAATATAAAGGATCTTTTTAGAAAATTTGGAAAATATGATAAATTTCAGTGAAAGAGGACAGCTATAATGAAGGGACGGTAAAAAAGGAAATTAAACGCATATCATTAAAAATAAACATGTTAAATCTGTTTTTGCTTTTTTTTCAGGCACATCGCGGGACTTTCAACAATAAGTGACAGTGAACAAAAAGGTTCTTTTTAGAAAATTTGGAAAATATTATAAATTGATTATGCCGAAGAAATTATGCCAACAAGTGTATATTTTCGATTATTATAATCAGTATTTCTATTAAAACTCATGGACATAACCAACAATAGTGACAGTGAAAAGCGAATATAAAAGGTTCTTTTTAGAAAATTTGGAAAATATTGTTTTAAATGAAAGAATTAAAGTATATAATTATATGAAAGGTTCTTTTTAGAAAATTTGGAAAATATTATAAATTGATTATGTCAATGAAATTATGCCAACAATAAGTGTATATTTTCGATTTATAACCAGTATTTCGATTAAAAACCATAGACATAACCAACAAGTGACAGTGAAAAGCGAATATAAGATAGGTTCTTTTTACGTAATTCGGAAAATATTATAAATTTAAATAAAAAATTTAAAGTAAATAAATATATAAAAGGTTCTTTTTAGAAAATTTGGAAAATATAATAAATTTAAATGAAAGAGTTAAAGTATATAAAAAAGGTTCTTTTTAGAAAATTTGGAAAATATTATAAATTGATTATGTCAATGAAATTATGACAACAATAAGTATATATTTTCGATTTATAATCAATATTTCTGTTAAAAATCATGAACATAACCAACAAGTGACAGTGAAAAGTGAATATAAAAGGTACTTTTTGGAAAATATTATAAATTTAAATAAAAAATTTAAAGTAAATAAATATAAAAGGTTCTTTTTAGAAAATTTGGAAAAAAATATAAATTGATTATGTCAATGAAATTATGCCAACAATAAGTATATATTTTCGATTTATAATCAATATTTCTGTTAAAAACCATGGACATAACCAACAAGTGACAGTGAAAAGCGAATATAAAAGGTTCTTTTTAGAAAATTTGGAAAATATTATAAATTGATTATGTCAATGAAATTATGCCAACAATAAGTGTATATATTTATAGATTTATAATCAATATTTATATTTAAAATCATGAACATAGCCAACAGGTGACAGTAAAAAGCGCGAATTTAAAAAGATTCTTTTTAGAAAATTTGGAAAATTTTAAATCCATTAGGGGCCATCTACAAACTACGTTACCAATTCAAGAAGGGGGGTCCAAAAAATTATAAAAATGCATTTAATGCAATCGAAATGGGGGGGGGGGTTAAAAAGTATGGAAAATTGGTAACGTAGTTTATAGACAATCCCTTATTAACTGTAGAATATAATATTTTTATTTTATCTTTTTTTAACTATCCGTGGGGTTAATAAAATATAATATATATATATATATATATATATATATATATATATTTTTTTTTTTTTTTTCTAATTTTGAAATCTCTTTGTTTATAATAAAAATCGAGTAAAAGTATAATTCATATCCTTTTTAATTTCAAGACAAAAAAAGAAACGGTTTTCATTATAGTAATAATGACAATGCGAGACCTCGGCAATGCGCAATATTTGAAAAGTATAAAATAATAACAATAACAAAGATTATAATTATAATAAAGGTGCGAAACTCACCAATTGTTTTTATAATTTCTAAATCATCAATATCATATCGATCTTCGTCTGTGGTCATTTTGTCAGACATCCTTCCGTATATAAATCAAGTAAAAAAAAATCAAGATCTTTCACGATAATTCACCACCAAGTAAACGCGATGAATCTCGTTTACTTTCTCAGTCTTCACAGCACGTGGAAGTGTCTGGTTCAATGATCCTACTCGTGGATATTCTTAGACCCTGTTCGTCCAACTCGCTTTCGTAAACTGTGAGTATATTGCTTTCATACTCCTTCTATTATTCTCTTTTTTCTTCATCAATATTTTTTTGAAATTCTACTCATTTTTCCCTCCAAAAATATTAACCCTCATTTATATATTGTTGATGTCCGTAAAGAAAAACCTTTTAAAAATAGAAATAAATTTTATATTATTACTATACTAAGTTTATTAATATTAAAACTTTTTTTATAATTAATAAATTTAAAAAGAAAAATTAATTTTGAATTGTATCGCATTGTATAGTACTTTTTAATTTCAAATATATAACATTCTAAGGAGTGGGGGAGGGGGAATCTTTTTTCATACAAAAACCAATGAATTGATATTTTTAGTGGGTAATTTTTATGATTTGAGACTAAAAGTAACGGTAAATGTGTTTTTAAGTACAAAATAAACTAGCGAGTAACGGTTTTCGGTTCCGCGGTTTTGATATCGAATTAAACGGTTCCGGTACTTTGCGTTTTGCTATCCTACCATCTGCAAGTATTATTTTTTTTTCCAACTTTTCATGTTGCCTCGGCATTATAAACTGACGATATCTGTCTTATAAATCTATTAATGAACTTAAATGGAAAATAATCAACTATTGATTATAATAATTATTTTCTATTACATTAATTATATTTTTTTAATTATTCTAAATTTTAATTCTAAACTATTGATGATTTGAGATTATATTAAAAATAGTTTTTTTTTAAATGGTAAAGGGTATATATTTATATGTATGTACTTTTTTTTGAACTATAATCACTTGTTTATAATTTTATAGAATAATTATTATAATTAAGTATATGTAGCGATTGTGTGCACATTTTTTGATTGTCGCGGTTGATAAAAAATTTTCAACGGTCAAACACACTCGAAGCAATGCAGAAACGAACTGATCGCTGTGAAATCTCAAAAGTTAGACTGTCCTTCTCTAACCCCTCTACTTAGGTAGCGTCGTTCTCTCTCTTTCTCTTTTCCATTTCAGTTTAGCGCTGACATTTTCAACGCGCCGAGAGCAATCTTTTGTATAGGCACACAATACGTACTGAATTAATATATTTATTTACATTATGAATTATATATTTGATATTAAATTATTTTATATTACCTATATATGCTATACTAAATTGTTATTTTGTAATAAAAAAGGCCTAAATGTGATTTTTTAATTTTTTATTGCAAAGTAATTAAAAAACGGGTTTAAAGAAAGCAAATATTATGTTATATTATATTATATACGAATTAAAATTTAAATTATATATTTTCAAATTTAAGATCATTAAAATTTTGAGTCTATTTTCAAATTTAAGATCTTTTAAATTCAGGACCTTAAAAATCAAAGATCTTTAAAATGTAGGATCTTTAAAATTTTGAGTCTATTTTCAAATTTAAGATCTTTTAAATTCAGGACCTTAAAAATCGAAGATCTTTAAAATGTAGGATCTTCGAAATTGAAGATCTTTAAAGTTTAGGACGTACAAATTTTAAGATCTTTAAGATTTTTGACCTATATAATTTGAGATTTTTAAAAATTAGGACCTTCTTGGAAAAAGACCCCTTTTTAGAATATATAGTTTAAAAATAAAATTGGAAACCAAATAATCTTAAATAGCCTTTTTATTATAAAATTATTATTCTATTTATTATAATATATGTATATTATATTAATATAATAATATAGTTGTATATAATTATAATAATATAATATAATATATATTAATTGTATATCATAATTATATTTAATATTATAATATATTATTATATTAATTCTATATATTACAATATATTTTAAGAAACAATTTAAAAGAACATTTTCATTCTAATTTTTTTCGATCTAATTTCTAAGAATTTCGGGGCGGCATACGTCCCACTCGCAGGTGGATTGAGTGAAATTGTTGCACGTCATGTATATTATGTGAATATATATTTTATCAGTGAGACTTTTCCCTATGTGACTGGACATCATACTCGAAATATTTTCTTCTCTCTTTTTCTTTTATAATAAATATTATTTCACATCTGACATCAGTGTTTATTTTCGTATTATATATTATGTATATCTGGGGAAAATGCATATTACATTTTTTTCGTCTCATTCACTCCATCTATTGAGATCTCGAGGAAATCAATTTTTGTACACTGTTTTATCGATCGTTATATAGAGTAAAAGTCGATATAGCAGGTGAAGCAAATGAAAATATTGTACAAACTCATATACTGGGTGTTCTTTTAGTCTTTAAAATTTAAGATCTTTAAAATTTAGAACCTATAAAATTTTAGACATTTCTTTAATTTAAGACCTTAAAAATCGAAGATCTTTAATATGTAGGATCTTCAAAATTTAAGATCTTTAAAATTTAAAACCTATAAAATTTAAGATCTTTAAAATTTGGGACTATAAAAATTAAAATCTTCAAAGTTTAGGACCTTTAAAATTATCGATCTTTAAAATTAAAGTCCTCAAATGTCATAGATCTTAAAAAGCAAGATCTTTAAAATTTGGTATAACTAAAAAATTTAAGATTTTTAAAATTTAAGACCTTTAAGAATCGCAGATCTTAAAAAGCAAGGTCTTCAAAATTTAAGATCTTAAAAATTTGGAACCTATAAGTTTTAAGATTTTTAAAATTTAAGACCTATAAAGTTTAAGATATTTTTTAATTTAAGACCTTAGAAATCTAAGATCTTTAATATATAGGATCTTCAAAATTTAAGATCTTTAAAATTTTGAACCTGTAAAATTTAAGATTTTTAAAATTTAATACCTTAAAAAGTCGTAGGTCTTAGAAAGCAAGATTAATACCTTTAAAATATTGGACGTATAAAATTTAAGATTTTTAAAATTTGAAACCTTTAAAATTTAATATCTTTTAAATCTAGGAAGTATAAATTCTAAAATCTTCAAAATGTATGACGTTTAAAATTTAAGATCTTAAAAATGTAGGACCTTCAAAATTTAGAATCTTTAAAATTTAGGTCCTTAAAAATAAAAGATCTTTAAAGTTTTAAACCTATATAAAATTAAGATCTTTAAAATGTAGAACCTTCAAAAGTTTAGATCCTTAAAATTTGGTACCTTAAAAATCAAAGATGTTTAAAATGTAGGACCTCCAAAATTTTAGGTCTTTAAAATTTTGGGCCTGCAACATTAAAGATTAAAGTCTTAAATCATGAAAATCTATAGGACCTTAAAAATCGAAGATGTTTAAAATTTGGGACCTGTAAAATTTAAGAGTTTTAAAATATAATATCTATTATATTTAATATCTATTATATATAATAACTATTATAAATAAATATTTCTTGAAAAATACTTTCAATTATAAACTAGAAACTAAAAAATTATAAATTTAATACCTTTAGGTGGTAATTTGTTATTAAATTTTCATTACATTCGTCAATTATAAATATGAGGAAAAAATGTAAATATATATTATAGGAAACGTCGCGATGTGGAAACTGGTTTTTAATGTATCATGGGTAAGAGAGTCAATTAAGAAATAATTAAAGCAAAGTAACATTAAGATTTCTGCACTTGAAAATGCGATGGTACTTGCACATATATATATATATACATATAGATACATCTATATATGTTTGATGTTAGATATAAAAGGCGTACCATATAGTGCAGCGCGTGTATTATATATTATAATAATGAAAAAAAAAAAAAAAAAATTAAAGCAGACACGAATTTGTAAAGCCGGATTCACACTTTGGCGCAACGCGGTGATGTGCAACCAAGCGAAATTTCTTTCGTGAGGTAATTCACGCTCTTGCTCATCTATATTATACGAGCGTTAGGCACTTGTTATAATTTCAAAGTCCTCACGCGCATATTCATGTGGTTCTTCTTCTTCTTTTTTTTTCTTTTTTCGTCGGTGTTTTATGCGGCAATATAAATTATTAGATTGTAGGCTTTAATTGAAATCTTGACTAATTAATTAATTTATAATTAACTAATTTCGACGAATTAGAACATTTATTTTCTCCATTATAAATTGTATAAATTGTTATATTAGAAATTTACATGTTTTGGCTTTCTTTATTTCAATGCCTCTTTTTCCCCTCTATTTACCATCCGTGTCCATATATATTATTGCATTTTACCCTTCATTTTTCTTTTTTACCCTTTTCACGTTATTTTACCCTTATTTTGGTAATTTTACCCCTATTTTGCCATTTTTACCCCTATTTTGATAATTTTACCCCTATTTTAGTAATTTTACCCCTATTTTGCTTATTTTGACACTTCTACTATTTTATGTGCGTTATTAACATTTTTCGGGTATTTTACTCCTTGTATTTATCACTTTACCCCTATTTTGTTTGTTTTAACCCTTATTTTCATTATTTGACCCCTTTTTTCTGTTATTTTAACCCTATTTTTGTTTTTTCTTCCAAACATTCTACATCCGTTTTTTTTTTCTAATTTTGAAATATTTTAATGTTTCTCTTTTTTATCACACTTTTTATTTTAAAATTATTTTGTTCAATAAAATTAGAGCTTTATTATTAGTAAATATATTTATTTAAAAAAGAAATTGTTATTTTAAAAAAGAGAAAAAATGACAATATATTTCTTGTTTTTTGTTTTTTTTAAAGTATAAAGTAAATAATTTTGGTTTGAATACAAAATACGCGGCATAGCCAGGGACGCAGTTTATCTAATTTATTACAAATAAAATACACGCGTTCATTATTTTCGACAACTTCAAGGCTGTGTTTCAAATAAATATTATGAAAATTTAAAATACGATGTATTTCTAGAATTTTTTATTATAATATAATATAATATAATATAATATAATATAATATAATATAATATAATATAATATAATATAATATAATATAATATTTAAAAATTTTATTATATTATTATTATATATTATATTATCAACTGATTTAGAATAATTTATAATTTTATTTATTCTTTTTCCGTTATTATTTATATTAGGATATATCAGTTTCCTTTGAAATTAAAAAAAATTTTTTCCTACCATAACAGCATTTTACGGTTTCCTCGATTTCTTCCAATTTTCTCATTATCTTATAGGCTTTTACTTCCATTTAATTCCTGTTGCCCATCGTTTCCTTTTTCACACTAATTTCTCTCTTTCTCTCCCCTCGCTCCCTTTCCGCATTTTAATTTTCCATTTCCTCTTTTTTACCTTTTCCGCTCAGTCCATTTCTGTTTTTTCTCCCCGCCACATCTACAAAAAGGCATTTCAATTTTTTTAAATTCCCTTCAACCTTTTGTCTGCAGGTGAAGAAATATAAAATGCATTATGTGTATATTTTCTATTCTATATTTCAAAATAAGGCATTATTTTTTTTTATATGCGTATATATAACTGTATTATTAGACACAAGCACATGGAGATATATTTTTCAAATTTTGAAATTTGTGACTGCTACGGTCAAGTGTACGTCTTCTTATTTTATTATTATTTTTTGGTAAATTTCGAATTATTTTCTTGAGCTAATTTTAATTGAACCTATACATTGTCTACAAAAATTATGTAAAAGCTATACTTTTTTGAAGCCACGAAGAATTTTCTATTTTCTAAAATGTTTTAATTTAATTTTATAGTTTTCAAATTTAAAATCTTTAAAATTTACTACCTTAAAAATAAGAATTAAAAAAAATTTTAAATCTTTAAAATTTGAGATTAATAAAATTTAAGATCTTTAAAATTTGGGACCAGTAAAATTTAAGATATTTGAAATTTATTGTGACCCTAAAAATCAAAGATTTGTAAAATATAAGACCTATAAAATTTAGGATCCTTAAAATTTAAGACCTTAAAAATCGTAGATCTTCAAAAGCAAGATCTTTAAAATTTGGAACCTATAAAATTTAAGATTTTTAAAATTTAGGACCTACAAAAATTAAGATCTTTAAAATTTAGGATCTTAAAAATGTAGAACCTACAAAATTTTAGATCCTTAAAATTTGGAACCTTAGAAATCGAAGATCTTTAAAATAAAGAACCTTTAAAATGTTACATCTTTAAAGTTTGGGACCTATAAAATATAATACCTTCAAAATTTAAGACCTATAAAATTTTAGATCTTTTAAATTTGGGACAAATAAAATTTAAGACCTTAAAAATCGTAGATCTTAAAAAGCAAAATCTTCAAAATTTAAGATTTTTGAAATTTAAGACCTTTAAAATTTTGGGTCTATAAAAATTAAGATATAAAACTTAGGTCCTTAAAAATTATAGATCTTTAATATTTAAGATCTTAGAAATCGTAGATATTGAACAGCAGGATCTTTAAAATTTGGAACCTATAAAATTTAAGATTTTTAAATTAGGACCTTCAACATGTAAAATATTTAATTATTCAGAATAAAATATTAAATTTGAAGGTAATTTTACGTATAATTTAAATATTAATTAAATTGTAAAGGGAACAAAATGTATGATTTTAGATGTTTTAGGAGATTTTAATAATTTAAGGGAATAAAAAAAGGAGACTAACTGTGATTCCTGAGAAGAAAAGGAAGAAGAAAGCGAGAAGATAAAGAAAAAAATTTTAAATATGATTTATTTTCTCGCGTTTGAGTGAATGAGAGAAGAAATTAAATTTATTTTTCTCTCTCTCTCTTTCTTTGATGTTACGGTGCTAGGTTATGACTAGAGAGATGTCCGGTTAATGCACCTGCCTGCAGTGCCTGCATACTCCATGGGGTGTGAACGCGAGTAGAACGTGCGGGAGAACAAAGAAAATAGAGGAAGAAAGAATTATTTTGTCATTATTTCTCTATTCTTTTAAACCCCTCTTCACTCCTCTACTCACCCATTTTCATTGCTCCTCAAATCCCCCTTGTCCCCTTCCCACCTTGACCATCATTCTTCAACTGAAATTGTTGCAGAAGAAATAAAAAAAAAAAAACTAACACATCATCAAAATGATTTATATCAGTAATTACTAACCACTATACAATATAAAATATATAGAAATTTTTCTTTCTTTTCTAATACTTCCATTTTTCTGTATATCGAATCCTATATATATAAATATAGATACATAGTTAGTATATTTTTTACTTTTGTTTGTTTTTTTCTAAGAAAAATATTCCAAACGTAGAAAGTTTATGGTACAATTTGGGGCAATTTATAAAATCTGTAAAATTCGTTTTTAACAGTTGTAAATCTTCTATTGTTGTTGTAAATCTTGAAAATATGAAGTAAATAAAGATAGATCTGCCATATCGGAAATATTATGAACTTAAAAAAATTGAATCTCTATAAATTAAATCTTCTATGACATCTACAATTTAAAAAATCTTATATTTTGTAGGTCTCAAATTTTAAAGATCTTGCTTTTTCGGATCATATACGATTTTTAGGGTCTTAAATTTAAAATGTCCTAAACGTTGAAGATTTTAATTTTTATAGGTTCCAAATAATAAAAATCTAAAGTTTTAAAGGTCCTAAATTTTAAAGGTATTAAATTTTATAGGTCCCAAATTTTAAAGATCTAAAATTTTTAAGGTTCTAAATTTTAAAGATCTTAAATTGTATATAGGTCCCCAATTTTAAAGATCTTTGATTTTTAAGTTCCTAAATCTTAAAGATCTGAAATTTTATATGCCCAAATTTATTAATCTTAAATTTTGAAGATCTTATACATTTTAAAGGTTTTCAATTTTTAAGGACTTAAATTTAAAAAATCTTAAATTTGATAATAGACTCAATATTTTAAAGATATTAAATTTAAAAATAGGTTCCAAATTTTAAATATGTTAAATTTTAAAGGTCCTATACATTTTAAAGATTATCTTATACATTTTTAAACCTCCCGAATTTGACTCATTTTTGTCTAAAAGTTATTTCGAATATATATATTAAAATGAATTTTATAACAAAAGTCCCATTAGATATCTAAATTATACGTAAAATTACTTTTAAAAATAAATACTACTTTATTCAAAAAATTTAAGATCTTAAATCTTAAAGATCCTAAATTTTAAAGATCTTCAATTTTTAAGGTCCTAATTTTTAAAGATCTTATATTTTGAAGGTCCTACATTTTAAACAGCTTTGATTTTTACGGTCCTAAATTTTAAAAATTTAAGACTTTAATCTTAAATTTTAATTTTAAAGACATCAAATTTTTAACGTCCTATACATTTAAATTCCTTCCATTTTTATGGTGCTAAATTTTAAAGATCTTAATTTCCAAAGGTCCTACATTTTAAAGATCTTTGATATTTGAGTTCCTAGATTTTAAAGATTTTAAATTTTGATGGTTCGAAATTTTAAAGATCTTGCTTTTTAAGGGATATGATTTTTAAGATCTCATATATTAAAGATCTATAATTTTAAAGGTGATAAATTTTAAAGATCTTAAATTTTATAGGTCCCCAATTTTAAAGATTTTTGATTTTTGAGTTCCTAAATCTTAAGGATCTGAAATTTTAAACGTCCCAAATTTTAAAGATTTTAAATATTGAAGGTCCTACATTTTAAACCCTTTTGATTTTTAAGGTCCTAAATTTTAATGATCTTAAATTTTAAATGTCATAACATTTTGAATATCTTTGCTTTCTGAGTTCCTAAATTTTAATGATCTTAAATTTTAAATGTCATACATTTTAAAGGTCTTAAATTTTATACGTCCCAGATTTTAAAGATCTTAAATTTTATTGGTTCTAAATTTTAAAGATCTTAAATTTCGAAGGTCCTACATTTGAAACACCATCGATTTTTAAGGTCCTAAATTTTAAAGATCTTAATCTTTAAAAGTCGCATACATTTAAAGACATTTAATTTTTAATGCCCTAATTTTTAAAGATCTTAAATTTTGAAGGTCCTACATTTTAAACATCTTTTATTTTCAAGGTCCTAAATTTGCAAGATTTAAGACTTTAATCTTAAATGTTGCAGGTCCTAAATTTTAAAGATCCTAATTTTTAAAGGTCTTACACTTTAAAAATGTTTGATTTTTAAGGACGTAAATTTTAATGATCTTAATTTTTAAAGATTTGGAGATCTCATTCGGAGATCTACGATTTTTAAGGTCTTAAATTTAAAAGAACTTTGATTTTAAAGATCCCAAATATTAAAGATCTTCGACTTTTAAGGTCATACAGTTAAGGATCTTCGATTTTTAAGGTCCTAAAGTTTAAAGATCTTAATTTTTGCAACATAAGGTAAGTAAATTTCTAAAATTCAGTATTTGTCCTACAGTTTATATATATAGCCGCGTGGAAAAGTTGTTTCTCCATCACTGAAAATTAGCAGGGTTCAAATCTTTGGACCGACAATTTTTTTTCTTTTTTTCGCGTAAAATATTAAAACGGTTGAACTTCTCTTCGGCTTCTCGAAATGAATATTCGCCAACAAAGAATTAATAGAGAAACGACATTCAGAAGAATTAATATTTTCTAATATTCTTTTTAATTCCTCATCGCTATATTCTTGTCATATACGGGTTACACGAATGATCCTCTTTTCTTTTCGTAAAATATAATATTTCCTCAATTGCGACCACCTACCATAAAAATATACTAAAATTAGCTTCGGTGTATTTTGTTACAACTCCATGAAAAATGTTCCTCTAAATTGTAATAAGCTAAAAATCTCTTCAAAAAAAAAAAAAAACTGATTTTTATAGCATAGAATATATAAAACCGTTTCAAAATGGATTATTTTCTATTCGCACGGTTTATAATATACAAACTTTTTTTTCTAGAACAAATGAATCGAATTTTAGAATTTCGTTTCGTTTCTTTTTTTGTTAATTTCAACTTCCTACCTGGAAGAAAGAGAATTTACTTTTTTCTTTTGTTTGTTCATCAAAAATCTTTAACAATAGCATTTGGGCTGGATTAATATATATTTCTTTTTTGCGATTAGTAACACTTCCTCTCTCTCTCTCTCTTTTTCTTTTTGTTCCTTCTGTTCTTCCTTCCGTTCCTCTTCGTGCACCAATTGATAAAGCTTCTGGAAATAAGCCGGTAGACTAAACCTGAGCGCTCCACTAACTTTCAGTTACCTTACCAACCAACGAGTCGCTGACCTCAAGATTCAGCCGTGTGCATCAAACGCTATGATTCTCTATGTTCTATGCCAATCTCTTCTGGATTTCTGTGCGTTATGCTATGATGCTCATGGTAATCCTGCAAAAGGGCAAACTAGAGAGAGAGGGAGCGAGAAAAATTATCAAGAAAGTCGAGAAAGAGAGAGAGAGAGAAATTATCAAGAAAGTTAAGAGAGAGAGAGAGAAAATTGAGAGAGTAAGAGAGAGAGGGAGCAATTGAGAAAAAAAGAGAGAGCGCCAAAGGGAGCGAGACAGAGCAATAAATGTGAAGAGAGAGAAGGACATAGAATAAGAGAGAGAGAGAGTAAGAGAGAGAAAAAGACTAAAGCATCTTACTTGGAGAAACGGGGCACTGAAATGCCGGTCATTGTTCTTAGAGGTCGGCAAAGCTTGCGTGGATTACGAGTTCAACGAATCCCTTTCCATTAAAAGAAGAGAAAAAAAAACAATTTTGCTGCGACAGCAAAAAAAAAAAAAAAAAGAGAAGAAAAAAAAGATGGACACATGGAGCGTTACAAACCAACTTGTTACAACCTGAATCTTCACTCTTCCGGATCATGTTTTTTTTTTCTTATTTTAGAAGCAAGGACCTCCGATTCATCATTACTGTATTTCCCATATATAGATACTTCTATACACATGCCATAACAAAAATATAATAAAAACTAGCAAACGGACTTCTCCCTCACACTTTTTTTTAAAATAAAATTAACAATTTTAAAAATAATGGAATATAAAAATTTTTAATTCAAATTTTTATTTTTTTTTATAAAAATAAAATATGAATTGAAATATATAGTTATTAAAACTATATATTTTAAACATATACCAAATTTTAAAGATCTTAAATTTGAAAATAGGTTCCAAATTTTCAAGATCTTAAATTTTTAAAGGTCCTAAATTTTTAAAATCTTAAATTATATAGGTAAAAAATTTAAAGATCCCAAATTTAAAAGATCTTAAATTTGGTAGGTCCTAGATTTTAAGTCTTTTTTAGATTCTACATATTTTATGGATCTTGCTGTTTAAGATCTACAATTTCTAAGGTCTTATAAATTTTAAAGGTCCTGAAATTTGAAGATCTGAATTTTTAAAGGTAAAAAATTTTAAAGATCTAAAATTTTGAAGAACCTACATTTTAAAGAACTTAAATTTTAAATTTCATATACATTTTAAAGATCTTAAATTTTATACGTCCCAAATTATATAAAGATCTAAAATTTTGAAGATCCTATACATTTTAAAGATCTTCAATTTTTAAGGTCTTAAATTTTAAAGATCTCTCATTTGATAATAGACTCAAGATTTTAAAGATATTAAATTTAAAAATATGTTAAATTTTACAGGTACTACATTTTAAAAATCTTTAATTTTTAAATCTCCCGAATTTTATTAATATTTTTTCTGAAATTTACTTAGAATATATTAAAATTAATGGAATTTAAAAAAAAAAGTCGCATTAGATATTTTAAATTATACGTAAAATTGCCTTTAAAATTAATTACTATACTTTATTCTAAAAATTTTAAGATCTTAAATTTTGAAGGACCTAAATTTTAGAAATCTTAAACTTTATAGGTCCTAAATTTTAGAGATCTAAAATTTTTAAGTTTTTACATTTTAAAGATCTTCGATTTTTAAGGTCCTAAATTTTAAAGATCTTTAATGTCATACGTCCTTAATTATTTTATTAATTCTTTTTCTGAAATTTACTTAGAATATTTAAAATTAATGGATTTTAGATCATTAGATATCTTAGATATTTAAATTATACGTAAAATAACCTTTAAAATTAATTACTACTTTATTCTATAAATTAAAGATCTTAAACTTTGTAGGTCCTAAATTATATAATCTTAAATTTTATAGGTTCCTAATTTAAAAGAACTTAAATTTTCTAGGTCCTAAATTTTAAAAATCTTAAATTTCATAGATTCTAAATTTCAAAGATCTTCCTTTTTAAGATTTTTAAGGATCTTAAATTTTGAAGGTCCTGCATATTTAAAAATCTTTGATTTTTAAGGTCATAAGTTTAAAAAATGTCTTAAATTTTATAGGTCCCAAATTGTATAAATCTTAAATTTTCAGGGTCAAAAATTTTAAAAATCTTTAATTCTATATCAAAAATTTAAAAGATCTCAAAATTTTGAAGGTCTAAACATTTTAAAGATCCTCGATTTTTAAGATTCTAGATTTGAAATATCTTAATATTTATATACATTTCAAATTTTACAGATCTAAAATTTCGAAGGTCCTACATTTTTAAAGATCTTCTTTTTTTAAGGTAATAACTTTTAAAGATCTTCGATTTTTAAGATTCTAAATTTGAAAGATCTTTAGTTTTAATGTTCTGCTTTTTAAAGATCTTAAATTTTGAAGGTCATACATTTTTAAGATCCTAAATTTTAAAGATCTTAAATTTGAAAAAGTACTCCAAAATTTAATTATCTTAAATTTAGAAGGTCCTAAATTTAAAAAGTTTTAAATTATATATGTAAAAAATTTCAAAGATCTTAAATTTAAAAATAGGCCCCAAATTTTAAGGGTCTTAAACTTGAAAATAGATTCCAAATTTTAAAAATCCTAAATTTTGAAGATCTTAAATTTCAAAGATCCTAAATTTTAAAAAACCGTAAGTTTAATGGTCCTCAATTTAAAAAGTCAAAAATTTCATAAGTTTGATAAGTAAAATCAATAAATCGAAAAATAAAAAAAAAATTATTGTTGTTTACGAAAAATACAATTTTGTATACGTAACCATAAGTCTTTTTGAATTATCGAACACCCGTTAGACTCGCGACAAAACCATATTCCCGTAGCCAGCAGAGCGTGACTTTTCACGTGGTATTGCTATATGAAGAGGGTATATGACCGTGCCCCAGCAAAAGCCTAAGTACATATAGAGGATAGACGTTGATAGAATTTACACCGACGGCACCTGAGAGTTAGGAACCCGAGTATGCAATAAAATGGTCAACCAGGAAAAATGGACATCGAAGAAGAAGAAGAAGAAGAGTGAAATGGAGAAGAAAAGGGCAGAGGGGGAGGGGGAGGGGTATATATTCATTACACTATTATTGACAATAATAAAGAATCTTTCTCATTCCGACTTCGTCTTTTGTTATATTTTCTATATATAAAGAAAAGGAAAAGGGACCCTATGTACTATATACATATATATACATATACGTATACACATGAAAAAGACTCAACATTCGGAATTTAGAATTTGTGATTAATGATTGCCAATGGAACTTTTCATAGACGGAATTTTAAGCGTGTCTCTCTCTTTTCACTGTGATGATCGAATTTTTCAACACGAATAACTTTTGTGATGAATAAGAAAATACCTAATGTCCAGATAAAAATGCTTAAAAAATATTAAGAAAGTACCATATCGAAATTTATGTTAATAGTTTTGAAAAACATTATTTTTGATGGTTCTTTATTATTAATACTAAATATTATAAACAGTAACCTAAAACTAAAATTATATGTAAAGAAAAACTTTATAGGTACCAATTTGAAAAATTAAAAATTTTAAAGGTTCCAAATTCTAAAGATCTATAATTTTAAAGGTCACAAATTTTGAAGATCTTAAATTTTATAGGTCTGAAATTTTAAAGATCTTAAATTTTGAAGGTTCTACATATTAAAGATCTTTGATTTTTAAGGTCCTGAATTTGAAGGTCCTTAAAGGTTCCAAATTTTTAAAATCTTAAATATTGAAGATCCTGCTTTCTAAGATTTACAATTTTTAAAGTCTTCAATTTAAAAAATCTTAAATTTTATATAGGTCCCTCATTTTAAAGATCTTAAATTTTTAAGGTAAAAAATTTTCAATATTTACTATTTTTTAGGTCCTATACATATTGAAGATTTTCGACTTTGAAGGTCTTATATTATAAAGATCTTCGATTAAGATTCCAAATTTGCATGATCTTAAATTTTAAAGACCCCAACATTGAAAGATCCCTAATTTAATAATTTTGAAGGCCCTACATTTTAACGATCTTAAATTTCAAAACAGGATCAAAATTTTTAAAGATCTTAAATTTTGAAGGTCCTACAATTTAAAAATCATAAGTTTTCTAAGTTTTAAAAGTTTAAAATTTGAGATCGCCACATATATACTTTAAAGAAATTGATTTTTAAGGTCCTAATAAGTTATAGAGATCTTAAATATTTTAGATTAGAAATTTTAAAGATCTTAAATTTGGAAGATCTTAAATTTCAATAATCTTCGATTTTTAAGGTCTTAAATTTAAAAAAATATCTTAAAATTTATAGGTTCTAAACATTGAAGATCATAAACATTAAAGGTCCTACAATTTGAAGATCTTAAAACTAAAATTTTATAGGTTCCAACTGTTAAAGATCTTAAATTTTAAAGATCTTTTTTTTAAGATCTACGGTTTAAAATTTTTCAACTCATTTAAAATTTGAAAGATCTTAAATTTTATAGGTTTCAAATTTTAAAGTTTCTATTTTAGAGATCTTGCTTTCTAAGATCTACAATTTTTAAAGTCTTTAATTTCAAAAATCTCAAATTGTAAAGGTCCCAAACTTTAAAGATTTACTATTATTAAGGTCTTAAATCTTAAAAATCTTAAATTTTATAGGTCCTAAATTTAAAGATCTTAAATTTTATAGGTTCCAAATTTTAAAGATCGTAAATTTTATTGGTTTGAAATTTTAAGGATCTTGCTTTTTAAGATCTACGACTTTTAAGATCTTAAATATTATATATCTATCATTTTTAAGGTCCTATATATTTTAAAGATCTTAATTCTTATAGACTCAAAATTTTAAAGATATCTCAAAATTAAAAGGTCCTAAATTTCGTAGATCTTAAATTTTATACGTCTCAAATATTAAAAAACTAAAATTTTGAATATCCTACATTTTAAATATCTTCGAATTTTACGGTCCTAATTTTCCAAATTTTTAAATTTTATAAGTTCCAAATTTTAAAAATCTAACATTTTAATGATCTTATATTTTGTAGGTCCATGAACATTTTAAAAATCTTAAATTTTAATGTTTGTAAATTTTTTAAAAATCGTTAACTTTATAATGGTCCTTAATCTAAAAAGTCCAAAATTTCAAAAGGTCGAAAATATATCGTTAAATTTCGTAATACCTAACCTCTAACCCTTTAATTATTGCTTCCTCCTCACATCTAATGACTTCTTTCTTGGATTGAAAAACCCATCATTTTTCTTCGTACAGAACAATCAAAATTAAATTAATAGTCTGAGAGAGAAATTTATATAATATATAATATAAAATAAGTTAAAGGGAGAACAATTTTTCGTATAAATATATACACGCGGACGAAAAGGTTAAATTCTAAAACTTTTTTCGAGAATCATTAGATTTCTAATTCTTCACAGCGGGTTTTTTTTTGTTTGTTATTATGTATGGTTATAGTCTTTCAGTTCTTTTTTTTTTGTTATAGAGAAAGAGGAAGAGAAAGAGTGGTTGGACCTCTTAAAAGATGTACACGAGATTTTTTGCTTTTGGTTAATGCAACTTAAGATAGGTATAGCTTAAGAGCTGAGTCACACAGTGTACAACAATAATTCTTTCTAGGTTCCTATCTTTTACCTTATGCTCCTCTTCTTTTATTACACTCCTTATCTCTAGATACCGTTTCTTAATCCCCCCCCCGCGGTCCCCATACTCCTCGAAACATAAATAGATATATAAGCATGTATATAAACATTTCTAAGGAAGGTTAGGGATTTATTATTTATAATATTAAGCGCAGAATCCGTTTTCTTATAACCGAATTCATAATTTTTTGTATTTGCTTGGAAATTTTAAGGGGACTACTATATAAAAAAAATTCCCATTTTTAAAGATCTTTAATTTTATAGGTCCCAAATTTTAAAGATCTAAGATTTTAAAAGTTCTGCATTTTCAAGATCCTTAATTTTATAGTTTCAAATTTTGAAGATCTTAAATTTTGCAGATCTTGCTTTTTACGACACTCGATTTTTAAGGACTTAAATTATGAAAATCTTAAATTTCACATACAGGTCCCAAATTTTAAAAATCTTAAATTTTATAGGTCCTACAATTTAAAGATCTTAAATATTAAAGCTTCTACATTTTAAAAATCAAAAATTTTATATCCTAGATATTTTAAAGACATTCTGGTTTTAAGGTCCTTAATATTTAAGATTTTAAATTTATTGGTTACAATAGTTTTAAAGATCTTAAATTTGAAAGATTTTTCTTTTTAAGATCTACGATTTTTTAGGTCTTAAATATTAAAGGTCCTGAAGTTGAAAATTTTAATTTTTGTAGGTCCAAAATTTTTAAGATCTAAAATTTTAAAGGTTCCGAATTTTGAAGATCATACATTTGATACGTCCCAAATTTTAAAGATATAAAATTTTGAAGATCCTATATATATTAATGATCTGCGATTTTAAGGATCCTAAATTTTAGAGGTCCATACATTTGGAGATCTACGATTTTTAAAGTCCTAACTCATAAAGATTTAGGACTCCAACCTTAAATTTGATAGGTCCCAAATTTTAAAGACCTAAAATTTTGTAAGTTCTACATTTTAGAGATGTTCGATTTTTAAAGACATACATTTTAAAAATATTCGATTTTTTAGGTCCTAAATTCTAAAAATCTTAAATTTTATAGGTCTCAAATTTTAAATATTTAAAATTTTTAAGATCCTTAATTTTATAGGTTCCAAATTTTAAAGATCTTAAATTTTGAAGGTCATACATCTTTAATTTTTAAAAAAAACTTTAATTTTAGCTAAATTTAAAAAAATTTAGTTTTGGATTTATTATTTTTAAATTCATTATGAAAATTTACATATTTGTATTAAAAAAAAAAAGTTATCAATTGACTATTTTTATTTACTCATAGAACTATACCTAAAATTTACTAAAAATTAACCTAAAAATTAAAAAGAAAATATCCCCTTATATGTGGTCAAAACTTTATACATACGTTAAAATTCAAAGTCCATTTGGAATCCTTCTCACCTGTTGCTAATACTCCCTTTCCAATTTTCTTCCCCTTTGTTTTGTATAATCCACAACCCGATCCTTTTTTTCCTCTTCCTTGAGTCTCTCTTCTTCCCTACCTGGTGTCTTTTTACTCCTTCCTGAAGTCGTTTCAACCTGGCGGCATTACCACCACCATCATCATCATCACTACCAACTAATACAAAAACAGGGAGAATCTAGCGTCCGTCTCCTTTGCTCGCATTCTTTTCTAATTCCCTTTGAGGCACATCTCTTTTTGCCCCCATCCCCTCTCCCCTCTTTTTACCTTTTCTATCATCTTCTTCTAGTGCATCAATTTCCCCCTCTCTTTTACTCTTTCTTCACTCTGTCTTTCTCTCTTTGTTACTCTTTCTTCACTGTCTTTCTCTCTCACTTTTCTTCACTATGCTCTCTCTCTCTCTCTCTCTGTTTCTTTTACTCTTCTTTCCTTCTCTCTCTTTCTCTTTTTCACTCTGATTTCCTTCTCTCTCTATCTTTCCCCCTCTCCTTCTCTTTAGCTCACTCCCTCTCTCTTTTACTCTTCTCTCCTTCTCTTTTTACTTTTCTTTCTTTCTCTCTCTCTCTCTAGACTTTACTATTGGAATGATTCTCTCTTTCTCTCTCCCTTGACTTTGCTAGTCGAATGACTATTTCTCTCTCTCTCTCTCTCTCTTGACTCTCGCAGGTCGAATGACTAGTTGGCCGTCTCTACGGCTGGCTGGCCACCTTCCTTCTCCTGCAGGTTGCCCTACCGGCGAACGAGGAGGTTTACCTGGCGTTACCTGGCAAAGCTTTAGTTAGTTCTCTCACGTCACTTGAACTAACCGGTTCGAGCCTCGTCGTTTCACTCCGGGAAAAAAAATTCTTCAAACTTCCACTATTTCTACTCTTTTTCCTGTTTTTCTTCTTTTACCTTTTTTCACCACTGAAATCCAGCAAAAGTAGTGAACTGCCATTTCTTCCTCTTTTCCTATTTCTCCTTTTCCTTCATCTGCTTTTTTTCCTTCTTCTTCTTCTTCACCTGTTTCTCCTTTTCCTTTATCTGCTTTTTCACCTGTTTTTCCTTTTCCTTCATCTGCTTTTTTCCCTTCTTCTTCTTCTTCACCTGTTTCTCCTTTTCCTTCTTCTCCTATTTCTTCTTTTCCTTCTTCTCACTTTTCTTCTTTTCCCTCATCTCCTTTTTCTTCTTCTTCTTCTTCTTCTTCTCCTGTTTCGTCTTCTTCTCCGTTTTCCTCGTCTCCATTTTCATCCTCATCTCCGTATTCCTATCTCCCCCTTCAAAAAAAAAAAGAACCTTTCCCTCAACTATAAAAAAACAGATTGAACCGCGTTTTAAATTTCGTCATTACATCATCGGGTGGTATTCCGGATTTCTAAACCTACACTTTGTGACCCCTTTATTTAAAAAGTAGTTTTTAAAGTGCAAAAAAAATTTAAAACACCCTTGTACGAAGAATCGACAATATTTTCCATGATTTTGATGATCGTCATCATGATTTTCAACAACGGGAACGATTTTTGGAGAAGGAAAAAAGGGAAGAAGAAGAAGAAGGCGTGGGACTTGCTTGGCAGCTGAACGCATTAATCATCCCAACAGGTATGCCCTTTTACAACTTTTCCATCAAGGTCTCTCTTTCAATTTCAAGGTTTTATCATTTTTCCAGGATTCTCTTCTTTGTCTAGAGGATGATTTTTCTCTTTTCTAGATCACGAAGAGTATATGGTTTTTTTTTAAATGTGTATCTACTGTTACGAAGTTATGAAATATTATGTTATAAGATATTTAAATTGATTATTGAAATATTTAATTGCTGCATGAGAAAATTTTAATTGATTTGGGTTCGAGTATTTAAATTGATATACAATATTTAAATATTGCTTTGAAATATATATATATTGAAATTGCTGGGAAATATTATAATTGCTGTGAAATGATTTAATTGTTACAAAAACTGTTCTAATTTTTACAAAAACTGTTCTAATTGTTACAAAAACTGTTTAAATTTTGAACAAAAATGTTAAAATTATAAACGAAAATTGAAGACTTCTTATGTAGAAATTGATGCATTTTATTAGCTGATGCTATACTTGAATTAATCCCCAAATTTTCTTTTTATTTTCGATGTTGCTTCTTGATTTTTATGCTGTATCTGTAACATTTTAAATGTTGTCTAGTTTTTCTATTTTATAGTTTCTATTATAGTTATTGTTTCATTAGTATCTATTAGTTCTGGTTCTTCTCTGGAATATGCAATTTTTAACCTCATTTTTGAATTTGTATTTAATAACTGAATGTTCTGGATAAGTAGTGATGCTTCTAAGACATCTGTTTCTAAAACAGCATTAGCTAATGGTTCTAGAACAGCAGCATTTGTTCCTGGAACAAAATTAGCTAATGGTTCTAGAACAGCATCATTTGTTTCTGCAACAAAATTAGCTAATGGTTCTAAAACAGCAACACTTGATGCTTCTGCAAAAGAATTTTTTGTTTTATATAAAAATAGAACTGTCTAATGATTTAAAAATAAGTTCTAATATGCTTCTAAAGCAGAACTATATTTTATGGTTCTAAAGTAGACTTATTTAATGCTTTTAATATAAAAATATTTAATGCTTCTAAAGCAGAACTATTTAATGCTTTTAAAGCAGAAATATTTAATGCTTCTAAAGCAGAACGATTTAATGCTTCAAAAAAGATACCTAATGCTTCTCTAATAGTATAATTTTATGCTCCTAAAAAAGTAGCTAATGGTTCTAATACCTAAAGATTATTATTACCTAAAGATTCAAAAACAGCATCATTTGCATTTGAAACAACATTATAGTTGTTGGTTCTATAGCAGCATTATCTATAATGGTTTTAAGACAGCAATACATGATGCTCCTAAAACAACATCTTTTAATAATTTTAAAAATAACACTTTCTGAAAATTTCAAATAACTTCTAATGCTTCTAAATAGGCATCTAATGCTTCTATATTTTATGCTCCTAAAATACAATCTAATGATTCTAGTGCAACATTATTTATTGGTTCAAATACAGCATTATCTAATGATTCTGATACAACATTGTCTAATGCTTCTAGTACAACATCATCTGAACAAAAACATTTTATGCTAGTAAAATAAAAGCTAATGCTAATACTATAATGATTAATATTCGTCACTAGCGAAACATATCATCTAACGCTTCTAATACAGCATTATCTATTGCTTCTATTACAACATCATTTAATGCTTCTGATACAACATTACCACTAATTAATAATACATCACCTAGTGCTTCTATTGCAACATCATTTAATGCTTCTAATACAACATTACCACTAATTAATAATACATCACCTAGTGCTTCTAATGCAGTATCATCTGTTAATTCTAATGCATCTGTTAATTCTATTGACTCTAATACAACAGTCCCTAATAGTTACAATAAATTTTCATCAAATATTTTTCAAACAACACCATTTAGTGCTCCTAAAAAGTAATCGTTTAAAAGCATCATCATTATCTAATGATTATAAAATCATTATAGTCTTGAAAGTAAAATTTACTTTTTACAGTAAAAAGCTAATGTAACTCTATTGTAAAAACAATCATTTATATACTGCTTAAAAACAATCGCAGTTATCCTGCTATTCTAACAAAAAAAAAAAACAATCGTGCTATTCTAAAAACAGAACAATTTTCCACTATACCAAAAACATAATTATTTAATGATTCTAAAACAACATTATTAGTTATAATGATTCTAAAATACCACATCTATCTACTATATAGTATAACTTGATGCACTTCTAAAACACGAATTCTCAAGGTAACCGCAGAATTTCAAAGAATTAAGAAAAAAAAAATTTTTTTTGCGGAAAAGCGAACAATTTTTTTTTTTCATTCTTTTCAGAAAGAAAAAAGTAAACCGCAATAGTTGTGCAAAAAAAAGAGATAGAGAGAGAGAGGGGGGGAAGGGAAATAAATAAAACCAGAACATGGTATGATGTTAGAAAAGCCACAAGCGTCACGTTTATAAGTCGTATAATTGGTGAACAATTCTTGTTTCGTAACAAGCTTTTCATGTGCTGTGGCGGTGAAGTTCAGAGGTGAAAGAAATCCGGCCTAATCTGATGAGAGGCTTTTGGTTTTTTCGTCTCTTTGAGATAAGTCATGAGAGGAATTCTTCAGTTTCTTGTTCCTCATCTCTTTCTTTATTCAACATTTTCTCTTTTGCTCTCTGTTACTCTTTTGCTCTGTGTTACTCTTTTGCTCTGTGTTACTCTTTTGCCATATTTACTCCTTTCCTCTCTCATGAGAGACGAGAGGAAGAGTCATCGTGCTTGATGGACTCAGCCAACGAAGAGAAAGAGCGAGATTGAAATCACTATATATGTGTGGGGCTCCTTTAAGAGCGACGCAAATTGAGAACCGACGACAAGATTTCAGTGCGCGCAGAGGGAATCGTTTTGCAGTTGAAATAAGTTTAACGACTCGTAAACAGAGTACAGTTGTTGTAAATATTGCGGATTATGCTACAACTACTAGTTCCACTATTACTGTACGACAAATATACTTCTACTGCTACTAGTGCTTCTGCTGCTACTACTACTAATAGTACTACTGCTGCTACTAATAATACTAATAATAATACTACTAATAATACTGTTACTAAGGCTACCCTTGCTAATACTGCTACTATACTACCTCCAAGAACTATCTAATCTAAAAAACTGATCTACTATAAAAAAAACAGCATTAACAGAAAAGCAGAAGCAGTACCTAAATATACAACAGATCTATATTCTCTACTACCATACCGGAAAGAAACACCATTGCCCAAAGAAGCACAGGACCTAAACAAACAACAAAAATATCTGCTATACTACTCAGAAAGACAGCACTACCTAAAGAAGCAGGAGAACTTACTTAAGAAACTACAGCAATAAATAAACCAACAGCAGCACTACCAAAAGTTACAGCATAACTACCTAAAGAAACAGCAACATTACCTAAAGAAACTGTATTACCACAAAAAGAAACAGCATTACCAAAAACAGCAGCAGCAGTACCTAAAGATTCTGGAGAACTATCTAAAGAAACTGCAGGATTAGCTAAATTAACTGCACTACCTAAAATAACTAGAACACTATTTTAATTAATTGCAGCACTACCTAAAGGTACACCAGAACAATCTAAAGATACAGCAGCACTACCGAAATAAACAGCATCAGCATCAGTATCTAAAGAAACATCATATTTATCTGCTGCACTACCAAAAAAAGCAGCATAACCCAAAGCAGTAGCAGTACTTCAAGAATTAGCAGATTCATCTGGTATACTACCGAAAGAATCATCATTATTAAAAGAAGCAGCAGCAGTACCTAAAGAATCAGCAGAAATACCTAAAGAATCTTCAAAACTACCTAAAGAAACATCATATTTTTCTGCTGTACTACCAAATAAAGCAGCATAACCCAAAGAAGTAGCAGTACTTAAAGAATTATCAGATTCATCAGCTATACTACCGAAGATGCAGATGAATCTGCTAATTCTTTAAGTACTGCTACTTCTTTGGCATCATTATCAAAAGAAGCAGCAGCAGTACCTAAAGAATCATCAGAAATATCTAAAGAAACAGCAGCACTATCTAAAGAATTTGCAAAAGTACCTAAAGAAACATCATATGAATCTGCTGTACTACCGAAAAAAGCAGCATTACCCAAAGAGGTAACAGTACTTAGAGAATTAGCAGATTCATCTGCTATACTACCGAAAGAATCAGCATTATCAAAAGAAGCAACAGCAGTACCTAAAGAATCTGCAGCACTACCTAAAAAAACAGCAGCACTACCTAAAAATACATCAGAACTACCTAAAGATACAGCAGAACTACTTAAGCAAACAGCAGCACTACCGAAAAATTCAAAAGTATTAGCTAAGGAACCGTTCAAAAAATATTTATTTTTAACCTACCCCTACCCTATGTTTACAATCGTGTAAAGAAGCTCCATCACCAACCCAAACAGAACTACAACACTATTTAAAGAAACTACATATATACAATTAGCTAAAGCAGCTTATTGTTTTTCCTTTCAAACAAAACCGTCAGAAGGAAAAATTTTCCCAGTGATATGAACGGATAACATTGTTTTTTTCTCTTATTTTCGCCATAGACGTTCTTCACTTTATCTGGAAGCATTACATCGACTAGACCTTATCGGTTAAAAATTTGCAAACAGTGTGTGTATGTATATATGTGTTTGTGTGTAAAGGGAGAGAGTTTTACGGGAATTACAAACATATATATGTATAGCTGTGGTTTTTTCTACACATATAGTGGAATATTACATCCTTAGCTATATATATACATATACATACAGGAATTATACATCGCTATATTATATGTGTATATATATAGCTGAAGAAATTGCATCCTTAGTTACATGAATTGCGTTCAAAGGTATGCAAAGGAGAATTTTTTTTTTCTTCTTCTTCTTTTTGAGTTGGATGACTCTTGGCAGATATAGGAGTTACAAAGCTTGTATTTCTCCAGTCTGCAGTTTGCGAGGCGAGCAGCACCTGGAGGCGTTCTCCAGGGTCGGATTACGAACCCTCTCTCTCCTCTCTTATATATTTTCTCTCTTTCTTTCTTTCTCACTCTATTTTACTCTCTCTTTCTCTATTTTTCTCTTCCTGTTTATTCCTTTCACTCTTTTTGTTACTAATAATAAATTTTTCAAAAAAATGCATAAAATTCCTTTTTTTTCTATAAAATTCTAATATTTTTTTGCCAAAAATTAAGAAACTTTTTCTTCTTGCCCCCTCTAGTTTTCTTTCTCCCTCTTTTTGTCCCAAATAATAAATTTTTCAAAAAAATACATAAATTTCCTCCTCTTACCAAATTTTGGTAATTTTTGCCAAAGAAAATGTTTCTTAAATAATAATTTTATTATCACTAATTATTATTAATATCATTATTATTAGAGGCCGTTCAAAAATTACATAAGACAAAATTATTATTATTGTCAATTTTTCTTTCCCCTTTCAGAGAGAAGGGGAAAATTTTCTCTTTTTCAAAAAAGAAAATTGTAAAAATTGCAATTGTATTTTCCTATTTTTAAATCATTTATCAAAGTGTTTGTTGACAAGAAACAAATTTTTTTTTTCATCTTTATCAAGTCAGTGACCACTTTTTTTTTGTGGTTTCCAAGCCTTTTTCCTCATTCTAATTGCATAACTATATAGTCAAAATAAATATTTCCGCTTCTTTAAGACTAGATGTGTAAAAACAAATTGAGGTCGGGTGTTGTTCTACTTCCTGGATTTTTTTTTTTTATTTATTTCATTTGAGAGAAAAAGAAAAATGCCTGGGAATTGTTTTTAAATAGGTTGCTTTTAAAATATATTTGAAATCTGGAACTCGTCGAACTATGGGAATTTTTTTTTTCCATTGCGGAATGATGTCAAAGAAAATTAGAACTTTTATGTGTTATTTTAGAATATCATTTTTGGGGAAAAAAAATTTATGTTTACAAAATTTTGAAAAATTAGTTTTTAAGGGAAATTTATTTATTTTAAGAAATTAAATAAATATTTTAATTTTCTTTTTAAAAAATCTTATAGTATATTTTTGTAAATATTGAATAAATTATAATTATATATATATATATTTTATTAATTGTTCTATTAAATGAATAATTAAATAGATTGAATTAATATTAGAAAAAATAAATTTTAAAATTTTAAATCAATTAAATAAATTATTTATTTAATTAGCTATTTAAATATATATTAATTAATTATATATTTATGTATTAACAGACTTAAGGCCCTTTAGTAGAAAGTAGTAAATTATTAAAATAAATTTTTTAAATAAAATTATAGTAAAAATACACTTTTAAATAAATTTATTATTACGTCATAAATAAATACTAAAAAATAAATTTAAAGAATAACAAAAATATTTTATATTTGTTATTCCTTAAATTTATTTTTATTATTTTTTCGTATTTATTTATATTATTTTATTTAAAAAGAAATTGTTTTAACTTTTTGTTTCTACTTTTTTCCTAAAAATTTATTATAATGTACGTACGTACGTATATACGTAGGAAGAAAATTTTTCAGAAACTATAATTATATTGTAAGTACTAGTTTACCCAGTATAAACATTCTTTTGCGCATTAAAATTTCTCGACAATTTTTCACGAGTCAAACGCAGTTAAAAAATTCAGACACAAGAGTATTAAAAAAAACAATTGTCTGTTTTAACGCTTCCGGTGTTACTGTTAATTACAGAGAGAGAAAGGCCCGTTTTTTGTTTTATTTGACATTTTTACTTGGAATCATTTTTTTTAAAAATATATATATATTTATTTATTTTAATGTTTATTTTTTCAAATTTTAATTTTTTGTAAAATAACGTCAACTTTCTTTAACTTCAATATTTTTAAAATAAAAGTTAATTTTTTTAAATTTTCACTTTAAAAAAAAAAATAACGCATAAAAATAATTCAGAAATTATAAAAAAATTTGTTTTGAAAATATTAATTTTAAAATAACGTTCATTTGTTTTAACTTTCGCTTTAAAAAAAAACACCGCTTAAACATAATAAGTAAATTAAAAAAAAAATTTTTTTTCGAAAATAACATTAACAATTTAAAAAGAACGTTCATTTTTTTATTTTCAGTTTTTTAAAAATACCGCTTAAAAATAAATAAATTTTAAAAAAAATTTGTTTCGAAAATAATACTAACAATTTTAAAATAACGTTCATTTTTTTATTTTTACTTTTTTTAAAATAACGTTTGAAAGTAATCCAGAAATTTAAAAAAATTGCTTTTAAAATAATATTAATAATTTCAAAATAACGTTAATTTGTTTTAATTTTACCTATTTTTAAAAAATATACCGCTTAAAATAATTCAGAAATTAAAAATTTTTTTTTCGAAAATAATATTAATAATAATTATAATTAATAATAATAATAATAATAAATATTCTTTTATGTAATAATAAAACGAAGTTAAACAATATAATATTAATCGTATTTATTATAATTTTGTAAAATTTATACTATATATCGATTTTGAATTAATTTATGTAAATAGAGTTTCGATAAATTGCAACTTTTTCTAATAAATCGATATATTTCAATATATCAAAATATTATCGATAAATCTACATTATGCTGATAAATCGATATATATCAATATGTTAATAAATCGATATATTGATATATGTTAATAAATCGATATATTGATATATGTTAATAAATCGATATATTGATATATGTCAATTAATCGACATTAAATTAATAAATCGATACAATTCGACAATTTACCATAATATCGATAAATTATTATTTATCGATATTCATAAATTGATAAAGTTTCGATTTATCGCTACAGTGTCGATATCTTTTCAATTAATCAGAATAATATCGATACGTTGCTATTGTATCGATTTATATATATATAGTATCAATAAATCGATAGTTTCGATAAATCTAGAAATTATCGATTAATCATTAAATTATCGATGTAATATTTATTTTTTTAGATAACAAAAAATTAATAGTGGATATTAAATCGATATTGGGAAATGTTTAGGAAAAATTTGAAATGGTAAAAGCTAAAATAGAAGTTGGACGTTTCGTGCTAATGGAAAAAGGCAGAGAATTTTTTTTTGTTTGTTTCTTAAGAAAATTCTGATCCTTATTCATTGACTTGAGGCCGCTCACGATTCCGGCAGCAATAATATCGTATCGTGCTTCCCAGGAAGATTTCGAAAGTCACGCTGCTGAGGCCAGTGTACTATCGGGTATCTCTCGAGAACCACTTGGTATTTTATTGTTTTCAGTTTCTCTTTCTTTTCTTTAGTCTTTTCCCTTGCCACCTACTTAGTTTGAGCGTTGATTCTCTATTATTTCAGTCTCTCTCTCTCCCTCTCTTTTTCTCTCTCGCTCCCTCTTTTTTTTCTCTCTCTCTTTCTCTCTCGCGCACTTTTTCTCTTTCTCTCTTAAAACAGCCGCGCGTATATTGCGTCACCGTGAAATTTAGCTTTCGATTCATTCACCGTCAGTCATTAGGAAACTTCGCCAAGTTCCTCGGAAAGAAAAGAAAGAGAGATAGAGAGAAAGAAAAATGAGCAATGACGCGCCCGATTTTTTTTTTTTTTTTTTTTTATTTTCTATTGCTATTGTAGAAAAACCCTTTTCGAGCCGGATTCACACTTTGGCGCGTCGAAGCGACATTTTTCCTCCCCCTTTTATGCCATTCTTTGCGGCGTTGTTCGCTTCCGCCTCGCGCGAAACAAGTGCCGTGAGATTGTAACACGGGAAAAAAAAAATAAATTTCGCTTCGTTGCGCTCCGCCGGCTTTCAAGTGCGAATACACCGGAAACGACATCGCAAACTTTAAAATTAAAAAAAAAAATCTCTTTTCCGGATCACTTTGTCCATTACAAGTGTTGCTCAATTTTCTTTCTATTTCCCTTTTCTTTTTAAAAATAAAAAAAAAATTGAAAAAAGATGAAAATTTGTTAACCAAAATATTAAAAGTTAAATTAAACCAAAAGTTACGAAGTTAAATTTAAAAATAAAAATCTGTTTCACAATAATTTCCATGACAATTAACAATAATATGTTATAAACTTTCATGTAATAAATAATAACCGTCTTTTTTTCTCCTATATATTTCAAACAAGAAATAAAAGAAAATTTCGTGTGTAAACTTTTGATAATCCGTTTCTTTAATATATTATTACAAACAGCAGTTATTTCTGATGTAATGCCATCATTATTTTTCATGATTTTTCAATTACGCGTTGTGAATTGACAAACAGGTGTCACTAACGGCAATTTTAACAGAGAAGAAAACGTGGAGAAAGAAAGAGAGAGAAGGGGGGGGGGAGAAAAAAAAACATTTTTTTTTCCCTCTCGTGAGAAAATAACGTTTTGCAATTTACATTTTTAATTCCGCGGCTCAAAAGTATAATAATTGCTGCTTATGGTTTTATATACCGTCAGAAAGATGCCTATCTTGATCCTCGTAATTCACTAATTAACCTTCACATTACAACGTGTTGGCACGTCACATATAATGCCAAAGGAAAAAGAAGAAATTTTTTTTTTTTAAAGATAACGCACGAATAGTAAATAATTAAAAGAAAAAAAATAATTGTTGACAGATGTTAAAAATACAAGAATAATTGTTCTATAAAAAAAAATGAAGTTATACAGAAAAAAAATGAAGTCTAAATAAGCGCGAAATTTTTTTTTTTTTATTTTTCAACGTGGGAAGGCACGGGAATTATTTCGCGGGGAGTGTGAGAAGAAATAGTGCGGGGGTGGTAGTGGGGGAGGGGGGGGGTAAACAACCGTAAAAGACTATATTGAAGAAACAAGAAACCGTCGATTTGAAACTGATGAATGGTGGGAATAACCGGAGGGTCTTGAAGGCGAATAAATTGAGAGATGTAGAAAAAAAGATACGAAGGAATAAGAGAACAAGAGAACGCGGCTTTTACTAACTTATAAAGAAGCGAAAAGGGGAATTTCTCGAGATTTTTCTCTCTTCCGGGAAAGTCGATGATCCGGAACAAAAAAAAATTTAGTTGTTTTAGAAAAAAAAAATTTTTACCCAATAATAGTGATTTGACTTCAAGAAATACCATTTTCGGATTATATTTTCATTGCGAACTTGTCTGGCTTGATAAAGTTTTCTCGTGGGAAACATTATATAATAAAACCTCGGCTTTTGAGGTTAGGTTACATTGTGATAAAGGCATGACTATTAAGGACCCATTTGTGTTGCGTGTAGAACAGTTCTTAGTGGCGCGAAAATTCAAACTGTCTACTTTTATAGATAACATTCTTATAAGCATTACTTAAATATTTTACATCAGTTTTGGCATTTACTGAATTTGGTGTTTTTATAATATGATACATTTCAATAAAGCTGCGTTCTGCGAAATTGTTTTCAGTTGATAGAATTTTATGTCATTTTTGAAGTCGAAAAGATGATTTTCGTTTCTTATATTGGTTTCGAAAGAAACTTCACAAATTTCAGCGATGTGAATAAAAAACCAATTTTTTCGGATAATATTTCCCTTATATCGTTAACGTCAATTTGAGGAAAATTCCCTTTAGGGAAAATTTCGATAAAGTGGAAGAAGAAATAAGAAAAATATTTCCTACTCTATTTTTTTAGGAACACTAATATCCACAGGGCGTAAAATTAATCACCTGTAACAAAAATAAAAATTATTTTAATTTACTTTCAAAATACTTTACCTAGAAGTTAATTTTCCAAATCCATAGTTGTCGTCTTCCTTCTCGTTTCTTCCATTTCTCCAGTCGATGATCCAGAACAAAACGTTTCTCTACCAAGAATTATCCTTCCACAATCGCATCTTCTCCGTTCGCCGATTAACCCTGTGAAAAATTTGCGGTGTCATTAAAAAAAAAAGTCCTTAACGAGTTTTGTTTACGATTCCTGCGCAGATGGCATATTGTAACGAACGGTTCTTTATGTTTAAAAAAAAAATTATATTTCTTTTTCTTCCTCCCTCGTTGGCATTAGACTTCAAAACTCGACTCACTCTCTCGAGGTAGTCAAGTATGTAAATTTTTTTTTGTTTCCCCATTATATCGGACCCGCATGAGTAATTACCGCAGTTTCCGCTGATAAACTCACCCTCAGAAATTCGTTTCAATTTCACTCGTATACATTTATTATCTGCAGAAAAAAATATTATTCAAGTCACAAAATATTCGGAAATAATTCAAATCTTTTTCCTGTAAAAACCCGATTCCGTTATAACTCTTTTGTCGAATGTGTTGTTGACCGTTACTTTCGCCGTGCCTCCCCCTCCCCTCCCTCGACCTCTTTTATTTTCAAAATGGCCACTGTAAATTATCTCCAATTTTTTTTTCCCATTAGTTTTAACATTTGAACTTGTATATATATATAACTATTTCAGTGTTCACCGATCCGGAAATAAGTTGCAGATTGAAGAGCCGATTCTGAGGAGGAGAAGAAGAAGAAGGAAAAAGTGGGAGAGAGAAAGAGTGGGGAGAGGAGTCTTGGAAAATACATAACCGCAAAGAAGATGGAGGAAACAGTTTGAAAAGAGATTGAAAACTACTTCTTCTTGGCTTGGACTCTGTAAATGGCACTGGAAGAATTCACGGGGGTTTTAAGCAACAGTCCCGTGGAACTCCCGTGTCATACACAGCGTCCGGCCCTGCAACATGTGCGCAACAGTTATAAAATGAATATCTCGATAAAGGTCGTTAATATAAACAGGGAACAAACATTGGCTATAGGTATATATTATATGTACCTATAGATATAAATATATGTATAAACCTATACATTTTAAAAGACATAGCAAACATTTTATTGTATATTCTACGAAATGCTATTTTCTCGAAATATCGAATAATTCGAAAATTATGATTTCATAAACCTATTTTTTATGTAAAAACCGAATAACCGAGGTAAAGACGAAAAAAGAACAGTAAATGGAAAAAAATAGTAAATTAATAGAGATAGAAAAAATATTGTTACCCCTATGAAAATGTATGACATGTGTGACACGATTGTCATTATTTAGCAACCGCAGGAATAGTGGTTTACGAACAAGCAAAATTACAAGGCCGCAACGACACAAGTATTTTTATATATCAAAGTTTCAAAATGGCGACCGAAAAAATTTTAAAGTTAATGAATTTGTTTGAAATGGTTCAACCCGGAGGTTTTTCGGTTTACTGAATTCGAATATTTGGTCAAAATATTAAAATTCAAAATGGCGACGAAAAAAATTTTTAACTTTTCGAATCTGACTGAAATTCATAAACTTTCAAATTGTTTGGTCGCCATTTTGAATTATAAAATTTTAACCAAATATTCGATAATATTTGGTTAAACAAATAATTTTAAGGCTATGTTTATGTTATATACACTTTATTTCAAGTTTCATATTTTAATTATGTAAAACTAAAATCGGTGGTTGATTCTCTTTGTGTATTATTATTCCAAAAATCACAAACATAACCTAAAAATTGTTTGCTTCTTAGCTATCGTTCTTCGAAGTGCGTCACATATAAATAAAATATATTTATTAGGCTTATTAGGTAAGCAAAATATTAAATTGATTTAGTAGAATTTTTTTTCTGACATAACCTAAAAATTGTCAATACTAAAAATCTTAAAAATTGACTCGAAAAATATTACTGTCAGCATGTATAATAAAATTATGGTAATTAGGTATATGCAGAATCGGCACTTTTGACAATTTTAGAGATAAATGGTGAATTCTTTTTGGAATATCTTTATAGTTACTGATTGAAAAATTAAAATCAAAATGAAAATAACTAACAAAATTTCTTTCATTTTTCAAAAATATTACCGAATTTTTTGTTTTTGGTTTACATGAAACGTGTAGTTAAAATTACTGATAGAAAATATAGTCAATAAAGGGAAATAAAAACGAAACATAAATTTAATAAAAGGATACTTGGAAAAAACTATGATAAACGAACCATTACCTTGTCGAAAAACTGTAACAGCCGACATTTTGTAAAAACACTAAAAACATCTGTTCCTTGTACGTTAAGGCCGATGCACAATAAACTCTAGTTACGAAAACAAGGCATAAAGGTCTTTTTACAATAATTTTTTTTATCCACACAAACAAAAAGCACTGTCAACTCGGAGTGCTAGTGACACTATTCTGACATTGAAAATACTTAAAATAGAAGAAAAACTTAAAATAAACTTAAAATATCAATTAATATTAATTAAAATATAACTATTAAAATTTTTTAAAATATTAAAATAATTAAAACATAAACTTAAAATACAAAATAGACGTTTACGTAGAATGAAACCTCGAAATTTTATATTTTAGTTTTTACATGAGTGAAAGAAGGATAAAACTATTGTGTGCCTCTTTCTAGAAAAGGACAGTAGATAATTCTATCCTTTTCTCTCTCATGTAAAAATTAAAATATGAGGTTTTTTATTCTGCGTAGGTTTAATGTATTTAGGGCCAAAAAAATAAAAAAATGCAAACTTTATTCATTATCACGATACAGAAAAGATATTTTTGTTCTCCCTCATGTAAAGTTTTCGAATCGTTTACAATTTTCAATTAGGCCCTTTGTTATGCTTTGTTATGCTTATCAAAAACGAAATTTTAAGAATGGTCAAATTTTTCAATTTTTTTTTCAGTAACTAGCGAACCTTTGTTAGATGAAATTTTCTTATAAATTGAAAATTTTTCAAAATTTGGTCTTTGCAAGGTTGGGTAGTTAACAATAAAATTAAAAATATTCACGAACGAAATACACGAGATAGAAAAGAATAGAGATACACTTCTTTCCTTTTCCATCCCATGTTCTACGTTTGTGAATTTATTGTATTTAGGGCTTTAGCTTATTTTTTTCATCTTGCAAGGTTGGGTAGTTGACAAAAAAAGTTAAGAATTTTCATCAAAGTTGGGCAGTTTGAAAAGGACACAAATCTCTGTCCTTTTCAACATTTTTAGGTAAATTTCTTTTCTACCATTTTTTCATAACGACGTTTTGAAAAATTCGAACCTTAAAAGTAGATATTGAACTCGAACTTTGAAAACTTGATTTTCAACTCGAACGTTTTCTTTCAAGCGCTTTCAAGTTTTATATCAATTTCTAGGTTTAGTGTCAAAAAATAATTCTTCAAATACCTCATCAACAAAAATTAATAATCCATTTCATCTATAGAAATTAAAAGATTCGTTTGGTTGAAAGAAAGAGTATACCATAAAAGTATATTAACTGGAAATTGTATTTATGAAAAAAAAACTAGTTTTAGAAATTATAAAATTTCTTCTTTCTTCACTTCCAAGACTTCGACTGATGTAGATACAAAATATAAACTTTTTTATAGACTAATTATCATGAAATAAAGAATATTAATATCTGCTATATAACGGATGAATGAAAATATTCAATCTATTAAATATTAAGGATGGGAAAATTCATCCAAGTACAACTAATGCTCTGAAATACATAATTTCTAGTTTCCAGGTGTTGTCTATTATAGAAGAACTCTTGGAAAAGTTAATGTTGCATGTCTCACTGATTATTAATTATTCCCTTAACGATTAAATTTTATAAAGATAATTCTATTCCCACGTCTAGTATTTCGAATCTTTGTAAAAATTTTTTAATTATGAAATTGTATTTTATTATTTTTTCATTATTATTATTATTATTATAATTTAATAAATATTATTAAATTTATCATTTGGTGGAATTATATTAATATATATATAAGAAGTTATGAATTGATTATTGATTGATAACTTCTTATATATATATATATATATATTATTATTATTATTTTATTAATAAACAGAAAATACATGTATTACAATTAATTGTATTTAATTATTTATATATAATGTAATATATTATAATATGGTATGATATATGATATAAAATATAATATAATATAATATAATATAATATAATATAATATAATATAATATAATATAATATAATATAATATAATATAATATGATACAATATGATATGATATGATATAATATGATATAATATAATACAATTAAAATATAATGTTGTATTATATATTATGGAATTCGTAATAATATATACACAGTTATTTACGAGAATACATTAAGAGAATAATACAACTTACAAAAGCGCATTACTGAAAGTGCAGGTAAAATTGCATAAAACAATCGCAATGTAACATGACTCATGATTAAAGCATTCGGAACTTAACAAATCAGATCAAGGCGTTTTGCGCCCATATTACCCAGAGGAAGTGATGTGAAAATCAATCGAAATGAGTAACGACACACCAGTGTTATCAAGAATTCATTGAAGGATATTTAAGAAGTCATGAATAAAAGGGGCAAGGACGACAAGAAGAGAAAGGATCTAATATATATTATATAATACAGTATAATATAGCATATAATTCAAAATATAATATAATATAATATAATATATAATATACAATATAATATATATAATAATATACAATATAATAATTATGTATGATATAATTTATATACTTCCATGTGACATAAATTATATTATATCATATATTATACATATATGTATATCCTACGATATAAATTTTATCATAATATAATATAGTCTAATATAGTATTATTATACTATGATATATGATATTATAATATGATAAAATTTATATCGTAGGGTACATGTAATATATGATATAATATAATTTCAATATCAATTTTAGTTTACAAATTTTAATAAATATAATTTTAATTATATCATATTTATATGATAACAAATATACATTAAAAAACTGTACCAAGATTATCAAAAAAAAAAAAAAATAATTTTTGTCACGACTTCTTGAATATACCGAATATTGTTAAATGAGGTTCAATGCTCGCTCAATTCTAAGAAGCGCGGAGTGAAGTGTACATATGTTGTACAGTATCTTCATTCCGCACGACGACCAAGCAACAGGTGCAGCAACTCATTAGAAAAGGCTACAGTTCCAATATATGTATAAGAGGGAAAAGAAAACTAATCCCCCCGTGAATTTAACATTATGTTGCGCTTTCAATCTACAGGTGGAAATAACGTTTCTCGATCCTATCTCAATGAGAGGAAAAAAGAGAGAAATTTTTTTCTACCTCTTAAATATTCTTGTTATTTAAATTTAATAAGTTTAGAGTCATAAAATTTTATAACGTATAGGGTACATATAATATGATATAATTTAATTTATGTCATATGGAAGTATATAAATTATCATATACATAATTATTAATTTGTATATTAGTATACATTATATTAGCATATATTATATTATTATATATTATATTATTATATATAATAATTTATATATATTTATAAATTTTTATATATATAATTTATGTCACATGGAAGTATATATTATTATATAAATTATATCATACATAATTATGATTAATAATAATTAATAATTATTAATTTGTTTATATTATTATATATTATATATTATACTATATATTATATTATATATTATATTAATATATTATTTTATTATATCATTAAATACTTTTATACATAAATAAATAATCTTATATAACAAATATTACTTGTATATATTTATAATATACTGTTGTTAAAATATTATAACATTACAATTATAAAATAAAATATAAATTTTTTTTATTAAAAAACGGCTTGTCCCGTATATTACTTAAATAAAAAAAATAAATGATGTATTTTCAAAATATTACTTTTTATTTGACACGTATAGGTATATTATTATATTTACTTTTTAAATTATATTCTTCTCGGGGGTACATAAAATATTTCATATATATTCTAACATCAAAAATTATCAAAAAAAAAAGGAAAATCTAGAGAAAAAATTATATATATTTGTTTCTAATTTTATTTTTTAAAATGTATTTTCATTTTTCTTTTCATTTTATTGTTCTTTTTATTGCACCGCGAGTTCTAGAAAGATGAGAAACGCCAAATATTGTTTCTTCATCTTCCAGAAGCAAGTTTATAACGGGTCAGTAAAAGTTATACGGCGCAAGACATCTGACGCGGAACACAACTCGCGGCACATGCTGTTTGCGAACGTCACATCATCTTGGAATGAAAAGATAAATAAAATTAAGAAAAAAAAACAAATAATATACGTGTCATTCCGTTGATGTTAATGGCCAAAGAAAAGTTCATTTAAATCAAAACAGGAAAAACATTAATATTTTTTGATTTTATAAATTATGCTTCTTATTATTTTCTCTATAGGCACGTAATAATAATAATAATAATAATAATAATAATAATAATAATAATAATAATAATAATAATACTAAAAATTTTTATAATAAAGTAATAATAAAAATTATAATAATAATAATAATAATAATATAATAAAATTTAAAGTTGTACTTCTTTTAACCTTCCTTTGATCGTTAAAAAATTATTATTAATATAATAATAATAATACCAAAAAAGAGATAGAAATATTTATTTTCTCGTTTTTCAAATATACTAAAAACTTGTTTTTTAATTCAATTTTACAAATAATGCGATTTGATTTCAAGAAATACAATTTTCAGATTATATTTCCATTGAATCACTGTCTTTCATTTCCACGATCAATTTTCCTCGTAGGAAAAATTTCCATATAATACAGAAGAAATAAAAAAAATATTTTCTACTTTTTTTCATATATAACATTCAAAACTTTTGTTTTTGAAACTTCACAAAATTCAGCGATGTGAATAAAAAACCCATTTTTTCATATAATATTTCTTTTATATCATTAATTTACATTTAAGGAAAATTTCCTTCGGGGAAAATTTTGATAACATGGAAAAAGAAATAAAAAAAATATTTCCTACTCTATTTGATACTTTCAAAACTTTTGTTTTTGAAACTTCACAAAATTCAGCGATGTGAATAAAAAACCAATTTCTTTTTTAAAGAAACTTCACAAAATTCAGCGATGTGAATGTGTCATAATAATTTACTTTATTGTAAACGAAAAATTAATTTCGTGGAACATTTATTTTAGCCGGAAAATTTATCACCTACTGTAACAAAAATAAATATTATTTTAATTTAATTGTTAAATTTAGAAAAAATAAATTTTTTATAATAATATAATATAATATGCAATTAAGCACAAATATTAAAGTATATTCTTATTTAATATTTATTTTCTATATCTTTGTTATAATCAGTTTATTAATTTATATCTATAACATTATCGTAGGTATACCCCAACGTTAAGCAGACATATAAGTAAAACATATCGTAACCTTATTGTCATATTGAATGCAATTGATTTAAAAGTACAAAACATAAATCCTCTTTGAGATCATCTTTCAATAATATACGTTTCTTCATCTTTTTCCAAAGAAATCAATTTAATGCAATCGCGTCTCGTATATAGATATGTTTTAAAAGAGCAAAAGAAAAAGAAAGAGAGACAACAAAGGTAATCGATATAAATGTGTTTTCTTAGAATGTGTGTGATGAATTTTGTAATGTGGCGCATAGTCTTTGAATATAAGGCACTTGTTGCGCAACACCTGTTGCTTTTAAAAGTGAACCCAATACATACACCACGCGTCAAACTATATACTATAACCTATACTATATCTGCCAAGCCACGTGCGACTTTTCCCTATATTTAATCAATCTCCTCTTGTTTTCTTTTCTTTTACTTTACACATATTATACGTTAGAATCTAAATTTGTATACCCCATCCTTTAATGGTTTCACTAAAAAAAAAATTTGTTTTTCAAAATTCATTTTTTGTGCTCTATTTTAATGTTTGACCCTATTCTGAAAGGTATAAAAGAAATTTAGATTTATAATAATTTAAAATTTTTTTTGTTTTGATTAATGGTGCCTTTCTTTAGTTTTTTATTTAAAAAAATCCTTATTTGAAATTTTTAATGTTAATGAAGATTTTATTTTTTCTTCCTACGAATTTGAAAGCTGGTAACGGTTACGACGTTACGTATAGACAAAGGCTTAATGTAATTATAAAATAAAAAATTTGTTTTTAAGTTTCATTAAATTTTTCAATTCTATCAATTTATTATTAATTTTAGGTTATGTTAAATTTAAAAAATAATAATCAATTTATCATTAATTTTTTTAATTTAACACAATCTAAAATTGTTTGCCGCGTTATAAAATATATATTATTTTATCTCGTGAATCATCATATGTTTATGTGCGCAAAAACATATTTTTCGAAATATTCAATATTATTAAAATTACTTCCTATTTTCTTTTATATTGTTGAAATCATTGTTGCAAATATTTTTTTTAAAAGCACATTACAAATAATAAAGTCGTTAAACAAATAAAATTGCTTTCATAATATTATTTTCTTCCTAAAGAAATTCCGATTAATTCCCTTCTTTTTTACTTATCTGCTTCCGCTTGTTTTCTCCTATTCCCTTCCTTTCTCGTTTTATTCGTTTCCTTTCATTTTTTTAACCCTATTTCCTGTTATGTTATAAAAATATATGCACTCTTTACTGTAGTGTTACTACTATTGTACTATAGTAGAACATCGAAATTCTTATTATCGAAATGTCATTTTACATAATTTTCATATTTAGAAATACCATTGAACATAATTTTTAATTATTCGAAGTATTCTTTATTCTAATATTTAAATATTAGAATTATCCTTTGACATAAATTTTGTTATTCCGAATGACTATTTGTCATAATTATTAATCCTTCGAATTGCCATTTGAAATAATTTTCAAACCTTCGAAATATTATGTTACATGAATTTTATTTTTCTAAATTATATATTTGCCAGAATTTTCATTCATACGAATATTTAAATGATTTAATACACATTTACCCGAATTCTCATGTGTGACATAACCTTTAAATCTTCGAAATGTCATATTTAAGAAATTTTCATTTATCGAAATTTTATTTGTCATAATTTTTATTTACTCGAATTATCAAGTGACATAAAACGCATTTACCCGAATCCTCATGTGTGACATAACCCATAAATCTTCGAAATGTCATATTTTATAAATTTTAATTTATAGAAATATTTTTTGTCATAATTTTCATTTATTCGAATAACCATTTAACATAAAATTTATCTGTCCGAAATTCCATTTAAAATAATTTTCAAATTTCAGAACTACTTTTTAACCTATAATACAAGTCACAGAAATTTCGATGATTCGAAAATTATGAATTGACCACTTGGAGGGTTCTTATGCGAGGCCTCTTTTTGACCTGCAGGTAAAAAAACAGGTCAAAATGGACCTATATTTCGGCATGCAGTTATCTTTAATATACTATAGGGGGCCCTTATAATTTGACCTGTAGGTTAAGAAATAGGTCAAAATTGAACTATATTTTTACCTGGAGTTATCTTAAGTATAGTATGGGACCTTAGAATTTGATCTGTAGGTTAAAAAATAGGACAAAATTGACCTAGTATTATATTAAATATACCATAGGGGCCTTTAAAATTTGACCTGTAGGTTAAAAAATTGTTCAAAATTGACCTATTTTTTGACCTGGAAATATACTATATGGGGCCTTTAGAAAATGTTGACTCTGCGGCGACGAAATGTTTTTATATAATAGGGAGAGATATATACGGTATTATAAAAATAATTCCGTATAGTACTATGTACAGTACCATATACTAAGTATAGTACTATATACTATATACAAAAACTAAAATGTAATTTTCTGACTAAAAACCTAACATATTCACCCTATATAGTACGTATATGTAGTTTTTTAGTACTTAATATGCATAGTACTATATATCTATACATACGTATCTACTTACTCCATTCCTGATGAAAATTATTATATATATATACATATATGCACACACATACAAAATATGTATGGAATTAGATGCCGAGATTTCGAGCTGGGTAATTAGATGATAGCATGGGGGAATAAATTAGCGTTAATTGGCATTGTAAGTTTGCAAAGGAATGACGTCCTCCTTTATTTAAGATTTTTTTCTCTCCCCCCCCCCTCCCCTCCTTCCCACTCCCTTTACGCAGAAGACCCTATCTTATTCTTCTTTGCCTTGCAAGGTTTAACAACTCAAACGTCACGCTTGGCGAGCAAGATCGCACTTTCGTGGATTTCTCATGCGTGCAAGTGACTGTGTATATTCACAAACACTACATACATATATATAAACATCTATATAGAGGAATTTTTTTTCTTTTTTTTTTTTGACTTTGAATTCAGAAATAATAGTCTCGTTACGCATTTTACGCGAAAGAAAAAAAATATGTAAGGGACGAGAGGGGATTTCATTACTTCCTTTCTAAAAATGCTTCCTGCAAAAGTTATAGCTAATTGAATAAAAAATAATTTACCTTTTCTGCCCTTTTTTCAGAATTTTTCTCTTATTGCAAGGGTTACAAAAAAGTTATTCACAATTTACAGCGATTGGATTAATCGCTAGTTTTAAAAAGAAAGTAGCAATAAAGTGAGGTTATGTTACCTATTATGATTAGCGCGTTGATAGTATAAAAATATATGTCATCAATTTGACTAATTATTCTAGTTTCATTTTGAAGAAGTATTTGATTTTAGATACCATTCGGTTTTGAATTCTTGACTGTTGACAATTCTATAAGTATATTTACTATATTTAGAGTTATTTTCTCCTTCTATGGTGTGCTCTTCTAATTTTCTTTCCCAATTCATTAGAATAATCTTGTACGTATTATTAAATATTTATTAAAAAATAGGCACAATTTTACCTGTATTGAAGACTCATTTCTTTCAGTGCATCGTTTGATGAACAACTATACTCATATTACGCTTTAAAGTTCAATTCACAAGAGCGCAACACTGAAGACTAAAGCGCCATTTCCAGAACCTAAAAAAAGAAAACCAACAAAGTCAATTAAAAATTTCTATTTCAAATTCAATTCCAAAGAGAGAAAAAATATGAACAAATTTTTCAAGTTTATTTTCCTTCTCACTTTATTTTAAAACACAATTGTATTTATAATATATTACAAAAAAAAAAACAAAAACAAATTGAATACCATGCGGAGCAGAATGCGCAGATAACTGCAAATACTTTTAGGCGGGAAATCTTCAAAGCTTTATGTGTATTCCAAGGCAGAGTGGACAATTGCTAATGTATAGTTAGACCCCTCTTTTGATCGCTCGTGCCCCTCCTGAATTGCTCCGATCTCATTGTTTGTGGTCAGCAGAGCAGAAAGCGGAACTTCCGGTTTTTGATCAGGTTGCAGGTTGCAGACGGATACCTGCGTGCCTTCTGACCGTTCGTTTAAAAAAAAAACACCTGCCTTTTCTTTTCCATTCATAATTTTTTTTCGCTTCATCCTAATATAGAAGGAAAATTAATTCTTAATTCTGTAGAAACTATAATAATAATAATAAAGCAGGTATTTTCCTTTTTTTTTTAATTTTAATTATACAAAGTTTCATCAAACTTAAGAATTTCACGCAATCTGTAAATTATCTCTGTTCTATTGTAGAAATTTTCTAAAAATACCACCTTAATTTATTTTTTAATTTTTTATATTCTAATTGCGGTAGGTGGTCAATTTACAAAATTTTTTTAAGAGAAAATAAAAATATTACGGTTTAAAACAGTTAATAACATCGAAACGGTGAATTTTATAAACTATACCCGCGTCACCCAAACCTAAAAGTGTTTATTGTGGAATCAACCTTAAACTATCAGGGTTGGGAAGTTACAATAATTCAATAATATGGAAGAAGAAATAAAAAAATATTTCCTACTCTATTTGATACATTCAAAACTTTTGATTTTGAAAGAAACTTCACAAAATTCAGCGCTGTGAATAAAAAACTAATTTTTTCGGATAATATTTTCCTTATATCGTTAACTTTCATTTATGGAAAATTTCCTTAGGGGGGAAATTTCGATAATATGGAAGGAGAAATAAAAAAAATATTTCCTACTCTCAGGGCTCGAACCAGTGAAATTATTTAAAAATACGGACTTTACGGACCAATTACTGACAAAAATATAACCATCAGTCCAAGTCAATAAGAAAACATTTTACTTAAAACTATAAATTAAATTTTTCACAACTATGGAGCCAAAAGTGATAAAATCATTATCAATTCAATTATTATTTTCAAGAATTTTTAACTAAAATTCTTCCTTAGATTCGATTATTATCGATTATTTTTAATAATTTTCGAAAAAATTCTTTGACAATTCACAATTTGTTTACAATCTTCAATTTCATGAAATTTCAATTATTCGTAAATTCTTCAATTAAATATAAAATTAAAAATTAAAAACTTGAAATAATTTTTTTTAAAAATTCAATTGAACTTTTTGAAAAAAATTAATTCTACAGAATTATTGTTTGTTAAAAGCATGAAAAATTCAGATTTTCAAAGATATTAATTTGAAGCCTTTTCAAAATTCAATTATTTCTATAAAAATTTACGCTCTGATGCTTTTAATATTCAATTATAATATAGAATTTTAACTGAAATCCATTTTTAAATCAATTTTTATTAGAAAATTCTATTATAATTCAATTATTTATATAAAAAAATTATTGAATAATTTTATGTTTCTTAAAATTGAAATCTCATAAAGAATTTTATCAATAAATTTTTAAATAATTGAATACTTTTGACGAATTTTAATAAAATTTTTAATAATTACTTTTTTCGAAGAATTTTATTAATCTTGAATTAAAAATAATTGAAATTCTGCGATGAGTTTTATTATTTAAGAAAATAATTGAATCTGTATAAATTTTGTTATTTATGGAAATAATTGAATGATTGAGAAAAAATTTATAAAAAAAATAGTAAATAATTGAATTCCTGTAAGATTTTTATTATTTTATGAAAATAATTAAATGTTTGCGTAGAATTTGATTAATTATTTTTAAATCATTGAATTCTTTTGGAAATTTTCATTAAAATTGTACATATTAAAAATCATTGAATTGCGGAAAATTTTTGGAAATTTTGCCAAGAATATTATTCAAATTTTTTATTGGAAATAATTGAATTTTTGAAGAACTTTATTATTTTTTAAAATAATTGAATTTCTGCAATTATTTGTAATTTCTCTAAAATTCTCCAAATTATATCGTACAATTTACAAACTTTTCATATTTTCTCAATGAAATTATGGATTTTACGAACTTTTTAAAAAAAAAAAATGACTTTTTACGGACTTGAAGCAAATTTACGAACCTTTATGGGTTTTAGGGACCTAATAGTTCGAGCCCTGTACTCTATCTTATACATTCAAAACTTTTAGTTTTGAAAGAAACTTCACAAAATTCAGCGATGTGAATAAAAAACCAATTTTTTCGGATAATATTTCCCTTATATCATTAACTTCCATTTATGGAAAATTTTTTTAGGTGGGAAATTTCAATAATATGGAAGAAGAGTTATAAAAAATATTTCCTACTCTATTTGATGCATCCAAAACTTTTGTGTTTGAATAAAAATTCACAAATACAGCGATGTGAAGAAAAAAAAACCCCTTTTCGGACGCAATTATTTACTTCCACTTAAGGAAAATTTCCCTTCGGAGAAAAATTTTGATAATATGAAAGAAGAAATTTGAATAAGTTTTATTTAAACTGCGATTTTAGATTAAATTGAATAATTTGAATAATATAATTTTATATTTTTAAAATCAAAGAATCTGTTTTATATTAATATCAGATCAGATTAACACATGTGTATTCACAGCGATATAGATTTTGATATATTTAATATGTCATTAACTAAATTTAAAACGACAGTTACTTTATATATACTATCTAAAAGATAGCTCTTTCTCCTTACTTTTTTGTTTATCAATTTTATAAATTATATTCTGCGATTTCCTTTATATACTACAATGTAATACCCTTTAATGGTTTTCTAACCGAGGGTTTGATAATTTTGCAAATAAAAAAATATATATATATACACCACGTGGTTTATGAATATACAAAGAACCCCTACTTTGAAAATTCAAAAATTCAATTTCAAAAGAGGGGGAATTATTTAAATATTTCGAAGAAACTAAAATTTAGATCAGATTTGTGGAAAATTAAAGCGACGCGACAACTCTGGTACCGGAAGTGAGTTGGAGTCGACATTACGAACCGGAAATCGTCATGGGGACCCATGGGAAACTTGAAAAAGTGAGCGGAACTACAGACCCTGGGAACACGATTGACTCTTGCTCGGGGATTTTGTGTGTATATATATATAACAAAATATATACAGAAGACTGCGACTTATTGTAAACTTTGCAGTTTATATTTCTATGTCGCAATTGAAACAAGATTTACTTGAAATTCGTATATGCGTGACTGGCCATAGTGACCGGTGATCGTCATATTCCTAAGGACTCATAAGAGCAGGCTTAGAAGTCAGTTAAGATTATATAGATACATGCGTGTGGAATATAAATTTCAAGGACGAACAAAAATATAATGAATGTCTCAAATTCTTCCTAGTTAAGAGCACAATACTTCTTTCCATTTATTTATAGATACCTAACATTATTTTTTAATTGTAATTGAAAACTACGAATTTTTTACTTGGGAAACTATATTATAGATGGTTTGTTTGACAATTTAATTCTGACTCGAAATTAAGCAAGTCAGAAATTCGAAACAGTAATTTAAAAATCAAAGTTATGGGGTTATTTAACCTTATAACTTAACAAAAGTTTAAAATCAAAGTTATGAGGTAAAATAACCTCATAACTTTGATTTTTAACCGTTAAGAACTGTTGAATCGCTTAATTTAAAGTCAGTAAAAATTGTATGATGTTTTTGTTATGCTGATTGCTTTTTACCAGATTTGATGACTCCTCATCAAAATTTTACTAATTCTGAAAAATAATTAAGTTTTAATAAATGAAGATAGAACAAAAAATTGTTAAAAGAGATGATTTAAGTTGAAAACAATTTTCTTTACTCGAAATTGATTTGAAATATTTTTCGGTTAAACCGCTACTGCCTAGAAAAAAAATTACTTTTCTAAAACTTCTATTTCCGTTGACCTGATTTTTTACATAAATGAACACATTTAACGTCGCAATGTGAATGAAAAGAAACTTTTTCTGGACATTTTTTTTTCTTTTGCGGTGTCCATTTTTCACTGTACAACCTATATTTCTTTTTTTTTTGTTAGAGAAGCGATTACAAATTGCTATTTCTTTTCACAAAAAAAAACCAGTTCTTCATGAGATCAAATGGTTCCTATTATGTAAAACTATAAAAATGAGATCTAATTTTTATATTCTAAACTAAGAAAAAGAAATTATTTCTCAACATTAAAATAATTCCCAGAGTATACAAAAATGCAAATTTTTTTTTCTCGGAAGAAAGTTTCGTTTGAAATTTAAAAAAGAAAAGAAAAAAAAAGTGACTGATGTATATCAAGGAGACAGTGTAAAATTTAATTGTCTCTATGGAGAGCGAGATTTCTTTTTCTCTAATGTTCTTTGGGGAGAAATTTAAAATACCTTTTGTTTTCCTTTTACAAACATTTGAAATCGTCTCTATCGTTATTTTTTTAATTATTCATAATTTCCCCGAGAACTGCGAAATTGAAAATGTAATTTTCTCTAAAACCATTATATATTATATACTTTTTGTCATTCTCTTTTTTTCCTATTTCTCTTCGGTGTAAAATAAAACCGAATATGCAATAAAAAATATTTCACCCTTCTTTTTAATTTTTAAATAAATTTTTTCATTTCTTTTCTCATTCAAACTTATCGTTCTTCATCATCATTGTAATTTTTAATGCGCTCGTACATCACTTTCATTGTTTGATATATTATTCTTTCCCTGAAAAAAATTGGTCATAATTACAAACAAAGATCGTTTCAAAAGGATGTGTTTTATCTCAATTCCTGTAATATATTTCATCATCATTTCAAAAAAGAAAAGATTTCAATCCAAGTTGATATTTTAATGAAAATTTAATTTCATTTATAAGTAGTCTGTAAATAAAATATAAATTATAATTTATATCGTGTAAATATTTTTTATAAATTATAATTTATATTTTATTTAATGACTAATTAACTTCCGTAAAAAAGAAATAAAAAATATATAATCAAGTCACCGAAAAGAAAACAATTTTATAAATTAACTTGATGAGTGTACATAAGAATTATAAATATAAATGTTTTTTTAAACATATTTTATAAAACGTTTCTGAATGGTAAACATTCTATTTGCTATTTTCGTTTCCAAAAGGTCATTCTACAAATAGAATAATGTTATTTTTCCAACACTTAAAAATTATTCTTGCGACATGAAATTGACACTATTTTATATAGTAATTAAAAAACAACAGAAACAAGTTCAAAATTGCCTTCTTTTTAAGTATAAAAACTTTCTTAACGATTTACATGGTTAATTACGGGTAATTAGAAACAAATAAAATTTGTCCTACAATTATATTTTTTATTTTCCTTCCAAGAATAGTGTGGAATAATGCAAAAGAAAAACAAATTATACCAAGAAATGATTTTTTTCTAAATCATCAAATATAATTATATTTTAATCTTAAAGGCTAAGGGACAGTTTCACCAACTCTGATTAAAATAGTTAATCAATGATTAAATCCTTAACCGACCTAAGAAATTTACCGTAAAATAATTTAATCCCTAATTTTCGATTAAATAAAATTTAGTATTTTTGTATATAATTCAAAAATTTCTTTTTCTTTATTTAAATGAAATAAAGCACACTTTTCTTTTAAAAAATTTTATACGGGAAACAAAAGTATAAATATATATGCATGAACCGTTAGTAAGGTGTAAATTTGAAATTTTTATCAGAAAAAAACCCGCATTTTAAAATTTTTGAATATAAGTGTATAATTATGAATCATCGATCGGTCAATTACCACGTGTTTGTCATTCACGTGCGTATATGCGTATATATGTATATGTCGACATAGAGAGTGCGCTAAAAATAAAGGATTGTTGATACGACTTTGCAGGCGATCACTAGGCCGAGCATTGTTACCTTATCTATGACTAATTTGTACTTTGAAAAACGCATAATTTCATTTCATTGCGACTATTTCTGATTTATCATTACGTCTACAAATGAAATAAAATCACTTATAAAATAAAATTACAAACGTAAATTCTAGTACAAAGTGTTTTTTGTTACTATTTTGGATATGAAATTGATGAAAAACGGTTTTAAAAAATATTTTCTATTAGCAAACTTTGAAAATAGTTTCATATATGTTTTAAATAGGTGAAAGTTAACTTTATGTCTTTTAATAACCAGAGATTTTTGAATTTCTTAAAAGTAAATTTTAAATTGCTTTTAATAACCAGAGAGCTTTCAATAACTTTAAAGTTAAAAGTGATTAATCAAACTAAGTCGATGACAATTTTCACATTATATACCTATACGGAAAATAAGGTCAATGAACCGCAATTGAAATATTATGAATTACAATCATTACCTCAATTTATTAAGCAATGGAAAATAAGCATTACTAAGAAACTGTACATCTTTCTTCTTATTATAAGTAAAATCATTGCATTTAATATAAATCATCTCAGAAATCAATCGTTTTTTTAAGAAGTGTCCTCGAAAGTAAATGAAAATTTAATAATGAAATTAATTTATTTTTTTCGGAAGAAATTTTAATAGTGAAAATTAAGATTTTTTATATCATCTTTTTTATTTAAAGGATTTTTTTGTAAATTGATATGGATCAAACTCGGTTTTTTGAAATTTTACAGGAGACACAAAAAACTGTTCATTTTAAACAGTTTTAATTAAAAGAGTCCAGCTTTTTTTCATAGTAACTATGTGGATGCTATTTTATATGACAAAATGATAAAAGAATTGTCCTTAAGGAAGAATCCGACAAACAATCGGAACAAAAGTTAGTCCAATGTCATAATTTCGTATTTTGAAATAAAAGATCAAATTAAATTTTAAATTCCTTTTAGTAGAAGCATAAGGAATTTAATTTTCTACATTTTGAACATTTTAAAGTTATATTTGAATAATAATTATAATTATTTGTCAATAATAAATCATTTAAGTAACATAACCTAAAATTTAACAAATGTTTCTTATTGACAGAAAATTGTAATTTTTATTCAAATGCAACTTTCAATAGTTTTAAATGTTCAAAATTAAATTCTTCGTCTTTCCACCAAGACGAATTTAAAATTTAATTTGCGTTTTTCTTTTTAAGTTACAAAATTATGACATTGGACTAACTTTTGATTTGACTGTCCGTCTGATTCTTTCTCAATAACAGTGAGTTGGAGAAAATTGATATTATAGTTGTCAGAGTTGAGCCCTTTTCGAAATTCACGAAAAAAAATTGAATCGTTTTAATCATAAAAAAATATTAATTAAATGTTTTACTATCGATAAACAATTTATTTATTTAATTTTAAAATGTATTAAATTTTTTTTTAACTCAAAAACAATTCAGCATGAGGTTAGAAATCAAACTTAGGTTAAAAGTCAAAGGAAAAAACACTTTAATCTATTTTTCTCCGCTAAAAATACTTCAGATGTATTTAAGAAAACGTCAATGAAAAAAAGTGAAATTTAAAAAAAAATCCGAGTTGAGTCCTTATCGAAATAAACGATTCAATATAATAAATATTGTTAAATGGAGTACAAACTTTAGGTAGTTGCTGATAATTACAAACAACATTATTCGATTGTTTTTTTAAAATATTTTTTTGAATAACTTCAAAAGAATAATTCTTTTGCAAAATTTTAAAAATTCGTTTAATGTTTTCTTTATGAGAGGACTTGTGAGACAGTAAAATAGAGAATTGTAGACAATGTTCTTTTGCATGACGTTATTGGTATATCAATCGGAGTACCATAAATTTGTTTAATAAATGTTTTCATCAAAAACAAAAAATGTATTGTCAAACAAAAATTAATTAGAATTATTATCAATAAAAGGAATCTTACAATTATTGTGAATAATATTGTGTCTTCTATCTAGGCTTTGTATAACTAAATCGTACGGAATATTCGTGAAAAGTGAACTAACATCAAGAGAAAGTAAAACAGAATTCTGTAGTGTAGCAATATTTTTGTCTTTCTTTTAACTCAAAGCTATTGTTTACCTGAGATTTTGGAAGAGAATAAAATTGAAGTTTTTAACTCTTCGTATGTGATTTTGGACAAAATAATTGGTCCAAAATGTGCGTTGTCTTTGTGGATTTTTGGTAAACCATAAAATTTGTCCAAAGAAGTATTAGTCATAGTTAACTGATTATTATGATATTTATGTTTAAGAAAATCGTAGTTGTTTTTTAAATTTTTTGTAAGTTCTTGATTGTAATTTAGATAAAACTCTTTTGGTAGAGAATGAAATTGCAGTTTTTAACTCTTCGTATGTGATTTTGGCCAAAATAATTGGTCCAAGATGTGCGTTGTCTTTGTGAATTTTTGGTAAACCATAAAATTTTTCCAAAGTATTAGTCATAGTTAACTGATTATTATGATATTTATGTTTAAGAAAATCGTTGTTGTCACTTAAATTTTTAAGTTCTTGATTGTAATTTAGATAAAACTCTTTTTGTCGAGATTTCTTTATAAGTACGTCGCTCAGAGAGCCAATCATAAGCTTAATGTAGTCTGATTTTTTCATACAAACCGAAATACCTTCCTAAAATAAAAAAAAATTTTAAATGATTTTTAATAACCAGAGAGCTTTGAATAACTTAAAAGTTTCTTTTTAGTATTTTTTAAGAACCAGAAAGTTTCGAGTACCATAGGAAACTAAGCAGTAACTTTTGAATATCTTCAAGTAACACTCGGCCGGTAAAGTAGATTTTTTTCAGTATTTTATTGTTTTTAATGCAATGTATCAAAACAATAAAATACTGAACTTAAATTCTTTTGCATTAATAAACTACCAAAACACAGCTTAAAATAAAAACTCTAACTACATTTATCATGCACATTTCAACATAAAATAAAATCATGCAAGACAAAACAATTATTTAAAAGAAACATAAAACCTTAAAACAATCCTCTCAATATACAGTCATACCCTTTCTTTGAAATTGACAAAAAACATTGAAATTGCCCATGAAATGAATGAATGAAATGAATGTCCATGAAATATTGTCGAATCCTCCAGACAGTTGATATTTCCTTCTTGACAAAAAAACTCCCCTGCAAGAGAAAAAGAAACAAGCGACAGCAAAACATTCTTTAAAACATAAAGCCAATAAAATAAAACTTACCCTGAATGAAGGTGAACAATTCGCTTTGTTGTAAATTGGAGAAGAAATTTTTGGAGAAGGAAAAAGTTTGATAGGAAAAATTGTGGATTAAATAAAATACAATTGGTTTCTTTAAATTTAAATTTATTCACCTTTGAAGTATACAAATCTACTTCGCTTTTTTGCTCTTAATCTTTCTCATGTAGAATTCGAGTTCTTTGCCTTCCAAAATATAACCGTCAGCTCTTCCGCATTGTCCGGGTCGACTGGCAACGCAAGCTTGAATAAGGAAAATTAATAAATTAAACAGAAAAATCTAACATTTACATTTTCAAAAATAAATTTTCTTTTATTAAAAAAAAATGAAAAAAGCAGAAATAGCATTTTTTTACTGATAGATTATAAAAAAAATAACTTCTAATTACTGATGAGAATGTAATTCATATTTTCTTACCGAGAACTCTTCCGGTGGCGAATTGATCCTCAAGTGCCTGTTCAACTTTTGCGAACTTTTGCCTCGACTTGTATTTAGCTTCGCATTTCTTCGACCTCTTCTTATTCAAAATTTCCTCTTCAGCTTCGGTCTAGTTCGTAAAAGAAACACAACTTATTGAAATTTTATAAATTATATTTAAATAAGTAATTAGTAAGTTAGCTTACTAAATACGTTGTAATAAACTTTACTAAAATATAAAACATAATAATACATTTATTGTGAAGGAAAAACATAAAAAAAATACAAAAAAAGAAATAAAAATACAAAAATTCTCACCAATTTTGCGCCCCGTTTGCGTCCAAGAGGAAGGGCATAATGAGCCTCGTACCATTGTCTGAATGGTGTGGCGTCAATGGTGACAATTGCATTTTTAACGAGAGTTTTGGTTCTCACCAATTCGTTATTAGATGCATTGTATACAACATCAATGATACGTGTTTTACGTGCACGACCCTCCGAACCCCAGGCAAAGTTTCCTGTGTCGAGACGAAGTGCTCTGTATTTCTTGTTGCCACCGCGTGTACGAACCTTGTTTTATTTCCATCCAACGAAATCGTAATAAAAATGAAAGAGAAACAAAAAAAAAGATAATTATTATTTTTGTCGAAAAACAATTTGTTTCTTTATTTTTTTTTTAATTCAAATCTTTTTACATTAAAAATATATTGTAAAAAGAAATAAATCCTCAGTACGCTGTGGGAATAATATCAACATATCTCATATTCTGAGTAGGTAAGGGTACTCATCATTTAAAAAAAAAAATTTTTTTACTTTTTTTATTTGCCAAATTTTACACTATTTTACTTCGTCTGTAATTAGCAGGCCTTGGATTGATTTTAAAGGGTAAAAAGTCGTTTTATTATAGTTGAAAAGTACAAAAAAGAATTTATATTATTTTATTTTCTAGAATTTTTGACTATTAACATTCTTCTCTAAAGCAATTATTGGTAAATAACTTTCAACTTCTTCAAAAATTTAATTATTTAAATACAAAAATTTATTTATTACCTTAAATTTTTAACTTAAATTCTTTAAATCAATTATATTTTTTTTAAATTTCCGCAAACTTCTTCGAAAATTCAATTATTTAAATATAAAAATTGCTACTGTAACTTCAAAAATTCAATTCTAAAATTTTGAACCAAAAAATCTTTCTTTAAATCAATTATTTTTAATAATTTTCATTATGTTCTTCGAGAATTCAATTATTTCCTTGAACTTTTAAATAAAATTTTTTAAATCAATTATATTTTTTTTAAATTTATTTAAAGTTCTTCGAAAATTCAATTATTTCCTTGAATTTTTAACTAAAATTTTTTAAATCAACTATATTTTTTAAAATTTCTATAAAATTCTTCGAAAATTCAATTATTTTTTAAAATTTTAAACCAAAAAATCTTTCTTTAAATCAATTATTTTTAATTATTTTTATTAAGTTCTTCGAAAATTGAATTATTTCCTTGAATTTTTAACTAAAATTCTTTAAATCAATTATATTTTTTAAAATGTTCTATAAAGTTCTTCGAAAATTCAATTATTTAAATACAAAAATTCAATTATTTTCTTGAATATTTAACTAAAATTCTTCAAATCAATTATATTTTTTTTAACTTTCTATAAATTTCTTCAAAAATTCAATTATTATCCAAAATTTTAAATTTTAAATTAAATTTTTAAATTTTCATTACGTTCTTCGAGAATTTAATTATTTAAATAGAAAAATTCAATTATATCCTTTAATTATTAACTAAAATTCTTCAAATCAATTATATTTTTTTAAATTTCTATAAAATTCTTCGAAAATTCAATTATTTTTTAAAATTTTAAACCAAAAATCTTTCTTTAAATCGGAATTATATTTAATAACTTTCATTAAGTTCTTCGAGAATTCAATTATTTTGTTGAATTTTAACTGAAATTCTTTAAATCAATTATATTATTTTAAATTTATATAAGGTTCTTCGAAAATACTTTTTAAAATTTTTTTAAAAATATAAGAAAATAATCAAATTTTTGAATAATTTATTGTTTATAAATATTGTAATATAATTTTTTTAATTACAAATTTTGAATATGATTATTTTCTCCAAAATGTTAAAAATGATTCTAAAAAATTTTAATGTTATATTTTTGTATCTATTTGAATTTTTGGAAATATGTAATCGAAAATATTGAAAATAATTGAATCTTAAAAAAATTAGAATGAAAAAATTCTGAGAATTAGTTTTTTCAAAAATATTTTAATATTATTTTTACAACCTAATTATCATTAATTTTCATTTTTATTAAATTTTTTTAATTACACTTGAAGATTTTTTATTAAAATTTTTGAGAATTCAATTATTTCCAAAATTTTCAATTAAATTTTTTTAGAAGGTTATTTTCAAAAAGTGTAATAAAATACTTGAAAAAATGATTTATTTTCAATTCGGAGTTGAAAAAGTCATAATATCGGAGATCTGGTAAAAAAAATTTTAGACACAAAAGTTTTTGGACAACAACTTTTGTGTCTAACAAAATATGTATATTTTGATCGTGACCTTATTCTATCCTATTATATTTATTAATAAATATTTAATATCTTTAAACGTTTCTATTTACAAATATTTATTAATAAATAAATAAATAAAAAAGCTGGAAAAAGCAAAAAATGTGTAAAAATGGCAAGTATTTCTTAAAAATAATATTAATTTTAAATATTTAAATAAAAGAAGAAAGAAAATTGATCTTACGGTGTGAATACGTTGAGGACCAAGTTTTGTATTGGCTGCAGGACGTCCCAACTCGAACTTCCTCTTCTTTCTGAGTGGCTTCCTTTTGCCACCGGTTGCACGCCTTTTATGCCAGTGATCACGGGAAATACCTTAAAAAATAAATTTTATAAAAAACAAATTTCAGAAAAATAATTTTCTCTTTAGAAAAATTATTTTTTCTTTTTAAAAGAAAAACTTCAGAACGCTGTGGGAAAAGTATCAACAACTCTCATTTCTGAGTAGGTAAGGGTGCTCATCATGTTCGTAAAAAAAAAAGAGTTTAATCCCTAAAAATTTATTTTAAAAAAAATTCAATAAAATTAATAAATTTTATTGAGTTTTTTTAAAATAAATTTGTAGGAATTATATTCAATCAACAACAAATTAATTTCGTATTGAAAAAATTTTATCTCAAAGTATTTTTCCGTAAAAATTAAATTCACAAAAATTTTCCGTTCGTAAAAGAATTTTTTTTTGTTCAGAAAAAAGTAAATACTGCAAAAAATTTTCCTATTTTCAAAATCGCCATTTCGTTTTTTTCAATTTACGAATATTTCAAGAATTTTCCAAAAAACGAAAGTTACATTCGACAAAACCTTTTTTATTCCCATACACGGAAAAAAAACTTATAAATTTTCGTCTATTCGAAACCTAACCTCACTTTTTCACAAAACAAAATTGACAAACGGAAATTTTTCAATTAAACTAAAATTCAATCAATTCTCAGGCAAAAATAAACAAAAATATCCAAATTTAGAAAATAAAAACAAAAACAAAATTGTATTTATAGAAAATAAACCTGAAATATTGAAAAAATTGTTGTCATCATGTAAAACGAGTTGCAGCGTTGACTCAAATTGAGATTCAACATTTCGCGACAAATTCACAATCAAAATAACACAAATAAAACACTACACTTGTTAATAATAAACGGAGAATATGTTTGCAAATAAAATTTTTCAATAATTTATCAAAAATATAACGATGTTGAACGATTATTTTAAACATGTGGAAAAATTAACGACACTCACCCATTGTGCTTGACGTGAAAAGAAAAAAGAACACGAACTAGAAATGTTATCTAGATGCGAAAGTCGAAAAGTCCGGCTCTCTGCTCTGAAGTTAGCTGCACTTGGCTCGTAGATGGCGCGCAACAAATTTTTTAGCGGAAACAGTTGAAAATATGAAAAATATGATTCGAAAAACAAAAAAAAAAAGAAATATCACTTTCTCTTCATAATTTTTTGGGCAATAAACAAAAATTCGTAACTTTATAAATTTTACCATAAGAATACAACAACAAAAAAGAAAATAACACAAAACATCAAAAATAAACGCGGGAAAATTCAAATATTATTCTCCCCCTCCAAAGTTTATATTTTAATTTCCGGCTCATTTTGTGCGCGAGCAAATGTCTACGACGATGACCTACGACGACGACGTCGTTCGACGAGACACTTCAACAATCTGTGATGAAATTTGTGTCGGTGTTTTTTTTTTTTTTTTGACAGTTTCAAGTTAAAACTTTTATAGGGTTAATTTTATTTAATTATTTATTTTTTTTTTAAACGAGAAACAAAATTTTCTTTCTAAATAGTCTAATTAAAAACGAAAACACAAAAAAGAAAAAAGGGGGAAAAAAACTGTAAATAACAGTGAAAAATGTATTCGTTCCAGGGACACAATCAAGTAAGTGAATTTATTCTAATTTTTATACTAGAAAAGAAATTATATTTTTTTCGATATTATTATTCATTCACATTCATTTCATGAATCGATAAAATATGTAGATTATAATTCTTATCTCACAAGGAAATGATAAATGTGAATTTGCAATTTTTTTCACTTTAACCTCAAAATCTAATTAGTACAATCGAAATTCTTTATTTTTTCGCATTTTTTCTCTTTAAATTGCGCGTAATGAAAATAATGCTAAAAATATAACCTCACTTTTTTGGGTCAAATTTTTTTTTCTCTCGATTATAATGTTTTTTTTTGGTTTTTAAAAATATGTAAATAATTTAAAAAAAGATTGAAAAATAGTTGAAGAGAAAATATTTTTCAAAAATTGCAATAAATAATGGCGAATTTGTTATTAAATAGATTATATTTGGCATTGACAGCAGTTGCCAAAAAATGTTAACTTAACCTTGCCAGCGAAATTTCTTATAACCTTTCAAATGTTTATTTATTAGAATACAGTAAATATAGTAATACTACTGTTACTATTTTCTGTATTAAATTAATAATTTGTTATTAAAATAATAAACAAATTTAATTTTCACACTTTTTACAATTTATTACTTAATTATTATTTTTTTTCTCTGCAATTTCTCCAAGCTTTCTTCAATTTCATCAGCTCCTTCACACATCCTTAACAATTTTATGGAATTAGTTAATATTATTATTTTTATTATTATTATTATTAAAACTAAAATCTAAATATAAATAATGTTTACTTACATTATTAAAATTATTTTTTTTTATGTAATTAAGTAAATAACTAAAAAATAAATAAATAAAAATTATTATTATTATTATTATTAAAAAATTTTAACTAAAATTACGAAAAATTGTTTAAAATATAAAAATTATTATTATATTATAATAAAATATAATAAATTATTATTATTATTAAATTTGACTTAAATTTCCAATTGAATCGAAATATTTAAATAATTTTTAATTTTTAAGATACAAAAATAATTAATAGAATAATTGATTATTTCTTAAAATTGAATATTTTATCGACATTTTTAAAAATAATTAAATTCCCAAACATTTTCTTAAAACTTTTGGAAAAATATTTGAACTTTTTTTTTAAGAATTTCTTTGAATTTTTTTTAAATAATCGATTTTGTTAAAAATTTGTAAATAATAATTTTATTATTTAAGTTTATTAAAATATTCTTAAAAAATTCAATTCTTCTGAAGAAGTTTTATCAAATTTTTCGAGAAAATTATTTTATTTGTTTGACTAAATTCTTTAAATCTATTAAAAGTAAACTAATTTTTTTTTTAAATTTAAATTGAAAATTTAGTTTTTGTTTGAATTTTGAAATTTATTAAATTTTATCAAAAAAAAAAAAAATTCTCACAAGTTTTTAAAATATAATCGTTTTTGTTAATAATTGTAAGTAAAAAATTAATAAAAACAAGTAAAATTCTTGTGAAAAATTTTATTAAAATTTTTTTGACTATAATTTCGTTAAATCTATTAAAAAGTAAACTAATTTTTTTGAAAATTTTAATTAAAAATTTACTTTTTATTTAAATTTTGAAATTATTTGATTTTTTTCAAAAAAATTTCTCAAGTTTTTAAAATAATTGTTTTTGCTAATAATTGAAAATAGAAAATTTTATTAAAATTTTTACGAAATAATTGAATTCCTGAGAAGATTTTTTTAAAATTGTTAAAAATTTATTTTTTTCGAGAAAGTTATTAAAAGTTTTTAAAATTGTATTGAAAATAATTGAATTCCTGAGAAGAATTTTATTATTTATGAAAATAATTCAATTTTCGCAACGAATTTTATTAATTTTTTTTTTACATAATTGAATTCCTGTGAAAAAATTTATTAGTTTTAAAAATAATTGAATTCTTGCGAAATATTTTTCAAAAAAAATTTTAAATATTTGAATTGCTTCAAAGAATTTTATTAGAATTTTTGAGAATAATTTTTTTTATTTCAACTATTATATTATTTTTTCTTATTAATTATTCTTTTTTCTTATTATTAATTGTTATTTATTGTTATAAGTAAAAATACAATTATCATCTATTGTTACGAATTTTTATCAAAAAAAAAAAAAATTTACAGAAATATTTTATCGAAAAATAATTAAAAAAGCAATGTTATTTTATTTTTTTAAATAAAAACTAATTTTTTCTTTATTTTTCCAGGCACTCTATTATTTAACGCAGTTAACAAATGGTTTTAGACCAAAATCGTCTTCTATTGCAGTTCGTGTTTATCAGCCAATTTCAAATGCTCCTGACGTTTTATGCCAAGAAAGTTTTCTAGAGGTAAAATTTTTTTTAAATAACAAACGAAAAAAAAAATTGATAAGAAAGAAAACGAAATAGAAAAAAATTGAATAATTAATTTTATTTTTTATAATAAATAATAAATATTTTACCTTATTCAGATAAATATTTATCTGTATCAACAATAAATTTCACTTATTTACAAAACAAAACATTTTTCAAAACATTTTTAACATTTTTAACATTTTTTAAAAATATTTTTATTATTATTCAAAATATTTTTAAAAATTATTATTATTAATTACAATTCAGAACTTTTAACTGAAATTAAGAAAAGTAGTAAGTAAATTATTATTAGTTTTAATTCAGAATTTTAAACTGAAACCCATAGAAAAATTATTTTAACTAAATTATTATTTAAAAAATCATTTTTATTCTAAATTAATTAATATTAATATTTTTCTTTATAGGCGAAAAAAAATTGTACAGAATTGCCAGGCGAAATATTGACAGCAGCGGTTGAATTGCCAAATATTTTAAAATTACAAGACAGAAATGAGAGGGAATTGGAAATTGGCGATGTTAAAGTGACAATTAAGAAGAGAATTAAAAAGCGAAACAAATGGAATGTTTCCTATATATCGGGATCAAATTTCAATGAAAATAAACAAGGTCTGAGAGAATATGATGATACGACAACATTTATGTCGTTTAAATCAAATTGTGGCTTAATACGCGTTGGACAAACATCATTTCTCGATGTTCAAATTCGTGGTTTTAAAACACAACGTAATATTCAAAATGATGAGGGCAATAAAACATCAATTACCGCCAGGCTTTTAAAGTGGATCACAACTAATCCTGATAATTCGGTATTCAAACAATGCATTTTTTTAAGTTTTAAAAAATTTATTTTTTAAAAGTTTTCTTAAATTTACTTTATAAAATTTTTTTTAAATTTGTACTTTTTAAATTTTTCAAAAAACATACTTTTTAAATTCTATTTAAAAAGGATAATGGACTTAGAAAAAATTAAAATGATCCATTTTTTATCATTTTATTATAAATAGAATTAACTTTCAATTCAAAAATTAAAAAAAATAAAAATCGATAATTTTAATTTTTTCATAAAATTAACTTTTTAAAATTTTTTCATTAAAATTAACTTTTCAAATTTTTTTTTAAAATTTACGTTTTAAATTCTATTTAAAAAGTTTACCAGACTTGTAAAAAAATTTAAATTATCCATTTTTTAAATACTTTTATTACAAATATTTATATAATTAACTTTCAAATTTTTAAATTGAAATAATTTTCAAAAATTACAAATTCCAACGTAATAATTATTAATTTTTTTTTTCTTTAAATTATTTCAGCAAGATGCAGTTTGGCGACATATAAAACGTAAAGATTTCAATGAAAGTGCATGGGAAACGAGAAAGGATTTAACGCCAGAGGAACGTGTTAAATTGGCATTTGCCGAGGGTTTCGTTGAGGGCCAATCGCGAAAAAATCCCAATCGAGTGAAACAATTATTCAAAGGAATACAATCATTTGTCGCTGTTGTTGTATTAGCATTTTTAGTTCTCTTTCTATTAGGCGCGTCTATCCGTAACTATTTATTATCATCATCATTTAAAAAAAAAAAAAAAAAATTCAATCATATTTATTAAAATTCTCACACTTCATTTCATAAACAAAAAATAATATTAAACATTTAATGTAATGCAATTTTAAATCTGAATTTCTTTTTAATTTTCTTTTTTTAGTACGTGTCTCGAATGGTGGATTATTTAGAATGCAATTTGGTGAACATCAGGAAATTGATGCCGAAATGGTTAATGTCACTTTTTTGGATGTGAAAGGCGTATGTAATTTTTTTGAAATTAAATTTTTCAATTAATTAAATTAATTATATTAAACTTTTAGGTTTTTAAATTAATTAAATTAATTATATATTAAACTTTTAAGTTTTTAAATTAATTTTTTTTTAAATTTTTTGTTGCTTAATTACTAGATTTTATTTATTGTATTGAAGAGAAAAAGAATTACTATTGAAATTAGAAAAATTGTGTTTTAGATTGAAGAGGCAAAATCAGAATTGGCGAATGTGATTGAATACTTAAAGAATCCGGCGAAATTCACGGCACTTGGGGGTAAATTGCCAAAAGGTGTTTTACTCTCGGGTGTTCCGGGAACGGGAAAAACATTAATAGCCAGAGCAGTTGCGGGCGAAGCGGGAGTTCCATTTTTCCACGTGGCCGGCTCGGAATTCGACGAAATTCTCGTTGGCCAGGGTGCGAAACGAGTTCGTGAATTGTTTAGTAAGTATAATCGGGAGTCAATGATTATTGGCAAAATCAACCAGGCAATAAAAAAATAAGTTAAATAGTCTTATTTCTTCTCAAGAATTCAATTATTTTCAATATAATTTTAATAAATTTTAATAACGTTCTCGAAAAAAAAATCAATTTTTAAAAATTTTAATAAAATTATTTAAAAGAATTAAAAATTATTTTCAAAAGAATTTTTTAATAAAATTCTTCACAAGAATTTTTATTATTTATATTACTAAAAAAAAATTATTATAAGGAATTCAATTTTTTAATTACAATTATTAACAAAAACGATTGTTTTTAAAAATTAAGAGAAATTTTCTTGATAAAATTTAATTAATTTCAAAATTTAAATAAAAACTAAATTTTCAATTAAAAAAAAATTAGTTTAGAATTTAGTCAAACAATTTTAAATATTTTGGAAAAATCTGACAAAATTCTTTAAAAGAATTCAATTTTTTTAACAATATTTTAATAAACTTTAATAATAAAATTATTAATTACAAATTTTTCAACAAAATCGAATATTTTAAAAAAAATTTCAAAGAAATTCTTCAAAATAATTCAATTATTCAAAAAGCTTTTAAATTAAAATTATTTGATACTTTAATTCTAGGGGAAAAAAGAAAGAAAGAATTTATATATTTAATGAACAAAAATTATTCCACTAAAAATAATGTAATTTAGAAATTATATACAAAAATTAATCTTTTGAAAAATTTTAAATAAATTTTTTTCAAATATAGGGAAATTCTCTTAAAAATTAAAAATATTTATTTAAATTTTGATTCAATTGGAAATTTTGTCAAATTTATTGTTTATATTTTATTTAAAAATTTTATATTTAATACCATTTTTTTTTTTTATTTTCAAAAATTATTTTTATAAATTAATCGAATTTTCGAAGAATTCTAACTAAAAATTGTGAAAATATTATTAAAAGAACATTATAATTATTTCTTATTGTTTTTTTTTTCAAATTAATTTTTCCAATTTTTGTTGTTTAACTTTAAAATTTTTCTTACACAAAATAATTAACAATAGTTTATTAACATTAACAATCGAATTAATTAATTAACAAGCTCAGGATTATGAAAGCAAAGGAATAAAAATGAAATATAATATTTTTAGAAGCTGCAAAGGAGCGAGCACCGTGTGTGATTTTCATTGACGAAATTGACTCGGTGGGTTCGCATCGTACAACATCCGCGCTCCATCCATACGCGAATCAGACGATTAATCAACTACTTTCAGAAATGGATGGGTAATATTTTTATTTATTTATTCAAACGAATTTAATTAAAAAAATTTTTTTTTCTTAGAAATAAATTTTTTTATTTGTATTTTCTTTTGGTAATAATAGCTTTTTTCTTTTTTCTTATTTATTTATGAAAAAGAGTATATTTTTTATTTTAAAAGAAAGTAGGTATATTTTAGTTTTGAGTAAAAACCAAAATTTTTTCATGTATAATTAAATGTTTAAAATTTAATTTGATTTTCTCATATAAAAACCGACGTAATTTTACAGTTTTCATCAAAACGAAGGTGTAATTGTATTGGGAGCGACAAATCGTCCAAATCAATTGGATTCAGCATTATTGAGACCCGGACGTTTTGATGTTCAAATACACATTGACAAACCAAATTTCAGCGGGCGAAATGAAATATTAAGACTTTATTTATCGAAAATAATTCACAGCGAGGTGGATTTAACGACTCTGGTGAAAAGTACAATAGGATTTACAGGCGCTGATATTTCAAATTTGGTGAGAGAGAGAACATCTTTTATTTTTCAAAAATTTCACACTAATTTTCTTTTCTTCTTTTTTTTTCATTGAAAATAATTCGCTTTTCTCTTCATAGTAAAAATTATTTATTTATTTCTTTTTTCTGAATCGTTTCTTTTATTTATTCTTATTTATAATTTGAATTATTTTGTAGGTAAATCAAGCGGCTTTAAGAGCGGCACTGCTCAATGGTGATAAAGTGACAATGGACGATTTGTTGTACGCGAGGGATAAAATAATAATGGGCCTTGAGCATCGAAAGGAAATTGATAAGGAGATGAATAAGATGGTCGCTTGTCACGAGAGTGGACACGCAATTGTTGCCTATTATAATAAAAATGCAAATAATTTGCATAAAGTGACAATCGTACCACGAGCTGGCACTTTAGGACACGTGAGTGTTTTTTTCGTTTTTTAAATTTATTTATTTGCTTAATTTTTTAAATATTTAAAAATATTTAACAATATTTTTAAATATAAATAAAAGATGTTTTGATTCTTCTGTTTGGCCTAATGGCTTATTAAGCCATTAGGCCAAACAGAAGAATCAAAACATCTTTTATTTATATAATTTTATGGCTTCCAAAAATATTGAATTAATATTTTTAAATATTTATCAATATTTAAAAATATTTCAAGATTTCACTTATTTTTAATACAATTTCAATTGATTTCTTCTTCGAAAATTTAAATTATTTTTTAAAATCTTGTAAAAATTCTAAGAGGAAATTAAGTTATTTTAAAAAATAATTGTAATTTTTCACAGGATTTCAATTATTTAAAAAAACTTTTAATAAAATCCAATTCAAGAATTAAATTATTTTTAAAAATAACGAAATTTTCATTGGAATTCAATTATTTTAAATACAATTTTAATTGAATTCCTGGAAAAATTCAATTATTTTTAAACTTTTTTTTTTTAAATTCTTCTAAAGAATACAAATATTATCAATAAATAGTAAATTTTTCACAGGAATTCAAATTATTTTAAATTATAATTTTTGTAAAATTCTTCTCCAAAATTCAATTATTTTTGAAAATTTTGCAAAAAATACAATAATTTGCAGAAATAATAAATTTTTTTTTTGCAGGGATTCAATTATTTAAAAAGGTTTTAAGAAAATTCTATTCAAAAATTCAATTATTTTCAGAAATAATTGAATTTTCGATGTACTGAAAATCAATAAATTCTTCTAAAGTATTTATAAATAAATTTGAAAATAATGAAATTCATTTTAAGAATTTTATCAACATTTTTTTCAATAATAATTGAATTCTTTCGAGAAAATATAATTAAAATTGTAGGTTAAAAATGATTTAATTCTTGGCAAGATTTTTATTAAAATTCTTTAAAATAATTGAATTGTTTTGAAAAATTTGTTTCAACATTCTTGAAAATAATGAAATTTTTTTAAAACAATTTTTACTTGAAAATTTTGAAAATAATTGAATTTTAAGAAGAATTTCTTTTAAGTTTTTAAAATAATCCTGTTTTTTATTAATTGTAATTAACAATTTTCCTATTAAATTATATTAAAATTATCCTTAGAAAATTAAATTCTTTTAAACAATTTTATTAGTTTTTGTAAATAATTATATATATATTTTTTTCTTAAAGGAAAATTTCATTAATGTTAATAAAAATAATTTAATTATTTAAAATAATTTTACTTGAAAATTTTGAAAATAATTGAAATTTTTGCAAAGAATTTTATTAAAAACTTTTGAGAACAATTGAATTGTTTAGAAAAATTTAAATTACAATTTTTAAAAATAATTGAACCTGTCAGAGAAATTTTATTAAAATTATCTTGAATATAATTGAATTTTTTCCATATAGAAATTTTATTAAAATTGTATTGAAAATAATTGAATTTCTCAGAAAAATTTTATTATTTACAAAAATAATTGAATTCTTGCCAAGAATTTTACAAATTTATAAAAATAATTGAATTGTTTCGAAGAATTTTTTTATCACAATTTGTTGAAAATAATTGAATTTTTATTAAATCTCTTGCAACTAATCGAATTTAATTAATATTTTCTTTTTAAATAATTGTATTCTTTAGAGAAATTTTATTAAAATTGTGTTGAAAATGATTGATTTGATTTGATTTGATTCTTGTGAAGAATTTTATTATCATTCAAAAATTGTTTTTAAATATTTTTGTTTATCCTGTTTTATTTATTTATTTTTCTTATTAAAAACATTTCAATTTATTGAAAGAAAATCTCATTTTCCAGACTTCCTATTTGCCGAGGAGGGAAATTAATAGTTACACAAAGCGCGAATTATTGGCTGATTTGGATTGCATGATGGGTGGACGCGTCGCTGAGGAATTAGTTTTTGGCTTGGATAAAGTGACGGTCGGATGCTCCGGTGACTTAATGGTAAAAAAAAAATATTCCCACAATTAAAATTTATTTTAAATTCAAGTTTTTCAATTTTAGAGTTTAAAGTCTTATTTTAATTTTTAATAAGACTCTTAATTCTAAAATTAAAAAATTTAAACTCTTATTAAAATAAGACTAAAATCTAAAATTTGAAAAATTTAAATAAAAAATTGAAAAACTTTTTAAAACTAAATTTCCAATTGAAACTTGAATTTTAATAATATTGTATTTCTATTTTCGTAGAATGCGAATAAAATTGCAGAACGCATGGTAATGACTTATGGAATGTCGTCGAAATTTGGCTTCCGAGTTATCGCCAAAGATAAATCAAACGATATTGTCAACGAGGAAGTGAAATTAATTCTCCAGGTAATATTTCTTCTTTTGTTTTCTTCTTTTTTTTGAATTTCCAATTCAAATATTACAAAAACGAAAATTTTCTTTTTTTGAATAATAATTTTAAATTTTAATCATAATTTTCCAAATTATGATATTTTCAAAATATTTTCAAAACATGATTGTATTTTTTTATTGTATTTTTTTCTATAAAGAGAAATTTGTTATTTGATAAAGTATATTTTTTTTCAGGAATCGTACGAACGAGCAAAAACAATTTTAAAAGAACACTCGAAGGAATTGACAATGTTGAGTGAGGCACTTTTAAAATACGAGACATTGGACTTTGATGATGTGAAAAATCTTCTCGAGGGTAAAAAAATGAAAGTTCAAATGGCTTCTAATTTACCAGCGAAACTCGAACGTAATCTTAAAGAAGAACCCGTCGATATACAAAAAAATATTCTTTAACTACTTTAGGTTCGATTATTATTATTATTGCTAATTACTATTATTATTATTATTATATAAATTTCAATTTCTGTACAGTATAATTATTTTCTACCCTAGACTGTAAAAGTTTACTTTTTTTCCCAGAAAAAGAAAATTTCTCTCTTTTCTTAATACTCGAGACTTACAAAAAAAAAAAAAAATAGAAACAACTTTTGCAGTCTAGATAAAAAAAAAGAAAAAAGCGGAGAAAAAGAATTAAAAAATTTTTTTTTCTTTTATTTTTCTCTTTAAAAAAAATAACGACGTTCGACGTGTGTGAGTTTTTATCATTTTTAAAGTGACTAGAAGGTAAATAAGAAAAAGAATTCCCGGAAGATTGTAAATCTTAATATTAACGTCAAAAAAAAAAAAAATCTTCCCTTCACTGTTAATTGATATGAGAGACAAAAAAAAGAGAAAGAAAGAGAATTGAATAAAAAAATCGGAAAAAATATTATAGACGATATTTCGAATTTGTTTTGACACATATTTCGTATTTTTGAAAGTGTGGATTGTATTTATTGTCAAGAATTTTCGAAATTTTCGTTTGTTTTTAATTTTACCTTTTTTAAATAATAATTGTGATTGAAGGCTGAGACTTAAATAAATTGTCTTTCAAATAATTGAATACCTGGTAAAATTTTATTATTTATGAAAATAATTTAATTTTTGCAAAGAATTTTATTAAAAATTTTTAAAATAATTGCATTCTTGCGAAGAATTTTATTAAAGTTTTTAAAACAATTGAATTCTTGTGAAGACTTTCATAAAATTGTTTTTAAATAATAATTAAATTCTTTACAGAAATTTTTTTGAAAACTATATGTAAAATAATTGAAATCCTTGGAAAATTTGATTAATTATGAAAATATAATTGAAATTTTGGAACGATTTTTATTACAATTTTCAAAAATAATTGAATTCTTACGAAGAACTTTATTAAATCTTTTTAAATAATCGAATTCTTATGAAGACAACTATAAATTTTTTTTTTTTTTTGAAATAATTGAATTCTTTAGAGAAATTTTCTTGAAAACTGTCCTTCAAATAATTGAAATCTTGTGAAATTTTTATTATTTATTCAAATATAATTGAATATTTGCAAAGTATTTTAGAAAAAAAATTTTTTTTTTAAATAATTGAATTCTATCGAGATTCTTTCATTAAAATTGTAGCGATAAATTGTAAATAATTGAATTTTGAAACATTTTTGAAAATAGTTAATAGTAGATTTTAGTTGCTTTAAAATTTAAATTCAAGTAAATCTGGTAAATTTCTTAAAATTTTAGTCGCCATATTGGATCCGCCATTTTGAATTTTAACTTTACTTGAATTTAATTTTAATCAGATTCAAATTCAGCGAAATAATTTCGAAGCAAATCTGTTAAATTTTTAAAAAATTTCTCGATATTTTGAATTTTTTTTAATTTGACATTAAAATAGGAGGGGGGAGGGATTTTACATAAATAAAACCAAAAGACATTCAATTTACTTTCGTTTAATCAATTTAATATGAAAACAGTACATGTGCACCCATTTTATTGCCACCACGACAAAAACTGACAATTTTCATTATTGTTTTTTTGTTTATTTATTTATTTTATTTTTTTTTTCATTATTTTGTGCTAAGAGTCTGTTATTTAGTTTATGTTTCACGTCAAAATTCAAGTTTCTATATGTTTGGTAAATTCATCTACTTTCGATTATATCCACGGAGAATGAAGCATGCGGGAAATTTGTATGGTTTTTTTCGGTTATTTCAAAACTACTTTAGAGAGAAATATAGAGACAGAGAAAAATTCATAAAAAAAAAAAAAAAAAAAAATTGTTTCCTATGGAAAGTCAAAAATAATATCGCGCGAATTATGTTGCACTGTGTGTGTTATTTCTTTTTTAAATACTGTCGTCGTACAATGAAAAAGGTACTTTTTTTTTGCTTTAATAGATCGAAACAAAAAAATAAAAAAAAAGTAAAAACAAAAAAATTATTAAAAAAAAATTCGATACTAAAATTTTTTTTTTAAATAAAGAAAAAAAACTGTTACAATTCTTTAAAAAAAAACGAAACCACTGAAAAAAAGAAATTTTCTGTAAAAGAAAAATATTTCGTGTAAAAAAGGTGAAGTAAAAAATATTGAAAATATAAAAATTACAATAAAAAAAAATTGACAAAAAATGTAGAGTAAAAAAAATGATAAAATGGGTAAATTTATTAAAAAAAAAAAAAATACGAAAACAAATTGATGAATATAAATTCTTAGCCTCATTGAAAGAGGTGAGTCAACTAATAATAATAATTAAAAAAAAATAATAAATCTATTTACATTTCACATATTTCTTCGAACAATATAGAAATAATTGTCGAAGAAAAATAATATTGTTATTACAAAAAGTCACAAAAAAACGGATATTCGACCAGTTTTTTTTCTTGACGTTCTTTTTTCTTTTCTCTCGAAAAGAAAATTTTTTTTTTCTTGTTTCTAAAGAGAAAACAATAAATGTTTTGTTATGGCTTTTCTGCAGTAAGGGTAAAAATTTTTTTTGTGCCTTTATAACACGATTAATACTATATTTACACTTATTCTTATTTTTATTAATAACGACTAATAGCGTTTTAAAAAATATTTTTCCAAATTAATTAATATTATAACTTTGGACAATAATTCGATTCGCTAATTCTATAAAATTGTAGGCGAAAATTTTCTTTTTTTAAAAAAAAAGTTCACTTAAATTTTATAATGAAATTTAAGTTTTTCTTTGCTATAAAAGAAAATTAAAATAAAATACTCTCAATTTAAAAAAAAACTGTACAAAAGAGAATTTCATTTTCTAATAGTAAAATATTTTGCAACAAATATTCGCTTTTTGTTTAAAACATTTTTTGAAATTATTTTTTTTTTATAAAAACGTCTAAATATGTGTTTTGGAATTTTTTTTTATAAAAACGTTTAAATATGTGTTTTAGAATTTTTTTTTTAGAAAAATAGTTTGAAACAAAATAATTTCGAGACAAATTATTTTAAAACAAAATTTCGAAGCAAATTATTTTCAACAAAATAATATTTTGAAGCAAATTATTTTCTACAAAATAATATTTTGAAGCAAATTATTTTCTACAAAATAATTTCGGAACAAAAAAGTTTTAAACAAAATAATTTCAAAACAAAAGAGTTTGAAACAAAATTATTTAAAATAAAATAATTTTGAGCTAAATTATTATTTGAAACAAAATATTTTTAAATAAAATTAATTTTGAGCCAAATCATTATTTTGAAACAAAATTAATTTTAACAAAATAATTTTTAAAAAACATAATTTTAGAACAAAATTTTTTCAAACAAAATTGCATTGGTAACAAATTAGTCCGAGACAAAATATTTTTAATACTAACCATAAATTTACGAATTTTTAACATTTAAATACATGCTTTTGTAGACAAAAATACGTTTTGTTTTTGTTCGTCTCTTTTTTTCATTTTTTTTTTTTTTTTTTTTTGTTAAAACTTTACATTTAAAATAAAAACCATCAAAATTTGGTCGAAAATTTATCATTTTTTCTCTTTGTCGACAAAAGCAGAATTTTTCCTTTACTAGGAAAAAGTGGAGAGTTATTTTTTTTCACAATTAAAAAAATGAATTTTGTCTTTTTTTTCATAAAAAAAAGAAATCAAATTGGAAAAACTATCGTGAGTATTTTTTTTACCACAGAAAAGCCACGGTTTATATTTCCATATTAAAATTAACTTCTTTTCTTATTCTTATTCTTTTTCTTTTCTTTTGAAAACCAATCATTGGTAACAAAAATTTTTTTCCTGCACTCTGAGGCAGATTTTTCATACTTCTTCTTCTTCTTCTTTTTTTCAGGCCTATAAAAGTCCCTAAAACGTAATTTGTACAAAATTACTTTTTTGTCCTCTTGTTCATAACAATTACTAGCAATATTAAATATTGTTACATTTATTCAATGTAATTTTTTTTTTCTGAATTTTTTTTTCTTCATTTTCATTACTCATGCGAAAGTAATGGGGAAAAAAAAAGAACCAAAAGAGGAAAAAGAAAAAATCAGAAAAACCAAAGTTCCTCCCGACCGACGTTGGCAGTGAATTGGACCAAAATTTTCTGCTTCTATCTGTAAAAGAGAAAAAAAATTTTTTTTTAATAATTAATTTTCTGTTTTTGAATTAATAATGTTATTATTGCCCTAGGGCAATAAAGTGTCCTTTATTGACCGCTCGCAGGTCAATAAAGTTCCCATTATTACACTGCAATTTAATTTTAAAATTTAAATTTTTTTAAATTTAAAATTTAATTTTGTTTTTCCCTGTTTTCCTGACAAAAATTTGACTTTTTCCCTGACTCTAAAGAATATTCTGATTCACTCTAAAAATTATTATAATAATTAAAGATGACCAAGTGATAAAATAATTATTTTATATTATAATATAAGAATGTTGTTGCTACTTCTTTAAAATTATTTTCATCATTTCAATTTAATTATTATTATTTTCTAGTATTTGTAACTAAAATTCTTCTTTAAATCAATTATTTTTAATAATTTTTGATAAATTTCTTCTTTGAAAATTTTTAAATCCATTTGTTTACAATTAAATTTTACGTGAAATTTCAATTATTTTAAAATTCTTTAATTGAATATATATTAGAAGATTAAACTTGAAATAATTTCAAAAACATTTAGATTTTGCTTTTTGAAAAAAAATAGTTCCACAGAATTTTTAATTAAAAGTATGAAAAATTCAGATTTTCAAAGATTTTAATTTGAAACCATTACAAAATTCAATTATTTCTAAAAATTATAAATTATAAGTAACTTCTCTAAAATTCAATTATTATCTAAAAACTTTAACTAAAATTAATTTTTAAATCAATTTTTATTAGAAAATTCTACGAGAATTCAATTATTTAAATACAAAAATAAATAATAATTTATTGAATAATTGAATTCTCATAAAGAATTTCATCAAGAAATTTTTAAATAATTAATTGAAAATAATTGAATACATGTGAAAAATTTTATTAATTTTTAAAAATAATTTAACTCTTGCGAAGAATTTTATTATTTTTTCTTAAAAATCAATTTTATTATTTTTTGCAAATAATTGAATTTCTGCAAAGAATTTTATTCAAAGTTTTGAAAATAATTGAATTCTTGCGATGAGTTTTATTATTTATGAAAATAATTGAATTATTGCTAAGAATGTTATAAAAAAAGTTTCATATTGATTTTTTTTCGAAAAAATTTATGCAAATTCTATTTTTAATAATTGAATTCAAGTGAAATTTTCATTATTTTAAAAAATAATTGAATATTCGTGTAGAATTTGGTCAAAATTGTTTTTAAATAATTGAATTTCTTTGGGAAATTTTATTAAAATTTTTAAAATAATTGAATTTTATTACTTTTGAAAATAATTGAATTTTGCTATGAATTTTTCAGAAATTCCTCAAAATAATTGAATTTTATCGAAGAATTTTGCTATTTATTTATAAAATTGAATTTATTTTAAAAATGTTGAACACAATTTTTTTTTGATTTTTTAAAAATAATTGAATTTCTGTGAAGATTTTTATTAATTTTTAAAATAATTGAATTCTTGTAATGAATATAATTGAATTTCGGTGAAGAATTTTATAAAAAAAAAAAAAGTTTCATTGAAATTAAGAATAATTTTTGAAAATAATTGAAATTTTGCAATAAATTTTATTAAAATTGTTGAAAATAATTGAATTTTATTTCTTTTGAAAATATTTGAATTCTTGTGATGATTTTTTTCTATTATTTATGAAAATAATTGAATTTTGCAATGAATTTTATTAAAATTATTTTTTAAATAATTATTGAATTCATGCGAAGAACTTTATTAAATTTCTTTTAAATAATTGTATTTTAGAGAAGACTTTTAACAAAAATTTTTTTAAATAATTGAATTCCTGTCGGAAAATTTTATAATATTTATGAAAATAATTGAATTTTTGAAAACGAATTTTAATAAAATTTTTAAAAATAATTGAATTCTAATTATGAATATTGTTATTTATGAAAATAATTTAATTTTACAATGAATTTTATAAAAATTCCTGAATATTATTGAATTTTGTAGAAGAATTTTATAATTTATAAAGATAACTAAAAAGTTGACGAGAATTAAAAATTTTTTTTTTAAATAATTGAATTTCTAGAAAGAACTTTAATATTTATTATAAGATAATTGAATTCTTTCGAAGAATTGCGTTAAAATTTTTTAAATTATTAAAACTAATTTCAACAGAATTGTAAATTAAAATTTTTCAAAAAAATCCTTCATTATGATTTATAAGTAATAACTACTCTATTTATTGACCGCTCGCAGGTCAATAAAGTACTTATTATTACCCTAGGACAATAATGGTCCTTTTATTAACCCCTCGCAGGCCAATAAAGTATTTATTACCCTAGGGCAATAATGGTCCTTTTATTAACCCCTCGCAGGCCAATAAAGTATTTATTACCCTAGGGCAATAATGGTCCTTTTATTAACCCCTCGCAGGCCAATAAAGTATTTATTACCCTAGGGCAATAATGGCCTCCTTATTGACCGCTCGCAGGTCAATAAAGTACTTATTATCACTCTAGGGCAATAATGTCCCCTTTATTGACCTTGTTTATTTCTTATTTTTTAGCTTTCTTTTAAATAATTCTACGAGGTTAAAATTCAAGTCGAAAAACAACACATTTGGTCATTAAGAGCTTAAGCGAACTTGTGTCCAACTTTATAAATACAAAAACACTCAATTACCCAATTTTCAGCGATTCGGCTCAACAACCTCATTGAAAAGCGGTGGGAGGGTATCCTGCAGTCCTTCAAAACTATCAAGTCCATCTAAATCCCCATTCTCCACATTATCCAAAAAGCTAGGTTCAAGAAATTCCGCAACACTCTGACACACGCTTTCCGATGAATTAGTCGCCGTCACATCGCCCCTCAAATTAAGTGTATCAATCGTAGGACTCGACAGCATCGGCTCATTACTCTCCGAATATTGCTCCCTCGCCTGTACACTGTGCAATGGCGTCGTTGGATAAGATCTCGATGCACCGCTACTATCCTCCGTGAATGGCAATGTACATCCCGTTGTTATTGGCAATGGCAACGGTGTATTCGGATAAGAACGCGATTGCATCATTTTCTGTAAATTCGTATTCTCAATGACAATTCCCGCATCGATTCCACTATCATTTGTTATATTCAGATAGGAATTTGGTAGACTGTCGAGTAGCAGGGAACTTGTTTCCATCACACCCTGACCATTGTGCGACAAGATTTCTTGCTCGTCATTGAGAATATTGAGAAAATTGTTAATATTCTCGGAGGACATTTCCTTGTCGTTCATGAGGAATTGTTGATGATCGTCGGACATGAAATTTGCGTCTTCGAGGAGGTACATTGCATCGTCGGGTGCGTCGATTGAATAGAAATCGGTGAATTCACTTGGCACTGGTGTTGGGGCTATCGAACTGCTTGTGGATGGATTAAAACTGCGGAATGGGGCTAAAAATTGTGTGGTGGACACTGGGGATATTAGAGTTGGATTCACCATTCGATAGAGGGGGACCGATTGCGAACGACTGTAGAGGTCCTTGGCTTGTTGGGAGACTTCGAGCTTTTGTTTGCCGTCGTTTAGTAATTCGGAGATTTCTTGGTCTGATTGGGTTTTGTAGGTTTTCGCCTCTTGGTAGATGTTCTTTATCTCTTGGTTCACCTCCTGATTTATCTCCCGATTTATCTCCTGGTTCATCTCCCGATTCATCTCCCGATTTATCTCCCGATTCATCTCCCGATTTATCTCCCGATTTATCTCCCGATTTATCTCCCGATTCATCTCCTGATTTATCTCCCGATTAATCTCCTGATGAACCCGAAGGTTTTCCCTAAAGTGATTCTCCTGATAATTGCCAATAATCTTCTGCGGTTCGATGCTTGGGAACTGATTTCGATTTTGCGATGCATTTTCGGAATGCGTTTTAGCGAGAACGAGGGGCGAACGAGCGACTTGTCTCGTATTCTCCGGCACGACGAAGGTTTCATTTTTGTTGGTATATGGCACACTGCAGGATATGGAGCGCGATAAGGTTTTCTTAGCACTTCGGGATCGATAGCCATTCTGAAGATTACTCTTCGATCGCGGCACTGGTGTATTACGGGGCGAGACAAACGGAGAAGCATTCGCGGAATTACACTTCGAGGCGCGACCATTGATCGGCGAATGCGGACCCGGCGAAATAGGTGTAAAATTAAAGATCCGTCGTCTTGTGTTCGGACTCTGAGGCACCGTGTGACTGCTCGTCGTTATTGAATCATGCTCAATGACACTAGTCTCGAAACTCACTCTCCTTCGAATATTCACATTCGTCGTTGGATTTGTCATCTTCTGCTTCGTGGGAATGTTAACAGGCGTCGAGGTCGTTTGATTCGTCGCCGATCGCGTGATATCCTTAAGATTCTGATGTAAAATGAAACGTAATTCGGAGACTTTATCAGATCTGGATGATGATAAATCGGCACTGGGTGGTATTATACCAGTTTCAAGATCAGATTCGCCTTGTTGAAAATATTGTAATAATTCTTCCTCCTGCTCTTGGGAATTATTACCGCCATTTAGATAATCATCGAGAGAATCGGGATCAATTGTACCGAGATTGGTTCGTTGAAGGAGTGACGAATTCTCCAATAGGGGAATTTCTTCGTCATTATTGGTCTTTGGCTCCATGACAGTTGAGCGACCATTTAATTTCGCGCATTGTATATCAATATCACAGCTTTTTGGGGGCTGACTATCGGCAGCTTCACTAAAGTTTTTACGATTATTAGCTAGTATCACTGGAATTTTCCCGCTCTCGTGGATTGGCGTGCACGAACCATCATCAGGCGGTGTTGTTGTTGTTGTTGTTGTCGTCTCGGCGGTGGAGTGCTTTGCCTGTTTCTCGGGACTGGAATCCGCTTGTGATGGGGTTCCTCCACTAGTACGCTTTCTTTGATTCCTTGACTTTATTGGAAGGGAATCTGTTGTCTTTTGCACACTCTCAATTGATTGTACCACTAGGTTATCACAGTTAGGTTGCTGGGAGACATAATCACTGTTGTTACGTACGGCTTTCCTTTGACGTGGAATTGGTGTCGTATTACCCTTTATGGACGTTATAACGCTTCCATCCTGCGGCGATTGATTTGTTATTGATGTTGTCGTCGTCGGCGTCGTCATCTTCTTTTTATTACTCTTTCGTCCTCCTTTGTTATTATTTACAGTCTTTTCTTTGTTCTGACTCTGCAATGCAAAAAAAAAGAAAATAGGTGATATTTTTGGTTTGTGTATTCGATAGCTTGCGCTCACTTTTTTTTACTACAAAGAGAAAAGCTTAAAGTAGTAAACAAAAAGTTTTAATAGATTAAAATTAAATGCAGGTGATTTTCAATAACCAAAGAGCTTTGAATAGCTTAAAGTTAAGTTAGCTTCAGCTGCCTTTCAATAACCAGAGAGCCTTGAATATCTTAAAAGTCAGCGACAAATCCGCATTAATAACCAGAGAATAAGTTTGAATAACTTCCAGCGATTAACTCACCGGCGACTCATTTTCCAACTGTCGCTGCTTTTGGTCGCGTACATGCTCCCGTTGTTGTAATTTCCTTTGCAATTGTAATTGCGCCTCGCGCATTTTTCCCTGTTTTCCATCACTGGGTGACTTTGATGTTTCTATTATTCAAAAAACAAATAGAGAAATATCAAAAATGCTATTTAAAACGCAATTTTTTCTTTATGAAAAAGGAGAAATTAAGAATTGCTCCCTCATGAAACCATTGTTTTTTTAAGAAACAGTGTTTTAAAAAGCAGTGTTATAAAAAAACAATTTTTTAAAAACAGTATTTTAAAAAACAATGCTTTAAAAACAGTGTTTTAAAAAACAATGCTTTAAAAAACAATGCTTTAAAAACAGTATTTTAAAAAAATGGTTTCAATATTTTAAAAATTGAAAAAATCATTGAAGTTATAGTAAAAAAAGTATTGTTTTCGAATAATAGTGAAATTATGAACAGCAAGAAACAGAAGATTATATACCATTTTTAACAGCCTCGGGTGTTCCCGAATTGCAAACAATACAAACAGCAGCCAAAGATCGTGTGTCGACGAAAAGATTATCAACTAAATATCGACCCAAGGCACTGAGTGTTGGAAATTTTAAACCCAATAATTTTTCAGCCCATTCACGTATCAGTGTCGATGCAGCGCCCAACATTTCCTCGGTGATATTCTCCTCAGCGTTATCGTCCTAAATTAAATAAGATTTTTAAAAAAAAATTTCTCTATTGTTTTTATTTTTTTTTGAATTTTAAAAATACTTTTCTTTTAAAACTTACGGTTGGTAATCCGGCGATAACTGGCAAATTTGGTGGATCAAGTTTTATTTTCTTTCGCATCCCGGCATAACAATAACGAGAATTACCACGCGTTCCAAGTCTTCGTGGACGTACCCTTGGATACACTTGCTTCATGACTTTTCCAAAGTCCGCCGTGGATAAGGGTTTCATGGAATTTTTCACGCAGAACATACTAAAAATAATAAACATACTCTATTAATCATTTTAAAATTAATTAATTAATTTTTGGAAAATTAAGGAAGAAATGTTATTGAAAAAAAAATGTTCTGTTAAATTAATTTACGAATATCTTTAATTGTAAAATTATTCAAAAACAATAATTGAAGTGTTTTTGTTATAAAAAAAAGTTTTGTTCTAAAACAAAAAAAATATTCTATTAAAAAATAGAAATACGAACTTGTATTCATCGTATACTTCTTGCTTCGGCAACGATACATCGGGATCCTCCTCCAAATGTGTCTTGATCCACATAATTGTCTGATGAATTTCATATCGATTGCCCAATGGATTCAATGGCTGTTTAAGTGGATCTATCGTACCGCTGGGATTTGCCAGAGACAATGGAAGTTTCAGGTACAATAATAATTTTTCCTCGATTTTCAATTGTTCCACTTTTGAGAAAATTTCCTGAACACGAAACTTCGAGTCGTCGCTAAAAGAAAAAAAAACGAAATTATTTACCTAGGGAGATAAAAATTATTCAGAACACTTTTTACCTTGAAATCTTTGAAAAAAAATTCTTATATTCTTTTCCCCTTCTGTGAAAAAATACCATTTTCGACGCTAACTTCAGGGACTTTAAAAATTTTTTCCCCTTTTTAGAAATAAAATTTATTTCTTCGTTTTAGAAATAAAATTTATTTCTTCGTTTCAGAAATAAAATTTATTTCTTCGTTTTAGAAATAAAATAAATTATTCAGTAAATGGAAATGTTTCATTTATAAACCTAGTTTTTTATATACTTTTTTTTTAATAAATGCAGAAAAAACGTACAATTTCTTTTTCATTATGAATCGAACTCAATTGAAAAATTAATTATATCCGCAATTCAAAGTGGATCAATAAAGAATGAATTATATTGTGTCGCGTGACAAATGACCTACTGAAATTTTTTATTTTTATAACAAATTTAACAATTGTATTTTTTGTAAAAATTGTTAAATAATTTATTATTATTATAACGAAAAACAAAAATTGTATGTATATAAATAGAGGGAGAAAAAATTATTCTCAATTAAGAATATAAATATATTTTTATGTGATAAAAGAAAATTTATACAATTAAAGGATATAAGAAAGAATATAGAGAATAAAATCTAGGGAAAAAATCAATAACAAGTTTACGTTTATAACATCCAATTTTTGCATTTCATACATTCGATGTTTTATTAAATATATAAACAAATTATATTTTTCTTTTATTGCAAAAATTATATGAAAGTTTTTAATTTATTTATTGTAAAAATTATATAAAATTTTTTAATTTATTTATTCATTTTATTGCAAAATGACTTTAATTCTAAAAATTATATTCATTATATTGTGGAATTTCTTTAATTTTTCATTAAAATTTGTTTAAATTAGCCAAATATTTGGTTTTTTTACACAAATATTTGGATTGGCTTCAATTAGATAAAAATTTGCTTAAATCCATAAAAAAATTAGGTTAAATTAGGCAAACATTTGGGTACAATACTCAAACATTTGGCAAAAATTTCGTTTTCCTACCCAAATTTTAGCCAATTATATTAATGTAATGAAATATTTTACAAATACACAAAAATTTGGTCAAATATTCAGTTAAATTTATTCAAAAAAAAAAAATTAGTAAAATTAGTCAAATATTTGGTTATATTATCAAAATATTTTTAATCATTAGATAAACATTTAGTTAGATTAACCAAACATTTAGTTATCCTAAAGAAATATTTGGCTAAACTACACAAACATTTGCTAAAATTATTGATAATTTGGTCATACTACTCAAATATTTGGCTAATTATGTCGATATATAACTAAATGATCTCAAATTGGCTAAATTACCCAAATATTTAGTTCAGTTTCGTATATATTTAAATTTCATATAATTTTGGGTAAAATAACCAAATAAGTTAAATTGCACAAAAATGTAGCTTAATTACCCAAATATTTGATAAAATTGCCCAAAAATGAAGTTAAATTACTCAAATATTTAATTAACTTAAATATTTTTAGATAAATTACTCAAAAAATTAGCTAAATTATCCAAATATTTGGTTAAATTATATAAAAATGTAGCTAAATTACCCAAATATTAGGCTAAATTGCACAAACAGAAACATTAACTTATCAAACAAAATTTGGTTAGACTACCTAAATGTTTGGCTAATTATGTTAATATAATTTAATTAATTAAAAGCAGACAAACATTTGGTTGCATTAAACAAATATTTAGATAAATGACCCAAAGAACTTTGTTTAAATTTTGCTAAATATTTGTTTATACCACACGAATATTTGTAAATTGTAAAAAATTGACTTAATTACGAAAATATTTGGTTCTGCTACCCAAATATTTGTCTTAATTGAACAAAAATTTAGTTAAATTAACCATATATTTGGTTAACTTACACAAATATTTGGCTAAATGCCACAAACACTTAATTAAATTATCCAAAAAATTTAATTATACAACCAAAATTTAGGAATTATTTTAATAGAAGTAAATTTATTAAAATTATAGCCAAACAATTGGTTTTTGAGCATAAGTCAAATATTTGGAGAAATAAACCAAAAATGTGTATATTATATTAACCAAATAATTTGGTTGTGTTACCTAAATATTTGTCTCAATTTTATAAAAATTTGGCTAAATTAGCCATATATTTAGTTAATTTACCCAAATATTTGATTAAATGCCACAAACACCTAATTAACTTTATCCAAAAAAATTTGACTATACTACCCAAATGTTTGGCTAATTATGTTAATGTAATTGAATTTATTAAAATTAGCCAAAATAATCGAATACTTGGTTATACTTCCCAAATTTTTGTTTAAATTGATAAAAAGTTGATTAAATTAACCAAATATTTGGCTAAATTGCTCAAACACTTGTTTAAAATATTTAAAAAATTGGTTATACTACCCAAATGTTGGCATTATGTTAATATAACAGTATATTTATTAAAATAAGCCAAAGAAATGGTTGTTTTTGTCAAATAATTAGGAGAAAATATCTCGAAAATTTGTCGAAATTAGCGAAATATTTAGTTACGCTGTTCTAAGGTTTGTTTAAATTGCGCAAAAAATTGGTTAAGATACCAAAATATTTGGTTACCTTACCCACCATTTTTTTTGCATTTCTCAAATAATTAGGTTAGTTGCCTAAATATTTGGTTAAATCACCCAAATATTTGGATTGTTTAACAAAATATTTGAATAAGTCACCAAAAGATTTGGTTAGTTTAACCACATATTTTGTTAAATCACCTAAATATTTGATCACCAAAAGATTTAGTTAATTTTACCAAATATTTGCTTGCCATCCGATATTTGGTTTATTTAACCACATATTTGGTTAAATCACCTAAATATTGGATAACCAAAAGATTTAGTTAGCTTTACCAAATATTTGGTTGCCACCCAAATATTCGGTTAACTCACCTAAATTTTTTTGCCCCAAAAGATTTGGTCAGTTTAACCAAACATTTGGTTATGATTCAAGTATTTGACTATAAATCACCCAAATGTTTGGTTAGTTAAAGAAAATAAATATTCAAGTGATTTAACCGAATATTTGGGTGAATTAACAAAATATTTTTGTTAAACTAACCAAATACTTGAGTGACAACCAAATATTTGGTTTAAATATTTGGATGCTAACCAAATATGCGATTAAACAAGCCAAATACTTGGGTGCCAACCAAGTAAAACAGTCACCAAAAAGATTTGGTTAGTTTAACCAAATATTTGGTTGTCACTCAAGTGTTTGGCTTGTTTAACCAAATATTTGGTTAAGTCAACAAAATATTTGATTAAATCAATCCAAAAGTGTGGTTAAATTAAACAAACACAGTCTAAATCAAATATTTGTTTAATTAAACCAAAAAAAACGAATAGAAATAAACTGAATGCATACCCAATGCTTTCTTCGATCATAAGCCGAATTTTCTCATGTTTGGTGGTTGAATTATTATGAACGAGATTTGCAAATTTCCCAGTGATGACGTCCCTAAAGAGATCCTCATTATGAAAACCATTTGATACGCGTGACGATTGTGAAATTGGCGTCACCGGAGCACGTTGTTGGGTTTCCATATTCGTTTTGACGTCGGCGCCTTCACCGGCAACGACATTATTCCCCTCGACGTCAATTTTTTCACGTTTTACCCTCGTATTATTAAATGCAGCAGAAGCAGCAGTAGCAGTAGCACCACCACCACCACCATTACCACCACCACCCCCCGTTACAATCATTACTGCTTCTTGATGACTCTGAACACTCATTTCCCTACCCCCCAAAAAATACAATAAATCCCCCCCCAGAGCAATGAAAAAAAATTAATAAAAAAAAAAAAATTCAGATTTTCACCAACACACCCGGGTATTCTGCTTCTACTCCCATTGGCTCATAATCAGCTGTAGCTAATGCACAATTTGCCAGTAGCGCAAAGCGCTTACTGTTTGCGCGAGCCAATTCGCTTGATAGCGAATATATTTCCAAATTAATAACATAACTCATTATTTTCGAGAATATCAGTTTATTTCACCGCACACTCTCTAACCCCCCTCCCTTTAATTAGTGGTGGGGGTTTGGGTAGGTTATGAAAAACACTTTATTATATACAAAACTAAAAACACTTAAAGTAACCGCGATCGTGGTGATGTTCCTGGAACGAAAATAGAGTAATTTCTTGGTCCAATTAACACTCCAATGAGAATTAACATTGCCGTGTAAATCGATGTTAAGTCACAAGGTAAATTTCTCATATAATTTTAGTGTGAAAATACACTGTTTTCATCGGGGGGGAGAAAAAAAAATTTTTTTTTTTTATCGACAACCATAAAGGGGGAAGTCGGCGCGAATCGCGAGACACCAAAAGCAGTAGACCTCCTGTGAGACAAGACAACAAACACAATAGAGAGTGCTGCCGAGTATCAAGGGATATTTTCAAAACGCGGGAAATTTCCACCAATTGGATGTTGTACTTGGGGAAACTTTATTTTCAGTAGCCAATCAGAGGGGTGTACTATTCGAATTCTATTTGTTATTGTTGAGAGTTGGAGGCGCATTCTATTGGCTCGTTATCGTAACTAGTTTTTTGAAATTTTTGTTTTTGTTTACCGAACTTGGAATATTAAACAACTACTATTAACAGATTGATCGAGAAATTTTTTTTATTAATTAATTAATTAATATCAATAATATTTATTGTAATATTATTTGTTTCTTGTTATTTATTTCGAATATAATTTCGATTTCTACTTTATCGACTCGTCTCGAGTAAATATGAATATTTCCACCAATCACGCGCGAGCACTTGGAATTCTTCTCTGGTTCCAAGGGAAATTTCTTGTCGTCTTCTCTCGACTCTCGCCGGTGTAATTTAAAAGAAAATGGATAATAATTTTGAATTATTGTTTTTACAGGACTAGTTTATCCAAGAGGCCGTTTAATAAGAAGAAGAAGCAAAAAATTGGTTTTTAATAAAGATAAATCGTAAAAAAAACTTAATCTCCATTTGGACTTGCATAATTCAAGTTCGAAAGAAAACTGCTCTTTAGCTCAATTTTTTGGTAGGTATCTTCATCAAAGTAAATTTCTAAAGGCAATATTTATACTTTCAATTTGGAAGATTGAGAGAAATAGACTAATTTTTGTTTATTTTGTTTTTGTCCGTTTGTTCTTGTATTACAAAATTTACGCCGCGTACGACAATAATCAAAACTAAATTTTTTGTATATTTCTCTCATTTCTGTTTTCTCCTCTTTGTCGTCTATTTTCCACGTCGAAAAACATGAGTGAATTATCACGTTTCTAATGTTTGTATAATAGTTGCTAACATGATGAAATATGAAATTTATCGTTGAAATTTAACAAATTAATTAAATTGTCAACAAACCGCATTTATCATTAACGAATCAAGTAAGTATCAATATTTTATTTTTAATTCAATAAAATCTAAATTCCCCTGTTTTGAGGTTAGAAAAATAAATTTTTAAACGTTTGTTTTGTCCTAATAATTCATTTCTAAGTTTAAAATTCTACATCTCGGGATTCAGAATTTTTAATTTCTAAGATTTAATTTTTTTGTTTTAGAATGTAAACGAAAATTTCTTTAATTAATAAATGTTGCTTTTCGTTTCGATTTATTTGAATGTAATTTATTTGGTACGATATAATTTATTTGGTAGATATAATGTTATAAGGACTATTTTCATCATTTAATAAAAAGTAAACAAAAATTATAATATAACTGACATTTCTCGTGTGCAAATAATTTTTCGTGGTGAGAGAAAAAAATAAAATTGCTGTTTCTTATTTCTTTAAGCAAATGATGAACGTGCATCTGTGATTTTCTGAATATTGTGTTTTGAAGGTGTTAGAAAAAATTTCATTGCAAACACAAATATTATCGGTAAGTAAAAATTTTAATTTTAGTTTTTATTACAAAAATTTATTATGACATTGTTAACGGTAAATTTTAAGGTTAGGTGAAAGAAATAATGAAATTTATGACATTAAAGAATTAGAAAAATTATAAATTCTCTTTTTAAATTATAATTATTTATTAGTTAGCTATTATAATGTTAATTACGATTAAATAGAATAATTATGGTTTATTGCTACAATTAATTATAATTATTTACTAATTATGTACAAAATTATTTTTATTTATAAAAAATAGAAAATTGTTAATTTTCAAAAAAATTATGATTAAAAAAATTAAGAAAATTAAGTTATTAATTATTAAAATTATTTAATTATATAACTATTTCTGTGCTATTAATGATATAAGTATAGTTATTTAAACAATAATGATAATTTAAATATATAATATTAAAAAGATTTAACTAAAAATTGAAATTTTTCAGATTAAAAGGGAGAGAATCAAAAATGTTTTCGAAACTTTTAATGGCGAACAAGTCATGGAGACGACTTCAGAATATAACGAAAATTGAAAAATTCTACAGTTCACAACCATCGCCTCGTATTGAGACGAAAAGAAAGACGACAAAAATTTTGGACTCAAAATATGAAGTTGGCAATGTGATTGAGGGTTTCAAAGTAACGGAAACATCATCTGTTGATGAAATGTTTTTACACGCAATAAAACTCGAACATTTAAGAAGTGGTTCACAATATTTGCATTTACAACGTGACGACAGTAATAATGTATTTTCCACTGGTTTTCGTACGACACCATTAAATTCCACTGGACTGCCGCATATTCTCGAGCACACCGTTTTATGTGGCAGTGAAAAGTATCCCTGTCGTGATCCATTCTTCAAAATGCTACGTCGCTCATTGGCGACATTTATTAATGCAATGACTGCGCCCGATTATACATTTTATCCATTCTCCACTCAAAATCCCAAGGACTACAAAAATCTCATGTCTGTCTATCTTGATTCGGTTTTTCGACCAAATCTCCGTTATTTGGACTTTTTACAAGAAGGTAAATTTTTTTACAATTATTACTTATCAGGGATTTTTATTAAAAGTACTGGAGAAAATTAAATTTTTAGAATTTATAAAAAAATTATAAATTTTTGTGTTTTTTTTGGTTTGACTAAAACTATAAAATTGCCAAGAATTCTAATACAAACCCTTCAATTTTTTCTATTTCTAACAATAATTTCTTTTTAACTACCTTAATTCTTTGAACAACTATCATAAAATTATTACTTTTAAATTATTTCATGAATAATTTTACTTAATTTCAAAATTAATTGGATTTCAAAAGAGTTGCGTTTACAATCTTCATAAATAGATGAACTTGAAAGATTTCAATTTGAAATTTTAGAAAATATCAATTTTTAATGAATTTAAATAGAAATTTAAAGAAGAACTGATTAGAAATTCAATTATTTTCAAAAGTGATAAACTTCTTCGCATAACTTTCAATTATGTTCAAAAAATTTTTTTAAATTCTCCTCAAAATTATAATTATTTTTATAAATAATAAAATTCTTCAAAATTCAATTATTTTCGAAAAATTAAAAAAATAAAAATTTTAATAAAATTTCACAGGAATTCAAATTAGTTACCAATTTTTTTTATAAATTCGGACCAATTCAATTATTTTTAATTTTTTAATTAAGTTTCTCGAAAGAATTCAAAGAAATTCAGAGAATTGAAAAAATTAGTTCTGAGAAATTCAATTAATTTGTAAAAATTTAAATAAAATTCTTTTAAAAATTCTATTATTTAAAAATTTCTATTATTGAATTTTTGACAAAACTCTTTACAAGATTTAATTAATAAAATTGTGGTTTTAATAAAATTTTCCGGTACAATTCAATTATTTTCAATACAATTCTTCTTAAGAATTTAATTATTTTTACTTAAATAATACATTTTTTTAATGGGAATTCAATTATTGAAAAAAAGAATAAAATTCTTCCTAAGAAATTAATATATTTTCATAAATAATAAAATTTTTCTCGAGAATTCAATTATTTTTAAAAATTTAAATAAAATTATTCACAAGAAATTAATTATTTTCATAAATAATAATATTTTTCTCCGGAATTCAATTATTGTCACAAATAAAATTCTTCACATAAATTCAATTCTTTAAAAAAAGTTTTAATAAATTTCCTTGCAAGAATTCAATTATTTTCATAAATAACAAAACTTATCGCAGAATTTCAATTATTTTTTATACAATTTTGAATAAAATGATAGAAAATTGAATTTATTCTTTATTCAATTATATTTTAAATTTTTGATCAAATTCTTCATTAAAATTCAATTTTAAGAAATATTCAATTATTTAATCAATTTGAAATTTTTGTATTTAAATAATTGAATTCTCGAGAAATTTTCTTTAAAAAATTGAATAAAAAATGAATGTCACTTAAAATTTTAAATTGAAAAATTGAATAATAATTGAAAAATAATAATAACAATAATTAAAAAATTCAATTATTTTTTAAAATAATGGAATTTTTCACAAGAGTTCACAAGAGTTTTTATTTAAAAAACTTTTAATAAAATCAAATTCAAGAATTCAATTATTTTTAAAAATAATGACATTTTCGCTGGAATTCAATTATTTTTAAAATTAATGAAGTTTTCGCTGAAATTCAATTATTTTAAATACAATTTTAATTGAATTCTAGGGGAAATTAAATTATTTTTAAACATTTTTTAAAAAGTTTTCGAAAAAATTTAATAATATCAATAAATAATAAATTTTTTCATAGAAATTCAATTATTTTAAATACAATTTTAATAATATTCTTCTTAAAAATTCACTTATTGTTTAAAATTTTGCAAAAATTTAATTATTTGCAGAAATAATAAATTTTTAATTAGTTTTTCAGAGAATTTTTACAAGATTTTTAAAAATAATTGAAATTTTCGAAGAAATCAATTAAAATTGTATTGAAAATAATTAAAATCCTGAGAAGAATTTTATTATTTATGAAAATAATTGAATTCCTGCGAAGAATTTTATTATTTTGTGTTTTAAATTGAATTTTTGCGAAGAATTTTGTGAAAACTTTTGAAAATAATTAATTTTTTTGCAAAGAATTTTAGTAAAAGTTCTGAAAGTAATTTAATTCTTACTATATGAATTTTATTAATTTTTTAAAATAATTGTTTCCCTGCTAAAAATTGTATTATTTTCTAAAAATATTTGAATTCCTGTGAATAATTTTATTATATTTTTTTGCAAATAACTGAATTTCTATAAAGAATTTTATAAAAAGTTTTGAAAATAATTGAATTTTTGACATGAATTTTATGAAAATTTTTGAAAATAATTGAATTATTGCGAAGAATTTTAAAAAAATTTCTCAAAATAATTGAATTTTTTCGAAGAATTTTGCTATTTATTTATAAAGTTAATTGAAATAATGACCACAATTTTTTTTTAGATTAAAAAAAAAAATTATTTATTATTATTATTATTATTATTTAAAAAAAAAAATTATATTCAAATTTTTTTATATAAATACTTTACTAGAATTTAATGATTAAGTTTCAGTAGATTAATTTAAAAAGAAAAATTATTAAAAAAGTTAGGAAACAAAAAGCAAACAAACAATTTTTACCTTTCTGTTTATTTTAATATTTTAATTTAATAATTAATAAATTAGGTTACAGACTCGAGCACAAGGATGTGAACGACAAAACATCGCCAATAATTTTCAAAGGCATTGTTTTCAATGAAATGAAGGGTGTATTTGTTGAGAATCAAAATAGTTTTATAGTGAAATTTATAAATTTAATTCTACCGAGTCATACGTATGGTGTTATCGCCGGTGGTGATCCACTTGAAATAGTGAAACTCTCACACAAGGATCTTGTTGATTTTCATTCGTATCACTATCATCCATCGAATGCACGTTTCTATTCGTACGGTAATTTTCCATTGGAGGATCATTTGAAATTTTTAAACAACGAATATTTATCATCAGTGAGGGCAATTGATTCAAATGTAACGTCCGTACCATCGGAGAAACGTTGGTTAGAGCCAAGAAAGGAGCATATGTTTGGAAGACACGATCCAATGATTTCCGATTCCGAAAGACAGAATTCAATGGCAATTGGCTTATTGTGCAGTGATATTAACGATTTACAGCTGACATTCGATTTACACGTTCTCTCGCAATTATTACTCAAGGGACCGAATTCGGCATTTTATAAAAGTCTCGTCGATTCTAATATTGGAACTGGTTTCAGTCCCGCTACTGGTTTCGATTCACAATTAAAGGACACGCTTTTCATTGTTGGCTTGCAGGTAATTTTTAGTTCTTTTCGTATTTTTCTATCTCTTAAAATTATAATCATTGTTTATTTAAATTATTTTAATTATTTATTTATTATTTCAATCAATTATTTAAAAAAAATTGATTTACTATTTACTACAATTTTTTACGTTACGCTATCATTTGGGTCCTTTTTTAGATTTCAGCCACTAAAAGCTCTTGGTTTTTTTTACAATTTCCACTACTTTAAATTTGCTAAAAGAAATAAAAAAATTATTCTCAAAAATTATAATCAAATTCTTTAAAACGATTCAATTATTTTCAAAAAATATTCAAAAATTCAATTTTCAATAATTTTCATAAAATTTCGCTAAAAAATTCAATTATTTGAAAAAAAATTGATAAAATTTTGCTAAAGAATTCAATTATTTAAAAATTAAAATTCATAAAATTTCGTTAAAGAATTCAATTATTTAAAAATTAAAATTCAACCAAAATTCAATTATTTTCGTAAATAATAAGACTCATCACGAGAATTCAATTATTTTCAAAACTTCTAATAAAATTCTTTGCAGAAATTCAATTATTTGCAAAAAATAATAAAATTATTCACAGGAATTTAATTATTTTCAAAAAAAATAATAAAATTCTTAGCAATAAAACAATTATTTTTAAAAATGAATAAAATTCTTAGTAAGAATTGAATTATTTTTAAAAAATTATTAATATTCTTATCAGGAATTCAATTATTTAAAAACATTTCAAAAAATTCTTCACAAGAATTTAATTATTTACCAAAATTAATTGAATTCTTTACAGGAATTGAATTATTTTTGCAAGTAATAATTGAACTCTTCATAGAAATTGAATTATTTTCAAATATTAATAAAATTCATAGTAAGAATTAAATTACTTTCAAAACTTTTACTAAAATTCTTCGCAAAAAAATCAATTATTTTCAAAAGTTTTCACAAAATTCTTGGCTGGAATTCAATTATTTTTAAAAATTAATCAAATTTGTCACATTTATTCAATTCTTTTTAAACACTTTAATGAAATTTTGGCGCAATAATTCAATTATTTTCATAAATAAGAAAATTCATCGGAAGAGAATTCAATAATTTTTAATATAATTTTACAGAAATTGATCAAAAAATGTAATTATTCTTAAAAATTCAATTTCAATTCCTAGAAAAAATCAATTATTTACAAAAATATTAGAATTTTTCACAAGAATTCAATTGTTTTCAAATATTTTAATAAAATTGTTGAAATGAAATCAATTATTTAAAATACAGTTTTAAATACATTTTTTCTTGGAAATTCAATTAATTTAAAAATTTCTAATAAAATCATTCGCAAGAATTCAATTATTTTCAAAAGAAATAAAATTCTTCGCAAAAATTCAATTATGTTAAAAAATTTAAGAAAATTCTCGTCAAAATATCAATTATCTTTATAAATAAAAAAAATTCTTCTCTGAAATTCAATTATTTTTCAAAAATAACAAAATTTTTCACAGAAATTCAATTCTTCTTAAACATTTTAATAAAATTTTTCGCAATAATTCAATTATTTTCATAAATAATTGAAATTCTTCTCAGGAATTTAATTATTTTTAAAAATTCTAATAAAATTCTTTGCAACTATTCAATTATTTTCATAAATAATAAAATTCATCGCAGGATTTTAATTATATTTAATAAAATTTTACAGGAATTAATTTCAAATATTTTACTAAAATTGTTCGAAAAAAATCAATTTTTAAAAATTTTAATATAATTCATTAAAAGAATTCAATTTTTTAACAATATTTCAATAAACTTTGATAATAAAATTATTAATTAAAAATCTTTAACAAAATCGATTATTTTAAAAAAACATTCAAAGAAATTCTTCAAAAGAATTCAAATATTTTTCCAAAAGTTTTTTAAGATAATATTTGGGAATTTAATTATTTTTAAAAATGTTGATAAAATTCTGGTTCAATTTTAAGAAATAATCAATTATTCTATAATTATTTAGTTTTGTATTTAAATAATTGAATTCTTGTGGAACTTTTCTAATAAAAAATTGATTTTAAAATGAATTTCAGCTACAATTTTAGATTAAAATTGAATATTAAGAATGCGTTATAATATAAATTTTTAGAAATAGATAAATTTTCAAATGTTTTTAAATTAAAATTATTTAAAAATTTTAATTCCAGTGGGAAAATAAATAAGTATTTAATATATTTATTGAACGGAAATTATTCCAGTAAAACTAATTTAATTTAGAAATTATGAAAAAATTAATCTTTCGAAAAATTATAATTAAATTTTTTCAAATATAGAGAAATTCTCTTTAAAATAAAACATTATTTAAATTTCCATTCAATTGGAAATTTTGTCAAATTGAAAAAAATTTTATATTTGAAAAAAATTCATTTTTTTACTTTCAAAAATTATTTTTAAAAATAATTGAATTTTCGAAGAATTCTAACTAAAAATTTGGAAAATAATTGAATTTTTGATAAAAATTTAGAATTGAATCTTTATTACCAGGATAAGAAAAACTGACTATTTTTTTTTTGGAAATCAGGAAAATAAAGAGTCAAATTTTTGTCAGTTTTCTGAGTTGACTAAAACGAGTTTTTTTTAGTTGTCAAATTTAATTTTTCGATAGCCACTTTTTTTTACTACTTTTTTCAATCTAAAAACTACTTTTTGCTACTTTTTTAAAATTAATTATTGAGTGCGAAGCCGGTAGCTCTTTAAATAAATAAAAATAAATAAATCAATAAATTTAAATAAATAAATAAATTTTTTTATTTAAATTTATTTATTTATTTATTTATTTAAATCTATTTAAATAAATAAATTTATTTATTTAAATCCATTTAAGTAAATAAATTATAATGATAACAGCAGCATAATGAAAATACTATTATTAAAAATTTGTTTGTAATTTTCAAGGGAATGAGAGTGGAGGACTTTCCAAGAATGGAAAAAGCCTACGAGGAAACAATACAAAAAGTAATGAAAGAGGGTTTCGAGAAAGATCACGTGGCCGCTGTTTTACACAGTATTGAATTGCACGTTAAACATCAGTCGTCGAATTTCGGTATGAATCTATTGTTCAATATAATGCCACTTTGGAATCATGATGGCGATATTATTCAATCGTTGCGTATAAACGATGCTCTCGAGAGATTTAAACTTAATTTCGCCGAGAATCCTCGTTACCTGCAAGAATTGGTGGAGAAATATTTTTTCAAAAATACACATCGTTTAACATTAACAATGTCGCCAAATGAAAAACATGGCGAGGAATTGGCAAATGCCGAGAATCAATTGCTCGCGGAACAACTTGAGAAATTAACAGAGAACGAGAAAAATGATGTCTTCGAGAAGGGACAAGAATTACTCAAATATCAGGGAAAAACGGAGAATGTTGAAGTACTGCCGAGTTTGATGATCGAGGATCTTAAGAAGGATGTAGAGAGGTGAAATTTTCAAAATTATTTTGTTATTAATATTTATTATTATTATCATTATTTTTATTATTCCAAGGCTCGAACCAGTGAAAGTATTTAAAAATAAAAAATACGGAATTTACGGACCAAAACTAAAAAAAAATTATTGAAGAATTTTATTATTTTTCTAAATAATTGGATTTTTCAAGAATTTTATTAAAATTTTTAAAAATAATTGAATTTTAGAGAATAATTTTATTATTTATAAAGATAATTATAATTATAATTATTATAATTATTTTTAATACTATCATTCTTTTTATTTTTCTAATCATCATCATCATTTTTTTCAGATACAACATTCAGGATCTAAAAATGAATGGAGTTCCAGTTCAAGTATCACTACAGCCAACAAATGAAGTCTGTTACTATCGCGCTATTTTAAATACTAAAAATCTATCGCCCGAATTGAAGGATGTCCTGCCAATTTTCAATCAAGTTGTGGCAAAAATGGGCACCGAGAACTACGACTACAGAACTTTTGATCAAATGATTCAGCTAAAGACTTCGGGTCTTGGTTTCGCGAATCATGTCGCCGAGCAACCGACAAGCGTGACATCCTACGAGGAAGGTGTGCTAATTGAATCATATTGCCTGCAACAGAATTCAAAGGCAATGTGGCAATTTTGGGAGGAATTATTCAATCGAGTGAAACTCACTGATCAAAAGCGATTTGAGACTTTAGTGAAAATGAGCGCCACCGATTTGACCAATGGAATCGCTAGCGCTGGACATCAGTACGCTCTGAGTAGCGCTGCGAGTTTGGTAATATAAAATTTGTAAATTAAAATGTACAGGGCTCGAACTAGATTCGTAAATCCCGTAAAAGTCTGTAAATTTTTTTAAAGTCCGTAAAAGTCCGTTTTTTTTTTGTAAAAAGGACCGCAAAGTTAGAAATGATTGCAGAAATTCAATTATTTTCGAAAGTAATAAAATTCTTTGCGGAAATTCATTCATGTTCAAAAGATCCTTTAAATTTTCAATCAAAATTTCAATTATCTTTATAAATAATAAAATTCTTCTCTAAAATTCAATTATTTTCAAAAACTTTAATAAAATTCTTAAAAAAAAATTATTCAATTATTTAGAGAAATAACAAAATATTGAATACCTTCTTCAAACGTATTCAATTATTTTTTATAAATAGTAAAATTCTTAGCAAAAATTCAATTATTTTTAATACAATTTTAATAAAATTTCATGAAATCAGAATTTAATTGTTTTTTTTAAATTTTTTATAACATTTTTCGTAAGAATTCAATTATTTTCTAAAATTTTAATAAATCCTTCGAAAAAATTCAATTATTTTTATAAATAGTAAAATTCATCGTAAGAATTAAATTGTTTTTCATAAATAATAAAATTCTTCTCTAGGAAAATCAATTATTTTCAATACAATTATTAAAAAATTCGATTCTATTTAATAAATTAAAGAAATTTTTCAAAAGAATTCAATTATTTTCTAAAAATGTTAATAAAATCAGAAGAATTAAATGTTTCATTGCAATTAATAAGAAACACGATTATAGTAAAAACTTGAAAGAAATTGTTTATATAAAATTCAATTACTTTGAAACTTTCAATTAAAATTATTAAAGAAACTTCATTATTTAAAAGAAATTCAAAGAAATTCTTCAAAAGAATTTAATTAGGATTATGAAACATTTTGATAAAATTCTTCCCAAAAATTCAATTATTTTCATAAATAATAAAAATCTTCGAAGAAATTCAATTATTATCAAATTTTTTAATAAAATTCTTTGCAAAAATTCAATTGTTTGGAAGTTTTTTATAAATTGTGTCTCGACAATTCAATTCTATTTTCATAAATAATATAAATTTTTTACAGAGATTCAATTATTTTCGAAAATAATAAAATTTTTTTTATGACTTAACTTATTTTCATAAATAATATAAATTTTTTACAGAGATTCAATTATTTTCGAAAATAATAAAATTTTTTTTATGACTTAACTTATTTTCATAAATAATAAAATGTTTACAATAAGTTAATTATTTTCAAACACAATTTTCATAAAATTTTTCGACAAAAATCAATTATTTAAAATGATTTTTATAAAATTCTTCGCTAGAATTCAATTATTTAAAAAAAAATTAATAAACTTCGCCGTAAGAATTCAATTATTTTTAAAAATTTTAATAAAATTCGTTGGAAGAATATTTTTAAAAACTTTTATAAAATTCTTCGAATCAATTCAATTATTTAAAAAAATACTCGGCAAAAATTTCAATTATTTTCAAAAATTTTCCTCAATTCAATGATCTTCAAATATCTACTATTTTAATTAAATTTTTCAAAAGAATTCAATTATTAAAAAAAATTTTAATGAAATTCTGCGCAAACATTTAATTATATATAAAATAATTAAAATTTCACAGGAATTCAATTATTAAAAATAAAATTTGTATCAATTTTTTTGAAAAAAAATCAACTATTTGGAAATTTTTTATAAAATTTTTCGCGTTAATTCAATTATTTTCGTAAATAATAAAACTCATCTCAAGAATTCAATTATTTTCAAAACTTTTAATAAAATTCTTTGCAGAAATTCAATTATTTGCAAATAATAATAAAATTATTCACAGAATTTCAATTATTTTCAGAAAATAATAAAATTCTTAGCAGGGAAACAATTATTTCTAAAAATTAATAAAATTCTTAGTAACAATTCAATTATTTTTCAAAAATTATTAATATTCTCATCAGGAATTCAATTATTTTAGACATTTCAAAAAAATTCTTCACAAGAATTGAGTTATTTATCAAAATTAATTGAATTCTTTACAGGAATTGAATTATTTTTGCAAATAATAATTGAATTCTTCACAGAAATTCAATTATTTTCAAATATTAATAAAATTCATAGTAAGAATTAAATTATTTTCCAAACTTTTACTAAAATTTTTCGCAAAAAAATCAATTGTTTTCAAAAGTTTTCACAAAATTCATCGCAAAAATTCAATTTTTTATAAATATAATATAATTCATCGCAGGAATTCAATTATTTTTAAAAATTAATAAAATATTTCACATTTATTCAATTATTTTCAATTAATTGTTTAAAAATTTGTTGATAAAATTCTTTATGAGAATTCAATTATTCAATAAATAATTTATTTTTGTATTTAAATAATTTAAATTCTATAGTTGGATTTTCTAATAGAAATTGATTTAAAAATGAATTTTAGTTAAAATTTCGAATAATAATTGAATATTAAAAGCATGAATTTTGAGAAATAATTGAATTCTAAAAAGGTTTCAAATTGAAATCTTTGCAAATTTAAATTGTTAACTAACAATTCTGTGAAATTAAATTTTTTTCAAAAGGTTTAATTTTTTTTTTGAAATTTTTTAAAGTTGTCATTTTCTAATATATATTTTATTGAAGAATTGACGAATAATCGACATTTTTTTGTAAAATTGAATTGTAAACAAATGGATTTGAAAATTCTTAAAAAGAAACTTTTTCGAAAATTATTAAAAATAATTGTTTTCAGAAGAATTTTAGTTGAAAATTCTAGAAAATTCTAGAAAATAATTGAATTGAAATGTTGAAAATAATTTTGAAGAAGTTGCAGTAACAAAATTCTTATAATATATAAAATAATGATTTTATCAATTTGCCATTTTTAATTATTATAAAACATGAAGAAAGCGATTATTCCGAGTCGAAAACTCGGAGTGATCGATCTCTTCATATTTTATAGTTATGAAAAAAATGTATAGTTTTAAGTAAAATTTTCTCTTATTTGACTCGCACTGGTTATATTTTTTTCAGTAATAATTAGTCCGTAAATGGTCCGTAATTTTTTAGTTTTGATCCGTAAAGTTCGTATTTTTAAATATTTTCACTGGTTCGAGCCTTGAATTTATAAAATTTATAGAATTTATAGAATATAAGATTTATAGAATAAAAATTAATTTTCTCATTTTTAAAAGGTGAGTCCAGTGATTAAAATGAAGGAGAATCTCTCAGGCCTGGAATTCATCACTCGAATGAAAAAAATCGCCCAACTCGACGACATGTCATCAATTTTGGAACAAGTTCAAAAAATCGGAAATCAAATTCTAAATAAATCTTGCCTTCGATCGGCACTTAATATTTCACCAGAAAATAAGGAGGAGATTATTGAAAATCTCGATAATTTCTATAAAACTCTCGATGGTACACCGACACTTTCACAAATCACCAACTCCCCAATCTCTTCAATTGAAGAAACAGGAATTCATCATTTAGTACCATTTTCCGTGAATTTCGCCTCAAAGGCAATTCTCACCGTTCCCTATACAAATCAAGATTCACCGATTCTCAGTGTTCTGGCGAAATTGCTAACAAATAATTATCTACATTCAGAGGTGAGGGAAAAAGGTGGCGCTTACGGTGGTGGTGCAAGATTATCATCAGACGGTATTTTTGCATTCTACTCATATCGCGATCCAAATTCAATAAAAACCCACGATATATTCGATGGTGCTTATGATTTTTTGAGAAATTACAAAATCACCGAGAGAGATTTATTGGAGGCAAAACTTGGATTATTTCAAGATATCGATTCACCGATACCGCCAAGTAATCGTGGCTTAATTAAATTTCTCTATGGAATCACGTACAATGATATACAAATGAGACGCGAGAGAATAAAGAGTGTGACGAGGGACGATATTATGAGAGTGGGGGAAAAATATTTGAAACCAAAGGCAAATAATGTGAAAGTTGGAAGAGCATTGATTGGACCGAAGAATGATGATTTGGGAAAGAGGAACGATGTGAAGTGGATTATTTCCAATGAAAATGAAAATTAAGTACTAAGTGAATTGTATATTGTAAAGTTTTTTTTTTTTTATTAATAAAGAGAATTTTTTTTTAATTGACTAAATTTCATTTTCCCTTAAAACTTTACTTTTTTTTATTATCATCTGTAATGATGTTTTACTTTTAGATAGAAATGAAAATGAGTAAAAATATCAAAAGAAAAGTAAAAGTAAATATTTGTATTCTTTATTTTTCTTACAGATTTTTTATTTGATTTCTAAAAAACAGAAAATGTAAAGAACAATAAAAATGGATTACGAATTATATTTTAAAGACGCTCTGAAATTTTTTTACGATTCACAATGGATTTTTAATACGCCAGTAACGGAAATATTAGTTAAAAATTCATTAGACAATTTCCCCGATGGTTGGCTTGATATTTTGCAAAATTTAAATAATGATGAATTAAATAATTTTGTTGCTGATAAAAAATACAAGGTAAAAACTATTTTTCTTTCTTTCTATTTGCTATTATATTATTATTATTATTATTTTTACGAATTAAAACTTCTAATTTTAGACCAATTGGCCGAATTCACTTATAAAATTTATAGAAAAATGTAAAGAAATTGATAGACTCGAAAAACCGAAACCTGAGCCAAATCTTCAACTTCCGAGTCTTTTCTTAAAGGGTTTGACACCAAAGAAGCAACATGAAATTTTATATCTCACGAATCTTGTTCGTAAACAATGCTTAGAGGAGAATATTTCTACTATTGTTGATTTTGGAGCAGGTTTAGTAAGTTAAAAGAAAATCATACAGAAGACATTTTTTCAGAAAAGAAATTTTTTCAAAATCCAATTTAGAAATTTGAAAAGAAATAAAGAGAAAACAATTTTTTTTCTAGGGCTACGTGTGTCAATTACTACACTATTTATACAATTACAAAATTCTCGGTTTGGAATCGAATAAAAAAAATGTGGAAATCGCTGAAAAACGACAAAAAATATTCTATAAAAATTCAATAAATCACGTAAAATATTCTCAATGTGAAATAAATGAATTTTCTCTCGATACAATTCAAGAAAAATTAAAAAAAGAATTCAGTGATAGTTTATTAATTAATGAGAAAATTTGTCTAATTGGTCTACATGCATGTGCCGATCTCAGTGTTTCAATAATGAAAATTTTCACACAATTTGAAAATGCACGTCTGTTAATATTATTGTCGTGTTGCTATCATAAACTATCGATGACTGAAGAAATGGTCAACAATACGATACAACAAGATAGTAAAGAAGAACACAAAGAAGAGGGGAAAATGGAACAAAATGAAGATGAAGAAAAATTAGAAGAAGAAGATGAAGAAGAAAATGAAGAAAGAATGAAACAAAGAGAAGAAAAAATAAAACAATTAGAAGAAAGAGAAGAAGAGGAAAAAGAATTTTTTCCACTATTTCCACTCTCTATGACCCTGAAGAATGCTATTCAATCATCAAATTTAAATTGCAATTTTATGCGAAGAACATTTCTACGTTTAGCGTGTCAAGAGCCAGCGGAACGTTGGCGAGGAATGTCAGCAAAATCACACGAAAATCATTCATTTCACGTGATTGCCAGAGCTGTTCTTCAACTTTATGGATTTAGAAGTATTTTTAAATAAAATTTTAATAACATTTCACGAACGAATACAATTAGTTTCTAAAATTTTAATAAATCCTTCGAAACAATTCAATTATTTTTTTTAAATAGTAAAATCTTTGCAAAAATCTAATTATTTTCAAAACAAAATTCATGAAGCAATTCAATTTTATTTATAAATTTCGAAAAAATCAATTATTTTCTACAATTTTAATAAATTTTTCGAAAAAATTCAATTATATTTATATAAACAGTAAAATTATTTGCAAAAATTCAATTATATCCTAGAAAAAATTTCAGGAAAGACTTCGATTTTTTTCTTAATTCGTTATAAAAATTTTAATAAATTATAAAATTCAATTATTTTCTAAAATTTTAATAAATTCTTGTAAAAAAATTGAATTATATTTATAAATAGTAAAATTTTTGCAAAAATTCAATTATTTTCAAAAAAAAATTTCACGAAAGAATTCAATTTTTTTTTAAATCGTTATAAAGTCTACAAAAACTCAATTATTTAAAATAAAAAAAACGAAATAATTTAATTTTATTTATAAATAGTAAAATTCTTTTGGAAAATTTAAATATTTTTAATACAATTTTAAGAACATTTTTATAAAAGAATTCAATTTTTAAAAACTTTTTAACAATATTTTTTGAAAAAATTTAATTATTATCATAAATTTTTAATAAATCCTTCGAAACAATTCAATTATATTTATAAAAAATAATAAAGTTCTTTGCAAAAGTTCAATTATTTTTTTAAAAAAATGTCACGAATGACCTAAATTTTTTTCTTAATTCGTTATAAAATTTTTCAAAAGAATTCACAATTATTTTCTAAAATTTTAATAAAAATCAAGAATTAAATTTTTAATTTCAATTATTAACAAACACGATTATTTTAAAATCTTTAAAGAAATTGCTCATAAAATCCAATTACTTTTCAAAAATTTTAATTAAAATTACGAAAGAAACTCCATTATTTAAAAAATAATTAAAAGAAATTCTTTAAAAGAATTTAATTAGAATTTTCAAAATTTTTAATAATTTATTCACGAGAAGAATTAAATTAATCTGCATCAATACATTAATTTTAAAATTGGAATTTTTAAATTAATAAATTAATTTAATTTTTTTAAATTGCCGTTTTTTAACGTCTTTGCCACCTTTTTTAACTCTTCAAACCTGTCTTAATGCCATGTTTCCCTCAATTGAGGTTTATTTTTTAGAATGGGTAAATTTCTTACTAGCTGCGTAGCATTTTTTTTAAGACAGGTCAATTCTTCTTTTTATAAGTATACATAGATCCCTTTCAAGTTTTTCTTTTCTGCCTGCGAGGCATGAAGTATTTCTTTGTTTAGTCTCATGAGGTATCAAGAGGGGTTTGTTTTTACAATTCCTTAGATATTTTTTATTACATAATTTACATACATTTTTTAATTATATAAAATACAACAATATTAAAACAGTAATGAAGAGAATTTTCTAATTTTCAGATGAGTTACAACTGAAGAAGTTGGTGCAGAAAGGAACTCGTAAATCTCAATGCGAAAATTTTCCAATGTACCTGAAGGATTCGTTAAAAAGATACAAATTCATTCCAAATGGAAAGAAAGGTTGATTTTTCGATTTTCTTTTTAAGGCGTAATTATAACTGAAAAAAATAAAAAGGATAAAATGATACATAATAAAAACAAAAGTATTCAAATAGAAAATTAATTAATTGAAATAATAATTAACATTCAATTACTATTTTTATTATTTAATTTGTTTTATTTATTTTAATTGAATTTGTTCCCTTTATGCAGATTTACCATCGAATATTGAACAGGAAGTGACGAATCTGTGGACGTTGAATGAGTCGAAACTGGAGTGCGCCGAAATTTACACGGGACTTCAACTTCTCCTACAAAGTCCAGCCGAGTCCTTGATTCTCGAGGATCGAATTGTCTGGCTACGGGAGCAAGGTTTCAACGCTGAAATTCATCCCGTAATGGAAAAGACACTGTCACCACGTTCTCACGCAATTGTTTCGTTGAAGAATAATAAAAAATCCATCAGTTGACAAAAAAGAAAATTATAATACTTTCCTTCTCTTTCCCTTGACAAAGTTAATCGCACTTTGTATTTACAAATTAGACTACCTATAATTATTGAATTAAATTATCTAAATTAAATTTTTAAACAAATTTTCCCAAATTTTCTAGAATTGAACATTTTTTTGCCGCCTTTTAATTATTTTCAAAGCGGTAAAAAGATTTCAGTTCGTTTCAATTTTATGTACTTAAAGAAAAAGAAAAATTACGGGGGAAAATTTTAATATTTAAGTCTTTTATCGTCCGTAAGGATGAATTTGCGAGGCTGCTTTAATATTGGTCTTAATTGTACTCGGTGCTTTTGTCATTTGACCTGAAAGCAAAATAAAACAAAAAGTTAGTTTATTTTTAAAAAAGGAAACAAAGGAAAAATAACTAAAAAATAAAACGAATAGAAATAGAAACAAAAGGTAAAAAAAAGAAAAGCGAAATAGAACGAATTACCCATTGGACCTTGACCACCAGGTTGGCCTTGACTTCCAGGTCTTCCGACCATCATTCCTCCAGGTCCCGGCGATACTCCAGGTTGAACCATTTGAACCGAATCGGACTAAAAATAATTTTTCTTTTATTTACTTTCCCTGCTTTTTACGGAGTTTTATTTTAATACTAATATTAATTTTATTTTAATAGTAATACTAATTTTATTTTAATACTAATACTAATAATAAAATTGAATAAAAATAAATTAAAATAAAATAAAAAACTAATCAATGAAATAATTTTTGAGGCGAAAAAATGTCAAGAAAAATTTAAAAATTAAGGGACAGAAGTAAAAATAAGGTTTTTTTACCTTGAGACCTTTTCCCATTCCAATTGCCGCAACGAGAGCATGTGTATCGGCGGCGCTACTCGTTTGCGCTTGTGCCGCACGTGTTCCAGCCTCACTTTCCCATTCCTCACGCGCTTTATTCGCAATATCCCAAACATGTCCAATTACTTTTGTATACTGCGCGACTTGTTTCTGAAAAATTCATTCACAATTTTGTTACCAACATTTTTTTTTTTGTTTTTATTCCTACATTTTTGAAAAGAAATAAATAAATCATAGTGATGTTAAGTAAAATTATAAATCAGTGCAATGAAAAAAAAAGATAACGAAAAAAAGAGAAAATAATTTTCTATGCTTTGAAAAAAAGAAAAAATCATTTTCTATGCATTTGAAAAAAAAATAGAAAAAAATCATTTACTATGCATCAAAGAAAAAAATAAATAAAGAGAAATATTATTTTTCTAAGCGTTAAAAAAATGAAAATAAATGAATTTGTTTTTCTAAACATTTAAAAACATAAATAAAAATATAAAATTACTTTTCTAGGCGTTAAAAAAATAAAAGAAATCAAAAAATTTCTAATTACTCTTCTGAGTGTGGAGAAAAAGTAAATAAAATTATTTTTCTAAGCCTTAAAAAGGTATAAAAAAAAGTACTTATTAAAAAAATTAATTATTCTAAACGTTAAAAAAAGTAAATCAATAAATAAAATAATTAAAAATTGAAGCGTTAAAAAATTAAATAACACTAGAAAATATTTTTCTATCGCATAATAAAATATGAGCAATATTTTGAAACTTATATTAAATTAAATAAAGTCATTAAAATCAATGAAATCAAATAATTTAACAATGAAATGTACAAAAATAATTGCGAAAAAAAGTTATTTCTAGCTCCTCGCAAATAATTTCCTTTCAATTTTTTTTAATAAGCGAGAGTGACACTAAAAAAAATGAATTTTTTTTAAAGAAAAAAACCATAGGAGCTTACATTGCAGTCCTAGTTGTCGTTTAGATTGCAAAATTAACAGAAAAATAAAAGATTATATTTTGGTAAATTTTAAGAAAAAATAGTTTCTTTTTGAAGTCAATTTAGAAGAAAAAAAAAGAAAAATTAAAGATTAGAAAAAATGTGTATATATTTAATATTTTTCTAAAGAAACGTTCTTTTCTTCTGTAAAAAAAAAGACGTATATATTTATAAATATAAAAGACAAATTTTTTAATATAAAAAACAAAAAAGACGCATATATTTATAAATATAAAAAAATATTAAAATATAAAAACATTCAAATAAAAGAGTTAAAATACAAAACAATTCAAATAAAATAGTTAAAATACAAAAAAACTCAAATAAAAGAGTTAAAATACAAAAAATTCAAAAAAAAAGTTAAAATACAAAAAAGATTGAAATAAAAGAGTTAAAATACAAAAAAATTCAAATAAAAGAGTAAAAATACAAAAAAAATTCAAATAAAAATATATAAATATAAAAAATTTTTGAATAAATGTGTTAAAAATAGAAATAACGGAATAAAAAATTAGTTTTTTATAAATAGAAAAAACAATTTCCAACAAAAAATAGTTTTTCGAATTAAATATATGTTTTCTAACATTTTTCCATTAAAAAAACGACTATTTTTTGTATTTAAACAAAACTATTGTTAAAAGAAACGATTAAAGATTTTCTTATAGTAAAAAAATTGTTCATATTATAAAAATTAACTAATAATAATAATCGAGTTATAAAATATAATTTTAAAAATAAAAATTTTTCTACTTCTAAAAAATAAAAATAATTAATAATTATTCTTTGAAAAATGAATTTTTTTTTGTTTGTTTTAATGTTTGCTTACATGAGCGGAATCATAACTGAGATTCGCCGCTTTTGTTTCCAATGTTGTCATTTTTGCCTCAACATTTGGATCGGGCTTTGTTCGCAAATAATCGGGCACCAAATCGTGTGCGAAAACCGTTATTCTTCCCTCGGTCATTCGTATCAAATCATCATCCTTCTCGGGACTCAAGTGCAATGGTAATACCGTCAAATTCCTCAATGTTGGCGATTTTTCATGACTCAATAATTTCGTCAGACTTGTCAACTTTTTGTTTCCAAAATTTGTAAAAGAAAGAGAACAATTAATAATTAATTAAAAAAAAATTATAGAATTTACACTTATTAATAATTTTGTAAATTTCTATATAAAAAATGAATAAAAAACAATAAGAGTTTTAAATTTTATTTATTTAATAATTTTTATTTAATTGAAAAAGTTAGTAATTAATGAAACAAAATTTATTAATTTTAATTTAAAAAAAAAATTGAAAATTTAAACTTATTATTAATTTTATAAATATTTCCTTTTTTTATTTTATTATAAAATTATTAATATTTTTAATAATTTTATAATAAAATAAAAAAAGGAAATGTTTTTTGTGTTTTTGCGGCAAAACAATTAAAATAATACTTACATGACCGGAAATAAGAGCAAAATTATCGAGAAAACTCGGCCAATTAAGTGTTTCATATTCGTGCTCCAATTTGAAAATCATCCCAGCGATTGATGATTTTAAATCATTAACTCGAGCAATTATTGCCTCCAAAGAGGCGTCCAATTGTTTTTCCTCTCTCTGCATTTTTTTCTATTTTTATTTCGCCGAAAAACTTGTTCTAAATTTCCCAAAAAAAGATTTTAATTTAATTGAAAATTTCCCTCTTCCAATAAAAAAAAAATTAATATAAATTTAATAAACTTAACAATAATGAGAAGAACTTTAAATTATTTAAAATTTTAGTACTGGAGTTTTAATTTTCAAAAACCTTTGTTTTTATTATAAAAATTACGAAATTACTTTAATATTTTTAATGCATTTTAATAAAATAATAAATACTGTAAAATATTTTTTTAACTATGTAATTATTAACTTAAAACTAATAATTAAATTTAGTTTATTTAATTTTTTTCAGTTAAAAAATCTTTAAAGTCCGAGATCCTTTATAAATTAAGGCAAATGAAACGAAAACATTCGGACAATGAACAATTCATTGTCCGAATGTTTTTTTCAAATTACTCTAAAAAATTTTAACAATTTTTTAATGAAAATCATGAAAATTCAACTTTTACAATTTTGAGGTTAGTTTTTGTACTCACCCGGGAATTCTCCTCAAAAACTGTCGTTTTCTTCCTCAAAAAAAGAGAATATTCATAATTAATTACTGCACTATTGTGCAAAATTTATTAATTTCAATTCAAATCTGATAATTCCGATGGTGGAAAATGGAAAAAGGTTGAAAAATTTGACACTTGGCTTGAATAATGAGCAGAGCAAAATTTCAAAACAGAAAAAATTTGATCATCGATAATGTAGTTAATAGAGAAAGGAATATGGAAACGAAAAGTAAGGTACAATTTGATTGGTTAATTGCAGACGTTATTTCCGCTGTTTCCGCTTTATTCTCTTTTCTCATTGGTCGATAATTATTTCGACAGCTGGGAAATATTGTCGAATTTTTTAAAGCTGTGTCCCTTTGGTCAATAGTCTCAATTTGCCAATTGCATTTTTCCCTTTGCGTGTGATTACGACTTTAGAAATCGAAACCGAAAATTACCGAAGTAATACGAATAAGGAATAACGAAAATCGAATATATGGACCGAAAACACGAAATGACGAAACGTTTTGTTTGTTAAGTTTTGTTTAGATCTTTTTTGAGAGAAAAAAAGTAGTTGAGTAAAAGAAAGTAAATAATTCTCTAGTTTACGTAGATTTCTCGTTTTTTTAATACATCACAAGTACAACAACACAGAAAAAATGGTGAGTATCGCCTTTTCGTTTCAATGTTTTTTCGTAACATAACCTCAACATTTTTTGTTTTTAACGTTTATAACATTTTTAAAAGGCAATAATAATGAATAGAATGCAGAGAAACCAAAAATTTATTAATTATTCCACGAATTTAATCATTTTTTTCGTATAATACCGATAATACCTTAAAGTTAATCGTATAAAATTAATTTTCCGAATTTTAAGGTTAGATAAACATTCCGACAATTTTCCCGGCAATTTACATTTATTGCAAAAGAAAAATTATATTTATTTATTATTTTTAATTTATTTCAATCGGAGCCCTTAATCACAAGGATTGGCAATACAAAAATAAACTATTTTCAAAGGAATTCAATTGTATAAAAAAATTAATAAAATTTAATTATTTTCATAAATAATAAAATTCTTCACAGGAATTCAATAATTTTCAATACAATTTTAATAACTTTAATAACTTTCTCGAAAAAATCGATTTTCAAAAATTTTAATATAAAATTCTTCATAAGAATTTTATTATTTTTATTAATAAAAAAATTCTTATCAGGAATTCAATTATTTCTGAAAAATTTTAATATAATTTTTTATTTACAATTATTAACAAAAAACGATTATATTTTAAAAACTTGAGAGAAATTTTTTTGAAAAACTTTTATTAATTTCAAAATTTAAATAAAAACTAAATTTTCAATTAAAATTTAAAAAAAAAAATTAGTTTATTTTTTAATAGATTTAAAGAATTTAGTCAAAAAATTGAATATTATTTTCTCGAAAAATCTGATAAAACTTCTTCAAAAGATTTCAACTTTTTAACAATATTTTAATAAACTTTAATAATAAAATTATTAATTACAAATTTTTAACAAAATCGATTATTTAAAAAAAATTCAAAGAAATTCTCAATTGGAAATTTTGTCAAATTTAATTGAAATAAATTTTGTATTAAAAAAAAATTTATTTTTCCACTTGTAAAAATTATTTTTAAAAATTAATCGAATGTTTGAAGAATATTCTAACTAAAAATTTGGAAAATAATTGAATTTGATAAAAATTTAGAATTGAAGTTATTATCAAAGTAAGAAAAACTGTTAAAAACTATTAAAAATTGTTTAAAAAAAATTTACTTTTTCAGTTATTCTACTCGTTTTTCAAATCGCTTATTGGCAAAGATGTTGTTGTCGAATTAAAAAATGATCTCAGGTAAGAGAGAAAAAAAATATTAAAAAAAAAAAAATCTGTAAAATTAAAGTTTCTATTTTTTTCAAGTTTTAAATAAATTTTTCTTTTTTTTCTTTAGTATTCAAGGAACGTTACATTCGGTGGATCAGTATTTAAATATTAAATTAACTGACATCAGCGTCACGGATCCTGAAAAATATCCTCACATGGTAAGAAAAAACAAAAAAAGAAATATTTCCCTATTTTCTAATAATTTTTTCATAACAAAAAGGAAAAAAATATTTAGGTCTTTATCATTAGAAAATTTTTTGAAAATGGCATTAATTCATTAAAATATAAAAATAAAATAAAAACTACTACAATAATTGTTATATTAATTATAAATAAATATTTCCCTTTATTGTAATAGACTAAAAATATTTAGGCCTTTATAAATATTTATAATTATAAATTTTTTTGAAAAAATCATTAATTCATTAAAATATAACAAAAATAAAATAAAAACTAATACAATAATTATTATAATAATTATAAACAATATAATAATAATAAAATTAAAAAAATAAAATAATAACAATTCAATAATATTGAATAAAAACTGAAAGATAAAAATATTTAGTTATTTATATTTAGTAAAAAATAAAATATTTATTTACATTTAGTAAAAATTAAAATATTTCTTTACATTTTGTGAAAAGTAAAATATTTATTTTTATTCATATTTTTTTAAAATTTATTTTAAAAAGACGTAAAATAAAATTTTCTTTTTACAGATGTCGGTGAAAAACTGTTTTATCCGTGGATCGGTCGTTAGATATGTTCAACTTCCTGGTGACGATATTGATACACAATTATTGCAGGACGCAGCGAGAAAAGAGGCAGCGGTACAGAGTCGATAATGATTTTTCTTTTTTTATTATTCAAAAATAATAACGTAAGCCGTAAATTATATTTGAAACTATTATTATTATCATCATTAATATTACTTTTTCCATAAATTTTTTTTCTTTTTTTTTTTGTAGTTAAAACTTTGAATAATGATCGTTTTTTTTAAAAAAAGGAGTTTTTTTCACTTGAAAGAAGAATTCAGAATTTACTTTTTATTTTATTTCACAATTAGAAAATGACGAGAAATTATTTTGTACTTTGTGTACGAAAAAAATTAAACATTTTGATATAAAATTTTTAGTAAATTTTTCTTTAAAATTCATTTAAAATTAAAAATTTAATAAATTTTCCTTTAAAATTCATTTAAAATTGAATTTTTAATAAATTTTTCTTTCAAATTCATATTTAAAATTGAAAATTTAAACAAATTTTTTCATTCGAATTAATTAAAAAATATGTAGAGTTGCAGTTTAACTGGAAAATTTTCTGTAAATAATTATAATTAAATATCTATAGTTATTTAAATATTCTCTTGTATTCTTTAAATATTTAAAAATATATTCTTAACAATCTCAAAACATTCGAAACATATTTTTCAAATATTTTAAAAATATTCTAGTCGTTCTATAATATTTTCAATTATTTTTAAAACTATTTCTCGTAATAAATTTTCGGTATAATTTTTATAATTTCCTAACTTTACTCTTTTCTTAGATTCAAAAAAAAAAAAAAAAAAAAAATTAAAACTTTTTTCCATAAAAATAATTAAAATTTAGGAAATAAAAATTACCTAATATTTTTCATTTTTAAAACTATATTTTACATATTTATTTTTCTTTTCAATCTAAAAGAAAAAAAGAGGACGGTTCCCATTAAAAATTTGTTTACACATTTTGCTGTTTGTACCTATACTATTTTTTCCTTTTTTTATTATTTTATTTTACAATTTCAATTTTTACCTTTTCGTTTTTCCTTTTCAAATAAAAACCTCTGATTTTCAATTTGAATAAATAATTTTTTTAAAATCAAATAAAATGGCAAAACATGCAAGAAATAAAAATTTGAAAAAAAAATTATTGTTAAAAAATTTGAGACAAATGGAATAATTTTTTTTTTCCCCTTTTTATTTTGTTTTTTCTGCATACATAATATGATAAAAGCACTCGCGTGCTCTTTGCGTGTTAATATTCATTCCCAATAGGTATGCAGTGTAGGTTAAAGAATTACGATGATTTTATCATTTGGGTTGTACAATTTTATTTCCACTGCACTAAAGTTTTTCTTTTTTTTTCTTAAAAAGAAAAAAAAATAATTCTCAGTAATATTTAAATATTGAAAAGAGGTTAAGAGGTATTTTTAAAATAATTAAAAAACAAAATGTCACGATTTTATTTTAATAGGTAATTTGGTAGTTTATTCTTTATTTAAAGTGAATCTCGTTCTTTACCTTTTTAAATATTTTGGTTATTTTTCCTTTCAAAAAAGCATTTTTTTTATTTTGATTTTTCAAAAAAAATTAATCAGTTCAATAAATTTCAAACTTATTTAATTAATTAAATAATTATACTTATTTATTTAACTATTAATTATTAATAATATTAAGAAATAAGAAATTCGTACCATCGTATATTTAATTATAAAATTTATTGTTTATTCATTATTTTTCATATAATAATAAAATAAATGTTATAAAATTATTAATTAATAACATTTAAACTCCAAGGGGAATTAAACCTCAAAAGCTTAACTTAATCCAGTAAAATAATTATTATACGTACATAGTAATTAATTAAAAAAATATTCATAATAAATATTTCTTTTTATTTATTTAAATTTCAATATTATTAATAAATAATTAATGCAAAAATAGCTCAATTCTTTTTATTTATTTAAAATATTTATTAGACCTACTAGCAACAAATACATAATTTTGAATTAATATAATAAATAAATAAATTTATTTTATAAATAAGTTTAAAAACAAATTAAAAATAATAATATACAATTTTGTGTAAATAAATTTCAATTTAAAAAGCATCTTGTTATTGGCTACGCTGCCATAATAAAATGCAATACGACCGGGTAGCTCTAATTTGCATTATGTATCGCCTAAGGTCTTCCTTTTACCTCACTCTCATATTCTCCTATTAAATCCACAAAGGTTTTCATTATTAAAATGCACAAATAATAATGGAAACTAACAATATTTTATGACACTAACAATATTCTTATTATTAATAAATATAATAATTCAAAAAAAATATTTATAAATAATAATAAAAATAATATTAATTATAAAAGTCAAAAACAAACATTATTTTTATTATTGTTGTATCATTTTACTATCAAAAATTTAGTTTTTTTTAAAAAACCAACAAGTTTTTAAAAATTTGTTTTCCATATTGGATCCGCCATTTTGAATTTAGAAAAACTGATTTCATATTCGTAATCAACGACACTAAAAACCCCCCGAGTAACAAATTTCAAACGAATCCGATCACTTTTTAAAAATTCGTCCGCCATATTGGATCCGCCATTTTGAATTTTAAAAAACTGATTTCATATTCGTAATCAGCGACCTTGAAAACCCCCAAGTAGTTTTAAATAAGTTCAGAATAAGGTTCGAACAAGTTCAAAACATTGTTTGAACAAGTTCAGAACTGTTTAAAACTGGTTTAGAACAAGTTTAGAATAGTTTTTTTAAACTAGTTTAAAACAAGTTTAGAATAGTTTTTTTAACAATTTTAAAATGAGGCGTGGACAAGTTCATAACATGTTTCGATTAACTTTTAGACTGTCTGAATCTGGTTTACATTTATTTTGAACTTATTTTAAACATGTTTAGGGGCCGTTCAAAAAATACGTAACGTTATTTTTCGGAAATTTGGACCCCCCCCCTCCCCCCATGTAACGCAATGTTGTATACATTAGCGCCATTTTTTCTGCTGACCGTAACAAATAGCTTGACCCCCCTCCCCCCTAAAGCGTTACGTATTTTTTGATCGGCCCCTTAGTACCAGTTCAAAACTATCTGAAACTTGTTTACAAGTGTTCTGGACTTATTTTGAACGTGTTTTGTACAAATTTAGAACAAGTTCAGAATAAATTTCAAACTAGTTACAATTATTGTTTGGACAAGTTTAGAACGACTTAAAACTTGTTTGAGAACTACTTTGGTCATCTTTCCATCAAGTTTGTAACCAGTTCAGAATATGTTTTGAACTTGTTTCAAATAATGTATGGACAAGTTCAGAGCCTGTTTTGTACAAATTTAGAAATGTTTAAAACTATTTTATAGTCGAGTTTTTTTACTTATGTTGAACGTGTTTTGTACAAGTTGGGAACAAGTTCAAAATAAGTTTTCACGTTTGGACAACTTCAAAACTTGTTTTCGACAATTCAGAACTTGTTTTGAACATGGTTTTGGACAAGTTCTTTAAAACTGGTTTAAACGAATGTTTGGACAATTTCAGAACTTGTTTTCTGCAAATCTAAATAGGTTTTGAACATTGTTTGGACAAGTTCAGAACTGTTTAAAACTGGTTTAGAATTCCTTTGGACCTATTTCGAACAAGTTTGAAACAAGTCCAGAATAATTTTGAAACAGGTTTACGAACAACGTATTTGAACAAGTTCAGAACAAGTTATGGACATATTCGGAAATTGTTTCGTACAAGTTAAGAGCTAGTTTGGCACCAGTATTAAACTAGATCAGAACGTTGTTTCGGACAATAAAAAATTATTAAATGAGATTATAATTATTTTTAGACAAGTTCAGAACAAGTTTATAATAGTTTTCAACCAGTTGAAAACGGATTTGGAATAGTTTTTAACTAGTTTAAAACAAGTTTAGAATAGTTTTTTAACAAGTTTGAAACAAGTTTCGAATAGTTATTGAACTAGTTCAAAATAAGGCGTGGACTAGTTCATAACATATTTCATACAAGTTTAGAATTAGCTTAGGATCAAGTTCAGAATGTATTAAAACAGGTTCAGAACGTGTTTTGAACAAGTTTAGAACAGTTTAAAATTGTTTCATATTGTGTTTTGAACGAGTTTAAAATAAGTTCAAAATATTGTTTGGACAAGTTCAGAACTATTTAAAACTGGTTTGGAACTACTTTGAATTTATTTCGAACAAGTTTGAAACATGTTCAGAATAATTTTGAAACACGTTTACGAATAACGTTTATGAACAAGTTCAGAACAAGTCGTGGACAAATTGAGAAATTGTTTCGTACAAGTTAAGAACTAGTTTGCGACAAGTTTATAATAGATTTTCAACTAGTTTAAAAAAGGTACTGACAAGTTCGTAACATGTTACGTACAAGTAAGGAACTAGTTCGGGACCAGTTTAGAATAGTTTTTTTTAAACTAGTTTAAAACAAGTTTAGAATAGTTTTCGAACTAGTTCAAAACAAGGCGTGGACAAGTTCATAACATATTTTGTACAAGTTTAGAACTAGTTCGAAACCGGTATTAGTGAAAAACGTATTTCGAACAAGTTTAAAACAAGTTCAGAATAGGTTGGGAACCTTTTTTCAAATAACTTTTTACAGAATTAGTGTCATTACTTTTTGAAAAGAGAAACTATAATAAAATTCGAGAAAGAAGTACCCTATACGATTTTTAGTATAATTATTCATTAGTTAATGAAATAATTTCCATTTTCCAGATTATTAATCGAAATAACGATAAAGTAGAGAATAAATAATTAAAAATCCATTTCCCATAGTGGTTTCCCTTCTAGAGTAAAATGTACCTTATTCCTTACTTTCTAGCCTATACCCTTCTACTCAATCCTCCTCTCTCCCTCTTTCTTGCCCCGTTTCTTAACCCCGTTCCGTTTCCTCGAATCGAAAACGACTTTCGTCTCATTTTCCGGAATGATTTATTTTATATGTAAAATAAAATTCTCAATGTACAAATTGGTATTAAAAAAATAATTTTTCAATTAGATAAACAAAAATCGTTATTAGAGAATTTGTAAAATTTTAATTTTTTTTTATTGAAAATTTTTTTATTTTTTTTTGTTTGTTAATGCGGACGAGCTTACTTGTATGGGGTATGGTCGGGATTTAACCGCAGGCCAACGTTTTCAGGTAAAGATAGTAAAGAGTGGCGCGGTATGGTACCAATGTTTCTCCTGGTCATGGAAGAGTGGGTGGTTTTCTGTGTTGAGATTGAAAAAGTGGGGATGACTTGGCATTAAAGAGAAGTGGTGGGGGTGGGACGATGGTGGTGGTTAGTGGGGTTTTTGGAGGGGTAGATTTTCATTGATCCATCCAACGACACAACCACTGTATTCACTTCTCACACGAGTATTTCCAAAGTCTGAACGAAATTTCCTTATGAGAAACTATTTCTTTCGATGGAAATTAATAAATAAGGGAAAAAGTATAACAGAAGGAGGGGAGGTGAGGGGTGGGGGGGGTTTAATTTTTTATTAACTTTTTTTCGAGCAGTAGAAAAAAAAGGTTTTATTTTCAAAATAGGACTATTTTTTGAAAATAGAAGTTAGAAAAGAAACGAAAGAGGTTAGGAACCGTTTAGTAACGAAATCTACTTTATCGATAATTGATAAATCGATATTGATTTAAATAAATTTCTTAATTTTTTTTATCCATTTTGATTCTTAGTAAAGTAATTAGAAAAATATTTTTAATTTTCATTTCTTAAAAATAGTATTCGGTTTTTTTATGCTTTATTACTCTCCTCCCCCACCCCCCTCCCACACTCTTCATTTTCTCTTCTACAATTTCGTCGTCGTTCAATTTAATTTTATCCACTTTTTTTCTGTCTGTGATTCCCTTCACCATTTTCATCCCTTCATTTATTTTTTACAACCCTCCCGTTTTAGGTCTATTTATTAGCTCTGCTTTATTCCACCCTCAGAATTCTTAATCATGTTATGACGTAAAATTTATTTTTCACGTGACAAAAAAAAAGGAAAAAGTTTTTCTTTGTCTATTCTATTAGAAACTTCACTTTTTTTTGTATTTAATAATGTATATATTTTTATTTATAGGATACAAATGCTAATAAGCTAAAGAGAAATTTTTTTTTATTTTAGAGAAATGATTATAATTAGTATAAGTATTTTAATAATTCAGGAGAAGGAAAATTATTAGAAAAAGAAAAATTAATCTATTAAAATGGAAGGTAATTGCAAAGTATTACAATTTTCATTATACAAAAAGTTTAAAATGAATGCAATAATGATAACATAAAATGAAGTAGTAACGATTAAAAAAAATTTTTATATAATTTATAGGAGAAAAAAAATTAATTCGATTTCATTTGATGGACAGTCGTTATAAGCGAAGTCGTAACAAGCGGACTCGACTGTATTAATAATTATTATTTTATTATTAATTTTTATTACTAAATAGAATCTAATTAATAAGTAAAAATGTTAAATGCTTCAGTAGAAGAAAAATAGAAACATAATTTTGTCGAAATTACAAATTAATAGTGAATTATTTTATGAAGAATTCAATTATTTTGATATTTTCAAAAATAACAAAATTTTTCATAGTAATTTCAATTCTTTTTAAACATTTTAATAATAAAATAATAAAATAATTTTAATAAAGTCATTCGCGATAATTCCATTATTTTCATAAATAATAAAATATTTTTTAGAAATTCAATTATTTTTGAAATTTTTTATAAAATTCTTAGCAACTATTCAATTATTTTCATGAATTAGAAAATTCATCGCAGGATTTTAATTATAATTAATACATTTTTCAGGAATTGCTAAGAAAATGTAATTATTTAATTATTATTCTTAAAAACTTAATTTCAATTCCTCGAAAAAATCAAATATTTAAAAAAATGTTTTTTTAAAATTCTTTGGAAGAATTCAATCATTTACAAAAATATTAGAATTTTTCACAGAAATTTAATTATTTCAAAATATTTTAATAAAATTCTTCGCAAGAATTAAATTATTTTTATAAATATTCAAATTATTTCGTGAATAATAAAATTCGTTTCAGGAATTCAATTTATTAGTATGACTAAGAAAGAAGTAAATATTTTTGATGCATATTAGGAAAAAGTCAGGTTTCTATAAAATAAAATAAAAAATAAATTAAATAAATATTTTCTCTATAAAAAAAAATATTAAATAAATATTTTTTCTTTAAAAGAATATTAAATACTAAAAAAATGACTTGAAATAAATTTTTTAAAATTTCTAATGCATATGAAATTAAATAATTAATATTCATGGACATTTTCTAATTAACTTTTTTTGAATTTAAAATTTCTTTTAATTTGGAATAATGAATGAAAAATAAAAATATGGACTAGTATCGATGCGCGCCGCTGGTAAATGTATATATATATATATAGATATATATAGTGAGGCAAATATATCGGTCTGATTTCATTCTGAGCTGCTCCACTGCAGTAGAACGAAAACGTGACTGTTGTTCAGTAGTAACAGTCGACACGTCAGACTCTTTTCCCTTCACTGTACTTTCTTTCTCTCTCCCTCTCATTCTCTACCTATACCTATACTTTCTTGAATTTTCATCAAAAATCTTTATGTATTTAAAAGCGAAAAAATTTAAAAAAAAAATTTTTTTAAATTTTTTTTTCCATTTACATATTTTACATATAAATATTTTCCTATCCATTAAATAACATATTTTTTCCATTTGAACTCATTTCTCTCTCTAATTGAATATACAGTTCTTTTCACTTCGTTGTTAAAGGAAAAGATAAATTTCCAAAAAAATGATTTATTTCATATATTTATATTATAAAAAAAAACAATTTAAAATCTTAAGGATTTTTTTTTAAATATAACATTTTTTTTATTATTGAAACATTCTCTTTTAAAAAAGTATATTTAGTCATATTTCATTCTTTTTTTTTAAATTTTAAAGTTAGTAATAGAAAACGTGTAATGTTTGCTAAAGTTATTACTTGCCTCGGTTGCCTACTCGTGTAGTGTTTGTAAACATGAGATAAAAAAAAAGATAAATAAGGATAGAAAAAAAGAATCTGTAAATTATTTTCACGTCAGGAAGGCAAGAACCAATTTCGATTTAACCTCGGTGAGAGTGTATTTAACTTGGCATCTCTAGTGAGCACTAATCTGATTAGGTTTCCAACCTCTAAGGTGTAATACAACATTAATTTCAGTCTTAATCGTTTTTTTACATGTGTATTTTATAAAAAAAAAAAATATTATAAAAAAGAATTCTTAACCTTTTTTTTCTTTATTTATGAATTTAATAAAGAACGAGACAAGGGAATTTTATTAAAAATATAGTCTTATTAAAGACAATATTTTCATTGATATAAAAATTTTGATTTTAAATAAGAAAATAAAATTTTTTTTTAAACTTAAATTACAATTATAGTGTCGAATTTTTTTTAGACATTTATATAAATTTTTGTACAAACACTACAAAAATAATATAATTTATATAGAAATTATATTATTTTTGTACTATTTTTAAGTTAATTTTCTATATTTAATAGAAATAGATTTTGAATGAATCGATCAATAATATAATTTTTTAAATTTGCAGGAGAAGAGAAAACGTGTTTATTAATGACTGTGTTGGAAAATTAAATTAAATATAACTAAAACTTCTGTACATTTTGAAACTTGGAATTTCTTTCCAATTTTGAAATCCTATTTTAAACTAAATTCAAACTCCCTCATAGAATTTAAATTTAAATATAATCATATTTATAATAAAATAATTATAACAATATAATTTTTTTGGTTTTGGCCTAAACCTCAAAACACAAAATATAATTATAGTATAATAATATAATTATAATATAATAATTATAATTGTATATAATATAATAATTATATATAATATAATTATAATTGGAATTTTAGTTAAAAGCAAACATATTTATAAAATTAAATTAAAATTAAAAAAGCAAATTTGAAATCCTATTGTCAAACATATTTGGAACTTGTTTGATAATCTATTAAAACTTGTTTGGAACGATTTCAATATTCGTTATAATTACTTGTCCTAAGCATGTTCGAAACTTGTAATTACTGACCCATAGAAATCTGTTACTAACAAGTATTGAATAAATTTCAAATCTTTTCCAAAAAAACGAATCAGAATTTATTTAAAATTTCTACAAAAACTAAATAAATACTCGTCCCTAACATGTTTAGCATTGAAATTTTTCTATAAACCATTATAAACGTTTTTTATTCGATTTAAAATATTAAAATTTTTATTATTCAGGAACATATTTCAATATTTTGAATTATATAATAAATTTTTTCGGGGGGAGGAGGGGGATTATTTTATAAAAGTTTTATTGAACTATAAGTTAATTTTTTCGAATAAATAAAAAAAGTGTTAGGGGAATATAACTCAGAGTAAAAAAATAGAATAAATGGTTCGAAATAAAAAACTAAATTTTAGAAAATTAAACTAAACATAATTGCGATAAAAAATAAATAAATAATTTTGAATATGAAAGAAATAAAAACATTTGAATGAAAAAAAATGAAATAATTTGAATGAAAAAAAAATGAAATGAAAAAATTGAATAAAAAATGAATTAAAAATATTTTTAATAAAAATTTTAAGATTTTCGGTCTTTTCTACTTCTTTTTTTTTTTGACAAGTTCTTATTAGGTTTTAAAAGGAAAGACGCTTTCCTTAACTTCGTATTGATTTTTAACTCTACCCCCCCCCTCCCCCATCTCCTTATCCTTCTTCTTCTTCCATATGTTGTCTTCCTTTAACTTCATATATATATGTATAGACAAGTAACAAAATGCGAGGTAAAAATAAATCAATTTCTACATCTGTTGACTGCATAATTAGTTATCGATTGCACATTCCCCTTCTAAAAATTGATATTTTAACTTGCAATTCCGTCCAAAATTAACTAAAAACAAATTTTATTTGCCAGTAATATATATCGGTAAACATTCACAAACATGAATATTTATAACTTGTTATACTAAAAATAAAAATGAAATGACGCTATCCTAATTAAAATAGCTTTTACATTCAATTTTAATCTTATTAAATAAAATACGAAAGATTAAAATAACATTTGAATATTTTTTTACATTACATTAAAAGGTTCAACAAGTTCAAAAAAATAGGATTTCGATAAGTTTAAAATGTATTTCGAATAAGATGAAAAATTAAAGATAAATAAGTTGAAATATTAGAGAAATATGTTTTAAACATGTTTAGAAGAATTTTCAGAATATTTCCGAACATGTTCAAAATTTTTTTAATGTCACAAGTTTTTAAAAACTTCAGGATATGTTCCTAACAAGTTTCATTTAACAGTTCAAGACAAGATCATATGACAAAAGTCTAAAACAATTTTTCAAAAATTTGTCGTTTTTGAAAGAGTTCAGAACAAGTTTCTTACATGTTAAGAAAATGTTTTGGATATATTTTGAACCAGTTTCAAAACAAGTTTGAAATATATTCCTAACTAGTTTTAAACAGCGTATGAATAAGTTCAGAACGGTTTAAAACTTGTTTGTTCAAGTGTTTTCGGATTATTTAGAATTTTATTCGTAAAAGTTTAGAATAAAATGGGAATAAGTTTTAAACTGGTTCAAAACAATGTTGGAGCAAGTTCAGAACTGTTTAAAACCTGTTTAGAACGTGCTTCGGACTTAATCCAAACAATTTTAAAGTATATTTTAAACTTAATTTGAAATTATTACTAGTTCAGGACTGTTTGAAACTGATTTAAAAGTGTTTTGGACTTATTTTGACTGTTATTCCATCAAGTTCAAAATATAGAATGTGTTTCGTAAAAGTTCAGGACTGTTTAAAACTGTTTTGAACATTTTATTTTAAACTTATTTCAAACGTGATTCGTATAAGTTCAGAACTCTCAAATTAGTTTAAAAGGGGTTTCAACTAATTTAAAATGTGTTTCGCACACGTTCAGAATAAGTTCAGAGACTATTTCTAACTAGTTAAAAACCTGTTCCATACAAGTTCAGAACAGTCTTAATGTTTTTAGTCTTATTTTGAACATGTTTTGTACAAGTTTTGAACAAGACAGACCAAGTTTAGAACAAGTTCATAATAACTTTTGAACTAGTTACAAACATTGTATAAGTTCGTAACTGTTTATAACAACTTTGGACTTATACCGAACATGTTTTGAACAAGTTCAGAATAAGTTTCAAACTAGTTACAATTATTGTTTAGACAAGTTTATAACGACTTCAAAGTTGCATAGAAACTATTTTGGTCATATTTCCAACAAGTTTGGAACCAGTTCAGAAAAAGTTTCTAAATTTTTATTAAATAATGCATGGACAAGTTCAGAACGTGTTTTATACTAATTTAGAACTGTTTAAAAATATTTTACATGTGTTTCTTTTACTTATGTTGAATTTGTTTTTGTACAGATTTGGAACAAGTTCAAAATAAGTTTCGAACTATTTAAAAAAAGGTTTGGACAATTTCAAAATTTTTACGACAATTCAGAAAGTGTTTTGAACATGGTTTGGACAAGTTCATAACGGTTTGAAACTGGTTTATAACTTTTGACATATTTCGAATATGTTTTGAACTATGTTAAAAATGTGGTTTGATTTAGATTGGAACTATGTTAAAAATGTGTTTTGTACAGGTTTGGAACAAGTTCAAAATAAGTTTCGAACTAGTTAAAAAATGGTTTAGACAACTATAGAACTTATTTTTGACAATTTGAAACCTGTTTTGAACATGGTTTGGACAAGTTCATAACTGTTTCAAACTGATTTAGAACAATTTTGGACATTGCATGTTTCGAACATGTTTTGAACAATGTTTAAAATATGTTTTGAACTAGATTCTAACAATGTATGTCTGTAACAAGGTTACAAATGTGTTTTGAACTAGATTGAACGTGTTTTTGTACAAATTTGGTTCCAGTTTTAAAAAACAAGTTTCGAACTAGTTAGAAAAAAAGGTTTGGACAACTCCAGAAAGTATTTTGAACAAGTTCTTTAAATCGTGTTTAGAACAACTTTTGACTTATTTCAAATGTGTTTGGAACAATGTCTGAAATGTGTCTTGAACTAGTTTGAAACAATGTTCAGAACTGTCTGAAATTTGTTCACACGGTTTTTTCACTTATTTTGTACGTGTTTCAACAATGGTTTAAACAAGTTCAGAATAAGTTTCGAACTAGTTTAAAAAAAAGGTTTGGACAACTACAGAACTTATTTTCGACAATTCAGAACGTGTTTTGAACATGGTTCGGTCGAGTTCGTACCATTTTTAAAACTGGTTTAGAACAACTTTGGACATATTCAGAACATGTTTGGAACAATGTTTAAAATACGTTTTGAACTAGTTTAAAACACAAATTTAGAACTGTCTGAAACTTGTTTCCTTAGTTTTTAAACCTGATTTGCATGTGTTTTTGTACAGGTTTGGAACAAGTTCATAATAAGTATCGAAATAGTTAAAAAAAAGAAGGTTTGGATAACTTCAGAACGTGTTTTGAATATTGTTTGGACGAATTCATAACGGTTTGAAACTGGTTTAGAACAACTTTTGACATATTTCGAACATGTTTGGAACAATGTTCAAAAAGTGTTTTGAACTAGTTTGAAACATTGATCAAAATGTGGTTTGAACTAGTTTGGAACAATGTTTTCAAAATCGGTTTTTAACTAGTTTGGAATAATGTTTTCAAAATCTATTTTGAACTAGTTCGAAACAAGTTCAGAACAATCTGAAACTTGTTTGAAGGTATTTTTGCACTTATTTTGAACGTGTTTTGAACAAGGTTTTTGAACAAGTTCAGAATAAGTTCCAAACTAGTTGAAATAATCTTCGGACAAGTTCAAAACTTTTTTGGACTTAATCGATAGGTTTAAATGTGATCAAAAATAATTTTTTCTTTATTGTAATTTTTTGAAAATTCTTTTAAGTATTAGCATAGAAGTATTAAGAGAAAATGAAAAATAGAAATCGATTCAAATTTTTACATATTGAGAAGGTCTTGTTTTTTTTTTTTTTGAAAAATGAAATATTTATGACCGTGTAAGATGGCGGATTCTTAATCTCAGCTGTGTGTGCGGGGGGTAAGGAATTTTCTTTCAAGTGCAGTTGTACCGGCCGTGAGTCTGGTTGTTTGAGTGCATCTGCACTGAGAGAATATAAACGTTTCCGAGTAAAGAAAGGGTGCAGAGAGAGTGAGAGAGAGAGGGTAGGAAGGGGTGAGTAAGAGAGAAAAAGAAGGAGAATCAAAGGCAGAAAGAGAGAGAGAGAGAGAATGAGGGATGAACGGCAAGAGAGGGGGGATGCGTAGGTGCGATAGCCGGGAGGTCGCGATCCACGTTGACCGGGGGTTTTCGTATCGACGTTGTCGGTGGCACATAGACATGTATAAACGCACACATTTCTAGAACGTGTAACACACAAACACATATATATTTAATATATATACATGAAAATTTATCGTAGTAGTGTTACTGAGTAATCGGGTTTGTAGGGCGATCTGGTGTTTACGGGTGCGTCGCGGGACGGATTTGGAGTTACCAGCGCAGCGTCGTTGTCGTTGTCGTCGTCGTCTGCTTGACTCCAAAGTGGTGGGGACGCGCGCACAAAATTTTTAGTTAACTAGACGTCCGCTGCGCGAGGTTCGGCGCGCGCGTAACGCATGCAGTTAACGGTTGCGCTGGCTCGGTTCGCCTCAGCGCGGCTACAACACCAACCTTCAAGACGGCCTTCGTCGACGAAAAGGAAAGAGTAAAAAAAAAGAAAGAAAGGAAACGGGCACACATTTTTTTTCCTGTCACCCCCCCCAAAAAAGTGTGTGTGTGTATATGTGCGTGTGAAAAAAAAGTGTTTTTCGCTGATTTGCAAAATTGTGTTTTTTCGTCAAACATAAGACGGGGGCTGTCATTGAAAAATACACACTAGAAAATTATCATTTTATTCGGAAGGTTGGATTTTTCATTTTTCACCCAAGTGGATAAGAATTTTTTTTAGGTTTTTTTTGGTGAATTTAAAAAAAAAGTGCGAGTGAGTGTGTGTGTATGTGAGAGTGAGTGGAGTGTGTCGCTAGTGCACACAATTCGAAAGGGGGATTTGTTCACCACAAAATCTTTAAATTGAGGAAAAAAAAGCGAGGAAAGGAGGAAAATAGGAAAAACTATGAGATTACGATAGTCTTGAGTGATGTTATCGCAAAGTAAATTTTACGCTCTCTTTATACACTACACTTTTGTGTAGTATGGTACGGGGCGGGTCCTTGCCGCTGCGGTCAAGAGTGCAGGTGTGAAGCAAATAGTGGTTCTCTTTTTTAAAAAAAAACCCCCGTGTTCACCTACTCGACCTTCTTTTTTTTCCTTTTTTTCCTTTTTACTTCTTCATCTCTCTACTGTCCAAAAAAAAAATCCTTCTAAGTTATTCCTTATCTCCCATTAAACAGAAATCTTAATTTTTAGTGTTCAAAGTGCTTTAAAAATTGTGCAAGTGTTCTTTTTAATTTTTCCACCTCCATTCCTTATATTGATTTCTTTAAATTTAATTTCTACCGGAAAAAATAGTTTTTCCCCCGAGGGCAAGGAAAAAAAACAACCAATGATATAAATTTACGGAAGATTTTTGGATAGAGAAGAAAAGGCACCGCGGAAGGTGCTTTAGAACCCGCCCCATATAACATCAGTGCCTGGTATTCCGCATCGCTCAACTCCGAGAATTCACTCACGAGAGGACGAGTCTTCAAAAAAAAAAAAATCAAGTGAGTATAAAATTAATGAAAACGAAAAATTTATTTTCTCAGGGAAAAACAGTTTTATTTTTAAAAAAATGACTTGACGGTAGTGACTCATTTCTAAATATCGCGTACTAGGTCAGGAGGAGCATTCTAAAAAAATCACCTTTTTTTTTGAATTTACATAGTAATTAATACGAAATTCAGGCGAAAAATCACTAAGGGGAATAAAATTCTACTCTCAAAGTGTTGAAAGTTACTTTTTTCCACTTGTTACAAGAAAAAAAATTTCTTTCAAGGTTCATTGACCTGTCTCAATTTTTAATTTCGGTACATTTGGAACTGGGATTGTTACCCATTTTTTGTATTGTCTCGTCACTGTTATGTATTTTCATTAACTGATAATAATAATAATATGTTTAATAATAATTAATAATAATAATGGTAGTAATAATAAAAATAACTAATTAACAAATAACAACAAAATTGTAATAATAAATAGTAACAAACTGTAATTAACAAATAATAAATAATAAACAAATTATAATTAACAAATAACAAAATTGTAATAATAAATAGTAACAAATTATAATTTGTAAATAATAATAAATAGTGACAAATTATAATTTGCAAATAATAATAAATTATAGTTAACAAATAACAACAAATTGTAATAGTATCAAAAGATTCATACAAATTTAGGAGAAACGGTGTTTATTAATGACTGTGTTGGAAAATAAAGAATATTTATAAAATAATAATTAATGTTATAATTATATCCTATTATGGCATCTACTCTTGGTGCTAAATAATATTAACTAATAAATAATAAAAAAATTATAATTAACAAAAAACAAGATTGTAATAAATAATAAAAAAAATTATAATTAACAAATAACAAGATTATTAATAAATAGTAACAAATTATAATTTGTAAATAACAATAAATTATAGTTAACAAATAACAACAAATTGTAATAGTATCTCAAAAGATTCATACAAATTTAGGAGAAACGGTGTTTATTAATGACTGTGTTGGAAAATTAAGAATATTTATAAAATAATAATTAATGTTATAATAATATCCTATTATGGCATCTACTCTTGGTGCTAAATAATATTAACTAATAAATAATAAAAAATTATAATTAACAAAAAACAAGATTGTAATAAATAATAAAAAAATTATAATTAACAAATAACAAGATTATTAATAAATAGTAACAAATTATAATTTGTAAATAACAATAAATTATAGTTAACAAATAACAACAAATTGTAATAGTATCGAAAGATTGATACGAATTTAGAAGAAAAGGTGTTTATTAATGACTGTGTTGGAAAATTAGGAATATTTAAAAATAATAATATTATAATAATATTATGCTATTATGACATCTACTCTTGATGCTAAATAATATTAACTTAATTAAATTAATTTAAAGAATAATTAACTAATTATTTAAAAAATAATTTAAATAATATGCAAATCAAAAATTAAATATCCATTTGATTATATTTAAATATTATAATTAATTAGTAAATAATTTAATGTCTTGATTTTTTCTTATTTATACTTTTAAAAAAATGTTTCAACCAATCATTTGTATACCCTTATTTGGTATCTTTCCGATTTGATTTTTATTCTTTTTTTAAAATTTCTTTTCGTTTTATGTATACCTAAATTTATTTAAATTTATTTCTAAAATTTTTATTTAAATTTATTTTCATTTTCAAAACTTTATCTGTTAAAATTTAGTTTTTAAATTTATTATTTTATTTTCTTATATTTTAAAATAAAAACAAAATCTATTTGACATGCTGGAAAATTTCGTTCACAGCCTAATAAAAAAAATTGAATTTACAATAAAGAAACATTCAATATGTTAAATTCCACTTTTTGGGGAAATTTTAAAATCTCGACTAATATAAGTTTTTAGTAGCATTATAATTCCGGTCAGTGACTCAATTCTGGCTATTTGAAAATTAATTAAATCAATTGGTTTAATAATTAGGTTGAAATTTAATTAAACTAGAATGCAGATACCGATCGGAAATTTCAATGACACACTTTTCGAACTAACCGTATAACCTTTTAAATACTTCTTAGGAAAAAAAACAAATAATGAGAAAAATATGAAAAATAAATAAATGTTTTTTAAGGGGTTTATGGGGTAAATAAATAAAAAAAGATAAAATTTAATAGTTTATTTACTACCAATATATTATTAATTTAATATCAATTTAGTCTGAATTTTATTTTAATTTCATTCTAATTTCATTTTAATTAAACATTAATTTAATTCTACTTGAAACATTTTGCCTTAAATAAACAATTTGCCAATGTAAAGTAAATTTTACCACATTAAATTTTGTGTATCAAATTATTATTCAACAATTTTGAAAACTATTATTATTAAATTATTATTTAATTATTATTAGATTATTATTAAATTATCATTGAATTATTATTAGATTATTATTGAATTATTATTAGTATTATTATTATTATTATTATTATTACAATTTTTATTACTATTATTATTGCAATTATGATTACTATTTTAATTATTGTCCTTTATTATTATTATTTCTGTTATATTATTATAATTATTAAATATTCTTTATAAATAAAATGGAAAGAGAAATATAACTGCTATTCAATAAAATCTCACAAACACGGTGGAATTTTTCAATATCGCTTTTCGCAAGTATTGGAAATTTTTGAAAGGAAACACGTTTTTGACTTTTTTTATTCATCCCTCGTACTCTATATATACATGTATAGAGAGATAATCCCTCAATGCGTTAATCGCTTTTTTTTTCTTCAACCATATTTCACACGTCAATAATAAGGAAATCAAATTTATTTTTTCTTATAACTGCACGTCTCTATTTTTTAAAATTTGTTATTAAAAATAAGTTAAAGAAGAGTAAAATTAAAAAACTTGGAGAACTGAATACTGAAAAAAAGATAAAATTAATAAAAATAATAGATACTAAAAATAATAATAAATAATAATAATAAAAACTAAATTTAAAAAATCATAATAACAATAATTTATTTTTGTTCAAAAATTCATTACATATTCAATACAAAAAAAATATTTTTCGATTTAAAAAACATTACTTATCGATCAAAAAAAATTATATTTAATTAAAAAACATAATTTATAATATTTATTAATTTTATGATTAAAATAATTTTCTGTGGGGTACAGAATATTGTATTTTATTGAAGAAAAATTAGTTTATGTCAAAAATGAAAATATTTACCCTCGGAGGGATTCGAACGCATGACAAATTTGCGCTTCTTGGTGCCTTAACGACTACGACCAACATGCGTTAAAAATTAGTTCTTGTTTAAAAACTTTAGTTTTGATTTAAAAAAAATTAGTTTCCATTTGAAAAAAATTTTATTTAATTACTATATAATTTTTTTACGACAGTAGTTTTTTTTTAATTTAAGAAAATTATTAACATGAGTGAGGCAAAATATTGTTTTAAATATAATTATAGTTATACAATAAAATAATCTAGTTGCTGAAAGAAAATTGTAATTGTCAGGAAACGTAATTTAATCAGAAAAAATTTTGTATTATCAAATTAGTATAAAAATCAGGATTGATTTCTTAGATTCAGGAAATATTTTTTTTTGGGTAACTTGTTAGAGGGGAAGAGCACGATGACTAGTTTTTCATAATAAACCCCCCCTCCCTCTAATCTAATCTCAGTTCTTGATAAATGAAACACGCATAGGCATCATTATAGACCCTTCGGAATTGAGAATATATAGTTATATAATTAAAAAGAAGTAATTTTTAATACTATTAGAAAAACATTAACTATTAATTAGTTGCTTTTCTAAGTAAAACAAAGCCATTAGTGTTTTTTTTTCGTGAGAGATGTCAAAAAACGATTAAAAGCAATTTTTGACTTTTTTCTGTTTGGTTAATATATCTTTATTAATTACTTTTTGGGGAAAATGATTGATTGGGTGTCTTATATGAAATTTTATGGGTTATTACGTTAAATTGGTTTATAGACATTTTTCTGCATAATTGTCTTCTTTACATTTTTTGTCTTTTGAAATTATTTTGATTGTAGGCTTTGCATTCATCCATTAGAAACTACAATTTATTATTTTTTTTACGATTTGACACTATTTGGATTTTGTTTTTTTTTAATTTGTGACACTAAAAGCTTCTTTTTTTGTTTATGAAAATTTACACTATACTTTAAATCCACTAATAGTTAAAATAAAAAATTATTCTTAAAAATTTTATTAAATATTTGTATCTTGATAAACGTCGCTGGTCTTGACAATTTTTTAAAACAATTTATGGAGTCGAATATCAAATTTGGGATTTTCTTTATTAAATTGGAGCTTTTTTAATTAAAGAAGAGCTTTGTTCGACACATGGTGGTACTCGGAATTTTTTTTAGAATTTATATTTAGAAAAAAACGTTTAAAACTTTGCTTTGCAACTATTTTGATACTTTTTTTTGTCTTAATTTGATACCCTTAGAAAAACTATGTATTATTTTAGTTTGTAGAAATTCTGGATTCGAAGGATTTTTTAAATTGTTAGTTATGTTATAAATTTTAGGGCTTTAAAAAAGTAGGGGAAATTTTTCTCTATAGTTTAAATTAGTTGGTAAATTTTTCAGTTCTTGTTCTATTTGTGTTTATTTTATAATTTGTTGGTAGTCTTAAATGTACTTACGAGGCATTCAGCGTATGGTTTTGAAGCACTTATTCAAAATTTGTAATTTTATGTCTTATGGAATATTTAGAGAATACGTCGTAATGCGTGTTAATAAATAGGGCCGGTATAAACGACAAGGAAGGATGTAAATTATTTATTAATTAATTAATATAGAAACAGGGAAATCTAGTCATTAAAAAAATATATTTGGAGTGAATACTTAACCTTAAAAAACGACCAATCAAATTTGAACCTTAAGGTAGAACTAATCTAGAAAACTACGTTTATAATCTTCTATTTCTTGCTGTTCAATTTCCTCTTCTTTTCAATTCCCTTCTTAGAAAGGAAAAAATTTTGATGTTCATAAAGTCAAAACAAGAAAGAAAGGTAAAGAAACGAGTGAATACCTAACCTTAAAAAAATGACAAGTCAAATTCGAACTTTGAAGTAGAATTCATCTAGAAGACGTCGTTTATAATCTTTTATTTCTTGCTGTTCTATTTTCATATTTTTTTGAGAAAATAATGCAAATAATTTATTCTTGATCTTACTAATGACATTTTTTATTTTTTTCAGAAAACATTTGCAGGGTTTCTTTTATTGTCATCTAAAGAGTGTATAAACAGAGTATTAAGCGAATCACATTAGGTCAAGAAAATATCTGCAATGACTTGACGTGGAATTCATCCATGTAGAAAACTACGTTTATAATTTTCTATTTCTTGCTGTTCTATTCCCTTCATTCTTATGAAGGAAAAAATTTTTATATTCATCAATTCGAAAGAAGAATTAATGGAAAATATAGTTAGTATGAATACCTAAGGTTCAAAAAGACGAACAATAAAATTCTAACCTTAAGATAAAATTGATCTAGAAAACTACGTTTATAATCTTGTATTTCTTGCTGTTCTATTTCCTTCTCTTTTTCTGTTCCCTCTTGGAACGACAAAAATGTCGATATTTGTCAATTCGGAACTCGAAAGAAAGGAAAATAAATTTGTCGTGAATACCTAACCTTAAAAAAACAACCAGTCAAATTCGAATCTTAAGATAAAACTAATCAAGAAGACTACGTTTATAATCTTTTATTTCTTGCTGTTCTATTTTCTTTTTTTTGAAAAGAAAAAATATTGAAAGTTATAAACTTGAAACAAAAAAGAAAGGAATGAAAATAATCTAGAAAACTACGTTTATAATCTTTTATTTCTTGCTGTTCAATTCCTTCTTTCTTTGGAAGGGAAAAATGTTGAAAGTTATAAACTCGAAATAAAAAAGAAAGGCAGGAAAATAAATATGGAGTGAATATCTAAAAGGCAATAATTTCGATATTCATCAATTCGAAACCTGAAGAAAAGGAAAATATATTTGGAGTGAATTCCTAACCTTCAAAACGACGACCAATCAAATTCGAACCTCAAGGTAGAACTAATTTAGAAAACTATGTTTATAATCTTCTATTTCTTGCTGTTCTATGCCTTTGTTTCTACTTCCTTCTTAGGAAGAAAAAAATTACAATATTTATCGAATTTGAAATAAGAAAGAATGAAAAATACGGTCGGAGTAAATACCTAACCTTAAGAAATTGGCCAATTAATTGCGAACCTTAAGGTTGAATTAATTTAGAAAACTACGTTTATAATCTTCTATTGCTTGCTGTTCATTTTCCTTCTCTCTTTCTGTCCCATCTTGGAAAGACACAAATTTCGTTATTTGTCAATTCGGAATTCGAAAGAAAAGAGTTAACATCTAACCTTAAAAAATCGATCACTCAAATTCGAAAATTAAAATAAACTTAATCTAGAAAACTACGTGTATAATTTTCTATTTCTTGCTGTTCTATTTCCTTTTTTCTTAAGAAGGAAAACAATTTTGATAGTTTGAAACTCGACACTTTTTGTGTCGAGTTTTTGCGTAAATACCTAACCTTAAAAAAACAATCAAATTCGAACCTTAAGATAAAGTTAATCAAGAAGAGTACTTTTATAATCTTCTATTTCTTGCTGTTCTTTTTCCTTTGGAAGGAAATTTTTTTTTTAAAATTATTACTTATATTTTCCGATTACGGTTCTCAGGTAACATAAAACATGATCTTCCTCAACTATAAAAATATGGTTCTTCTCTTTAATAATGTTGGCTCTTTATTTTTTTCGAGTTATTTTTATTTCCCTTGTATATAGTATAATACAATGTGTATGAGATTTTTTTCTTATTGTTAGTCGAGTGTAAAATTGTGATTGGTTGAGAACACGTTACAAAAGTTTTCTTCTTGTGTATATATTTCTTTATGAATGTTAGTTTCTGTATGTGTGACCTTCCAATGTGACGGTGTTTATATGAAATCGCTAGTCAATATGGCACACATACAGTTTATTGTACCGCACGTTAGAACTGGATATTGATCAGGTTTATATAGACCTTTAGAACGAAAAACGGATAATTTTACAGATCAATTTGATCACTTCCTTTCATATACAATACTTTTACGATTTTTGGTATCACGCCTCCTCGTAAAAAATTTTAATGTCCAACTCCTGCCTTCCACTTATAAGGAAAAAAAAATTTTTTTTTTGATTTTCAAAAATTTGCATAATTTTTAATATTCGGTACAATTTTTGCACTCGAGGGAATTATTTATTATGGTTCTTAGGGTTTATGGTCAGCATTAAAAATATGAGTTTTAAATCAGTTTTATTTATTGTTGTAGTCAATTCTGAAAGGATTTATAATTTGTTTGTTTGATAACAATTTCACTGAAAAAACTATGAAATTTTTCCAAGACGCAAGTTAGTTTTAATACATTTTTTTCTGAAATTTCTCTGACCCCACGTTAAGTTCGTTTCTTTGTTAGGGTTTTATTAGATATAGCGATAAATTTAGTTACATCGTCCCTCAACAATATTGAAAACACTCGTCTATGTCTATGACTACAAAAGAGGCTCAATTTATGATTTTATGAGCAGTTGTCAAAAATCCCTCTCAATTATCTCCAGCTAATTGTTATTGATTGTTTCTGAAAAAACCACTTGTACACTAATGTCTTAATTACTCAAAAACTGTAATTATATAAGAATTCCCCTAGGGGGATTTTTTTCCTCGACCTGAAAGGGAACAGAAATTGATCTGTTGTAATTGTTCATCTGTGGCATAAAAAATCAAGACACGTACGTATATATCTAACATAGGTTTTTAGAACTCATTTCTTTTTCTCCTGCTTCCCAATTTGGAAAGTATGTTGGTTATGAGATTGACATATACGAGGGCAAAAATATACTTGATAAATATTCATTCAATTCCTTCGAAAATATAGTTTTAGCATCTTTGGAAATTTGTAAATGCTTCTACTTTTGTCGAAAAATTTTTAATTTTAAACCATATTTATACCTAATGCTTACGTACAAAAATTAAATGAATTAAATGTTATAAGTTTTTATATCATGATGGTTCAAATGCCCTTAGGAGTAAAATTTACTTGATTAAAATAAAAATTTCTTCACATGTGTAAATTTAAAAAAAAATGTTTGTCGAGTCATTAAATCATTATTTCGCTTTGGAATTGAGAGAAAATTTTTTTGACGAAATTAGAAAAGAAACTAGAACATTTCCTTGATTGAAAAGTGTCAATATTCATTCGTTCGGGGGGGATTGTGTATATGTATTATTCATCATGTTTCTCTTGACAACATGACAATTATACTCAAAATTCAAAGTCCCTCAGTTGCGATTGAATGTATCGATAAAATTTAAGCATACAGTCAGTTTTCGACATTAAACGTCTCAATCATGTGTTGGTGAGTCTATGTTTCCCTTTCATTTCCGTTTAATCCAATTACAAAACCGAGTTTATATTTTATATGTATATACACATGTACTTATGTATATTTTTATATATAATAAATATATGTCTGTATTTATGTCCAGACAAATGCCATCACATTCTTTTCAACAATTCTGGCACATGTGCATTTTCAAGCTAGATGTGAAATAATTTTTCGTCACATTTGTGACGCGATCTGAAGAAAGGGACCTTAGAAGCAAATCATTTTAAGGTTGGGTTAGAGTTACTTTTTTCTTGTTTGAAAGTTTCTTTTTACTTATTTCGAATTAAAATCAGTGTTTATTAAATATTTTAGTTTTAATGAAGACTTAAACTTTAATGATTTATATTGACAGTTGATCCTTTTATTGTATTTTCATTTAAAAAATTGCAAACATAACCTATAATTTTTTGCTTCTAAGGTCCCTTTCTTCAGATCGCGTCACATTTATTTTCACATGTGTCACATTAGAGATCTAGATGGGTTGACTGGTCGCTTGGAAATTTGATCTATTAAAGCACAAATTAACCATGATAATATTAATATTTTATAAATCAGAAAATTGATAGCTAGTTGCGGTATAAACATATAAATGTATTAATTTGCACATATACACAAAACACATGCACATTTAAACTTACGCATATACACAAAATACATACACATATATGGACATTAACTTGCACTTATTCACAAAACACATGCACATATAAGCATATTAAATTGCACATGTACACAAAACACATACACATATATGTATTTAACTTGCACATATACACAAAATACATACACATATATGGATCTTAACGTGCACATATACACAGAACACATGCACATATTGAATTACACATGTATACAAAACACATACACATATATGTATTTTAACTTGCACATATACACAAAATACATACACATATATGGATATTAACGTGCACATATACACAGAACACATGCACATATACGCATATTGAATTGCACATGTACACAAAACACATACACATATACACAAAACATAATTGAGAATGAAACTTTATCTACTAGAGACAAAAAAAATTTTTTCGTTTTATTAAAATTATCATTTTTAATTTTAGAGAAAGTTTAAACAGCAGATTTTAATTATATTTATTTTTCGTAAAATTTAATTACATAAAGTAATATAAATAACATAAATTTGAACGAATTCGCTTGTGTGTAGTAATGGAGAAACATAACAAGGCGTCGCGTTTCGCAGTAGTACAAATTCGTTTTGGTCAGACGTGTATATAAAACCAGAAGTGCTTTCTTGTCAGACATAATATTCTTCGAAAAACACATTTCTTTTCTTATATTAATTATTTTATTAATTGTATTATTATAATAATTTTATTATTATTTTCATAAATAAAATATTAAATTATATCTATCATTACTTTTATTATTATTAAAATCTTTATCGTCTGAGTAGTTTCAACAGTAAATAAAACAAGGACATTTAGATAGAAAATTTTTATTAAAAAAATAATATTTATTTTTTCTGTGTGTTTTATTTAATTATCTTTATTTTTCTGTTTTTCAAAATAATTTCTTTAATTATGTACGTTGATTAAAAATTTTAATAGAGAAGCATTTTTCTTTTCATTAAACATAACTTCCAATATAATTTTTTTTCTTCAATTTAATTCAAACAGGAATAGTAAAGATGATTATCCGAGAAGGCATATATACTTTTTCCTATATATATATATATAATATATATATATATATATATATATATATATATATATATATATATATATATATATATATATATATATATATATATATATATATATATATATATATATATATATATATATATATTTAAGAGAAATGTGATATTGAAAAATGAATGTAATATTTGGAGATTTCGCGAGAAATTGTCTGGATAAATGATTGGAAGAGGATTTCTTTGGTTTCTTCTTTCATTTTCAAAAGGGAATAAAGAGAAATTGACAGAGGAATGGAAAAAATAGCTATTTTCTCATATGAGTCGTGAGTAAATACATTTAAAGTGTCGCGTCAGGTTTCTCTCTCACTCACTCAATTTCTGAATAATAGGCCCTTCAGTCATGTCGATAGTCTCTCATTCAACCCGAATTCAAGGCTGACGCATTGTCGAGCAAACTCAACAGCCTAAAAGAAAAGCATTTGTTTTCGCCATGTGTAGTGGAATTGACCTCTGACCCCAAGAGTCAAAGCCTTCTTAGTTTTTATAGAGAACATTTTTCAAGAGCCCTTTTCTTCATTGTCGGGTAACATTTAAGCTTTTTTTTCACTATTATTTCAGTTCAAAAAGTTTTAAATATTGTGTGATTATTTCTCGTCCGAAATTAGCATTTCTTTTTGTAAACTTTGAAATTAATATTTTCGTAGTTTTGAATTTTAAATTAAACATTTTTATTTTTAAAATTATTTAAACTAACATTTTTTTAATTTTCTTAAATGAACGTTTTTTTAAAAATTATCTTAAATTAACATTTGTAATGTGTTTTTTAATAAACATTTCTAATTTATTTTATTAATAAACATTTTTAACGTTTTTTTTAAATTAACATTTTTAACATTTTCTTAAATTTAATGTTCTGGAAAATAAAATGCTACTTGGATTATAATTATAAAACAAACGTATTTATTAACCCCTTGACTGTGAGGGTACGTCTATAGACGTACATTTGAAAGTGGGCTTCCAGTGTGAGGTACGTCTATAGACGTACATACAACAAAATTGATAAAAGGCAGAAAAAACAAGTAAATTTACGTCACACATACGTTACTTATGGTATTTTCGACGCTGAATCCGAATTTGAAGTCAAATTTCGAAAATTCGAAAACCAAAATCCAATATGGCTGCTCAAAAGTAGACTGTTTTGAATGATACTTTTATTATATTAAATCTCAGGCAGCATACATTATCATATCAAAATAATATCTCACACAATTATATCAAAATGTTTTCGACGTCGCTGGTTACGAATATGAAGTTAGATTTTCGAAATTCAAAATGGCGGATCCAAAATGGCGGACGTATTTTTTTGAATTCATCGTATTCGCTTGAAACTTGTTACTCGGGGGTTTTCGAGGTCGCTGATTCCGAATATGAAGTTAGATTTTTAAAAATTTAAAATAACGGATCCAATATGGCGATCGTATTTTTTGAATTTATCGAATTCGTTTGAAACTAGTCGTTACGCTTGAAATCGCTCGTAAAAAAACAAAAAAAATAAGAATTTTTTTAAAAATACATGATAAATAAATGAATACCCAAGTTGAGTCTTTCTTTTTTTATAAAAGCAGAGATTTTCCAAAATAAAGACATGATTTCTGAACACTCCCTATTCTTAGAATGTAATTTGCACAAAGCATATCGTCTTTTGTTTTGATATTTTACATTAATCAACTTTTCTATAATAAAATCGTCTTATTATCGTATATTCGTCTTATTAAAATTTTGGACACTCCTACATTTATAATATTCATTGGATTTAAGGTATTTGTCGCGCGACTGGTCACTGTCAAAAGTTTGTATCCGTTGACTGTACTTATAAAACGATTATGAATGCGAGTTTCCGAAAAACTTTTGCGGACGTACAGTTTGACATACAGATGTTCTCAATGTATATTCATAACCTCTCGCATGAAAAACGATCGTGGCAACGTCGCAAGTTTGGCGTATGGCCGTCTTTAAAATTTCGCGCCAAAAGTAGCAGACAAGCTGTAGTATTTAACAAGCGCTATTACTACGTTTACGAATTCACCTGTCATTTACAGTAATTGTTAAAATAATTTTTCAAGTTTGACGTTAAATATCTTTTAAACAAGACAGTGAAAAATTTTCATTTTTTTTATAAAAGTTCATTTTGGTTCAATAAATGAAACTTTAGTTTTTCTAAAAAATCTGACGATTAGTATAAGTGCAAAAATTAAAAATCTGTGGTTTTCATATGGTTTTCCTATACCTTACATGTTAAAAATCGAAACTTTGATTTCATTTTTTGAGACTTACAGACGGTCAATTTTATTTTAATAGGCCTTATTTTGTAGATAAATATCCAAAGAATAATTATGTGAAATTTAAAAAAAATCTGACGAAAACGAATTTACGCGACAAATACCTTAATTTACTCAAAATGATTCGAGGAACAATAGGTATTAATCCGACTTCTAAGTGTTTACCTTTCGTTTATTTATTACGCGTGTTAGTTACAGTAACGAGTTTCAAGCTAATCCGAGAAATTAAAAAATATATGTTCGCCATATTGAATCCGCTATTTTGAATTTTTAAAAGTGAACTTCAGATTCGTTATCAGCGACCCTGAAAACCCCCGAGTAACAAGTTTTAAGCGAATCCGATGAATTCAAAAAAATACGTCAGCCATTTTGGATCCGCCATTTTGAATTTTGAAAATCTGACTTTAGATTCGTCATCAGCGACCCTGAAAACCCCCGAGTAACAAGTTTCAAGCGAATCCGATGAATTCAAAAAAATACGTCCGCCATTTTGGATCCGCCATTTTGAATTTTGAAAATCTGACTTCAGATTCGTCATCAGCGACCCCTAAAACTTAAGTGTACTGAATCTCACAAATTTTGGTTGCCAAAAAATTTCTTAACATTTTGGACCCACTTTATAGATTTTTCTCTTCACAGCGAAGGGGTTAATGACTGTGTTGGAAAATTTTACAAAGAAATATAAAACAAACGCAATATACTTTTTAGAAAATTAATAATTGATCAACATTTATCTTAGAGTGAAATTTAAAAATATTCTTTCAGTAAATATTTTTTAATTATATTTAAGTTAACAATTTTTTGAATATTATTTTTTAACTTTATATAAAATTAACATTTTCTCAACCCTTTTCTTTATGTAATTAACATTTTTAACATTCATAATCGATTTTTTCAAAGTTATTGTAAATATTGACTCCTTAGAGAGAAACTAATTTCGAAGACACGCAATAATAAAAAAAAATAGTAACTTTATATAGAAAAAAGGGGTCTGCAGGCAAGAATAGAAGAGGGAGGGGGGGGGGGTAAAAGATTAAAAATTATACTTTTCACATCAGGGTAAAGTTTGCTTTAAGAAAGTTTGTCGAAGCCGGTAGGCATTAAATATAAACGTGTATAGATATAGTTGTGCAAAATAAATCCGCCTTTGCGGCGCGAGTCAAGTTGAATGTTGTAAAAGAGGGCAGGCTATACGCCGCGCGAACGGGGAAAGAGAGAGAGATGACCTTCTTTAATCTGGGTTAGTGGCCCATCCTTTTTAAAGCGGTGTGTGAACTCACAATCGACATACAGTGGAAAAGACACCCCGCGCGCCCCTCTACAGGGGTGGAAACGAAGCTTTGATGATACATAATATAAGTTGAAATAAAAAAAAACAGTTTTATATCTATATGTATATATAAAACACCTAGACGAAATTACAACCTGTCTTCTTCACTATTCCCCTTTTACCCTCACTTGCCCCAATCAACCTTTTCCCACTCTACTTGAATTTCAAACAATAGAAATGCTATTGTCAACAAATTTTTTTTTGAAGGTTAGGTATTCACTGCATATTTATTTTTCTTTCTTTTTTTTTGTTTCGTGATTATAATTTTCAAAATTTTGTTCTTTGTAAAGATAGAAGGGAAATGAACAGCAAGAAATAGAAAATTATAAACGTAGTCTTCTTGATTGGTTTTATCTTAAGGTTCGAATTTGATTGGTCGTTTTTTAAGGTTAGGTATTCATGCCAAATTTATTTTCTTTAATTTTTTTGTATCGAGCTTCAAACTATCGAAATTTCTTCCTTCATAAAAAAGTAAATAGAACAGCAAGAAATAGAAAATTATAAACGTAGTTTTCTAGATTAACTCTTTCTTAATTTCCGAATTTGACTGGTCGTTTTTTTAATGTTAGATATTTACTCTTTTCTTTCGAATTCCGAATTGACAAATATCGAAATTTTTGTCTTTCCAAGATGGGACAGAAAGAGAGAAGGAAAATGAACAGCAAGCAATAGAAGATTATAAACGTAGTTTTCTAGATTATTTTTTTCCACCGTAAGGTTCGAATTTTATTGGTCGTTTTTTAAGGTTAGGAATACACTCCAAATATATTTTACTTTTATTCAAGTTTTGAATTGATTAATATCAAAATTATTGCCTTTAGGCATTTACTCCATATTTATTTTCCTTTCTTTCTTTTTTATTTTGAGTTTATAACTTTCAACATTTTTCCCTTTCAAAGAAAGAAGGAATTGAACAGCAAGAAATAAAAGATTATAAACACGTTGTTTTCTAGATTAGATTTACCTTAAGGTTTAAATTTGACTGGTCGTTTTTTAGAAGCTCAGGTATTCACTCCCAATGTTTCTTCCTTTCTTGTTTCGAATTTACGAATATGGCAATTTTTCGTTTCCCAATAAGGGATTAGAAACAAGGAAGGCTCAAAATTTCTGAAGTGTGGCATTAATTTTTCTATGGAGAGAATTTTATATGTCATATAAATAATTTTAAAATTATTTTCGTATTAAAACAAATTCCCAAAATTGATTTGCAAAATTTCAATTTTTTTTAGGAGTTATTATTTAAACAATTTTTAAGCATCAAATTATTAAAAATAATTTTTCTATCAATCTATCTGATAGATTTTGAAAAAATTTGATATTAGTAATACAAAAAACTCATGGTTTCGAACAAAACATATTCGTTAGATTGTGTTCATAATCTGTTTAATATACCAACAATTATTATGATCAAATAGAAATTAAATAAACTTCTCCGCCTAATTTGACTGGTCGCTTTTTAAGGTTAGGTATTCACGCCAAATTTATTTTCCTTCCTTTCGCGTTCCGAATTGACAAATATCGACATTTTTGTCGTTCCAAGAAGGAACAGAAAGAGAAGGAAATTGAACAGCAAAAAATAGAAGATTATAAACGTAGTTTTCTAGATCAGTTCTACCTTAAGCTTAAGGTAAAATTAAAATTTAAACCTAGGTTTGAATTTTATTGTTCTTCTTTTTAAAGGTTAGGTATTCACACTAACTATATTTTCCATTAATTCTTCTTTCGAATTGATGAATATAAAAATGTTTCCCTTTATAAGAATGAAGGGAATAGAACAGCAAGAAATAGAAAATTATAAACGTAGTTTTGTACATTGGATGAATTCCACGCCATGTCATTGCAGATATTTTCATGACCCAATGAGATTCGCTTAATACTCTGTTTATGTACTGCTTAGATGATGATAAAAACCCTCCAAATTTTTTCTGAAAAAAAGAAAAAATGTCGTTAGTAATATTAAGAATAAATTATTTGCATTATTTTTGACAAATTTGAAAATGAAAAATTGCAATTATGAAAATATGGGGTCTTAAAATTTTTTATTTTTATAACCGTCACAAGTTTTTGAGAAAATTAATTAAGTTTAAAGTGTGACGCATTGTAAAATCTTGTTCGTTGTAAGAAACAATTTTCATTTTGCTTATTGTGATTGTCATTTGTTTTTAACATTTTCTAAAAAGAAGTACAAAGTTCATTAAATTTTGTTAGACTTCATAATTTTTATTGCAAACTTATAGCTGTCCTACAATGATATTTACAGGTCATATCAAAATTTCTTGTTTCGAATTTATGAATATCGAATTTTTTCCCTTTCCGAGAAGCGAATAGCAGAGACAAGGAAATAGAACAGCAAGAAATAGAAGATTATAAACGTACTTTTCTATATTAATTCTACTCAAAGGTTTGAATTTGATTGTTTGTTTTTTTAAGGTTAGGTATTTATTTCATATTTATTTCCCTTTCTTTCTTGTTTCGAATATGTGAATATCGAAATTTTTCACTCTCAAAGAAAGGAGGAAATAGAACAGCAAAAAATAAAAAATTATAATTGTAGTCTTCTAGATTAATTCTACTTCAAAGTTCGAATTTGACTGGTCATTTTTTTAAGGTTAGGTATTCACTTATTTATTTACTTTCCTTGTTTAGAATTTATGAATATCGAAGTTTTTCCCTTTCCAAGAAGAGAATTGAAAAGAAGAGAAAATTGAACAGCAAGAAATAGAACATTATAAACATATTTTTCTAGATTAATTCTACCTTAAGGTTCGAATTAATTTGTCGTTTTTTAAAGTTGGGTATCCACTCGATATTTATTTTCATTTCCTTCTTGTTTGTTTCGAGTTGCTAATTATGGAGATTTTTTCCTTCCCTCGAAAGAATGGAATAGGAGAATAAAAAAAATAAAACCAAGAAATACAATTCTACCTTAAGTTTCGAATTTTATTGGAGGTTTTTTAAGGTTATGTATTAACTCTATGTATATTTTTTTTATTTCGTTTTTTTTCGAGTTTCAATCTATCAAATTGTTTCCCTTCATAAGAAAGAGGGAAATAGAACAGCAAGAAATAGAAGATTATAAACGTAGCTTTCTAGATTAACTCTATCTTGATTTTCGAATTTGACTTTGTGTTTTTTTTGTTGGATATTCAATCTTTTCTTTCTTGTTTCGAATTGATGATATTTATCTCTTTCCAAAAAGGAAATTGAACAGCAGAAAATAGAAGATTATAAACGTTCTTTTCTAAATTAATTCTACCTTAAGTTTCGAATTTTATTGGTCGTTTTTTTAAGGATAGGTATTTACTACAAATGTTCCCTTCTGTCTCTTTTGTTTCGAGTTCCAACTTATCGAAACTGTTTCCTTTTCCAAAAAAAAGGGAACAAAGTAGAAAAATAAATAGAACAGCAAGAAATAGCAGATTATAAACACAGGTTTCTAGATTAATTCCATCTTAAGGTTAGAATTTGATTGGTCGTTGTTTGTTATTTTTTCCTTCAATCCAATTTGCCATGAACTAACAAGAATCTCACTTTAGAAGTTATCTGTCTCAATAAAAGAAAAAAGTGGGAGTAAGTTGGGAAAAGGTAGTAACCAATTTCTTTTCAACTTGAACGAAACGAGTTTCTTTTTCTGTCTGTCTCTCTTTCTCTCTCTTTTTCTCTAGATACTAAAAGTTACTTTGGACAATCGTTTTTCTTTAAAAGTATTTTTTATATAATTAGTGGGGGGGGGGGGTATTTTTGGTATAATAAAAATAATGTTTGGGGGTAGAGAAATAGAGGGGGGGGGGTATTTATTACTTTTTGAGGTTATGATCTTTGGTTTATAACTGGCAAAAGGGAAAGTAATAGATAGGTACGCCTTCGGTGCTACAACATGCGCGAAATGTAGTCGCTGTATCGATTGCTTTACCACCTGCAACCTGGTTTTGAACTACTTGCGCGCGACAATAGCACACTGACTATGAGGCTTATTCTTTCCAATTTACGAGTTACATGAGCAGCTAAATTGATACTTTGACCCTATCCCAAGAAATTTTTATCGTTTGCAGAAGAAAAATTGCTACTGATTCTAGAAACAAAAAATATTTTCTAATAAAAATATTTCTTTCTTTAATATTTATCAACATTGTATTTTAAAAAAATTTACTTACGATTTAAAAAAAGGCAGGGAAAAGTTATTTTAGTTTTTGATAAATTTTTTTTTTGCAAATTGACCTAATTTAAATTTCCCGCGCCCTGTTGCTTAAAATTTTAACTACAATGGTATTTACCTAAAGGGCAAAGCTATCAGCTGATCATTGTCTGTGTAATGTTTCGTGACCCAAAAATAGTTGGACAAAAAGAGATAACAGATCGGTGAGAGGGAAATTTCTGTTGATCTGTTTTTGAATAATTTATTTACCACAGGGAAATATTTTCCTAAGGTAAATTTATTTACGAGGAAAAATTTTTTTTTCAAATTAAGTGTTTCATTTGTGAATTATTTATTAACTATCACAATAATGGAGAAATACTTTTTTTTGTCGACTAATATATTCAAATTTATGTTAATAATAAATTATTCTTTGGAATTCAGATTAATTATATAAATGGAAAGTTTTTTCCTCTGGTTTTTCAATGAAAAAGTTTGTGAAAATTTCAAATTCTTTTTTAAATATTTTCAATTTTCGAATTCTATTTAAAATTTTGCGAAATGGATTGAAACACTTTAGAAAAATTTCTGTATTAGTATTTTCAAGGAATATTTATGTCCTGTCATATTTTAGAGTTTATTCCAATGTCGAAATTGCGATATTTTCCCATCTACAACGTACAGTCTATGGCGTTTATTCATAGTTTATGATAGTTCCCACTCTAGGTCACTTTTAGTTTATGGCGTTTCCACTTTATTACATTTTACGCTCTACATTCTTTTTTCAATTCTATGTCCGGGAATTAAAGTCGCAATCAACTCTCATAATTGTGATCTGCAATTATTAAAACGATATTACAGTAAAAATTAAATTTACAGTTGATAATAAAATATAAATTGTAATTAAAACATGATTGTAATTGAATTACAATTAAAATTAAAACCTAAATAAAATTGAATTACAATTGAAATTAATACACAATTATAATTGAATTACAATTGCAATAAAATCACAATTATAATTAAATTACAAGTTGAAAATAAATATTATTAGTTGGTATCATGACAGTAATTATTTGAAAATTACAAGTGGAATTAAATCACGAGCAATTTGTAAATATTAAAATTGAAAAACGTTTTTATTAATGACTGTGTTGGAAAATATAAATAAAAAAGTCTACTTAATCTTCTAAGAGGAAGAAAAAGAGGGATTGGAATTAAATATGTATCAATTTTTAATCACTGCAAAACAAATTCAAAAAATTAATTAATTTAAAATTAATTTACCTATTTAAACATTATTTTCTATTTTATTCCTTTCGAAAGACAAATTTTTAATTTTTAATTGTTAATTATAAAAAATATTAATAAATAGGCATTTAAATCTTTTTAAAAAAATGCAAAGGGATTAAATAAAGTAGAAATTTTTTCTAATAATGACCGTATTGTAAAACACTGTAAATAATTTTATATTTACGACACTTTTCAAGAGGATTGAAGTAAAAAGTAAATCTACATTTAATCACTGTTAATAAACATTAAAAGTAAATTATTAACTATTTTCTAAAAGAAAACAAGATATAAAATATTTTTAATGTTAAAAGAATATTGCAAAGAATTTATTTCCTTTTTATTTACAACTCATAATTTTCATAATTTTATTATTTCCCTATACTTTAAAAGAGAAAAATAAAGAAGAATTAAAAAATAAAAATGTTTTTAATGACTGTTGGAAAATATAAATAATTTGACATTATTATACTTATTATATTGCAGTATATTATATTATATTTGTATTATATTATATTCGTATTATAAAATACAAATTATAATTGAATTAAATTTAAAAAAAGATTGTTAAATAAAAATTAAATTAAAACGTTATCAAAAAATTTGTTACGTAGCAAGAATTGAAAACAAAATTTCAAGAAAAATTTAGTTCTACTAAAAATGAAATTTAATTTTTCATAGATAAAGAAAATGCGACCTAGAAACGATGTAAGAGAGAAATATTTCAGTTACAAACTTCCATCAAAAGGAATCGTTAATTTCGGTTGCATAAAAAATTTACCTGGGGAATTGTAGATACTTTATTTTGAAAATTTTTTCCTATAAATTCAAAATTACTTTTTTATTAAAACGAGTTTTCAAGTTTTGATTAAGTTTTTAACACTGAATATTAAAATTATGTAATAATAATAATAGTAATAATAATATAAAAATATAAATATATATTATCATATATAATTATAATATATTATAATATAATATATGTAATATATTTCAATTTATTTTAAAAAATTCTTTAAATTTTTTAAAATTATTTTAAAACTTAAATTAATTAAAATTTTTGTAATTGTAGTGATTAATTTATAAATGTTTTGTATATTTCCTAGTGACGATTTTTTCGTGAGATAATATTGCCAATGAATAAATTTGATGACTTTAATTTAATACCTATAGTTTCGATATGAAATTAACAACTTTTCATATTGATTGGATAATTTAATAATTAATGTCATTAAAAGTGCAAAATGTCACAGACAATATTTATAATTTTATTAAATTGAAAGAGGCCATAGATTAAAGAATATTGTAGAGAGAGCAAGACCAAGTGAAAAAGAGTCAAAAACTAGGTTATGATTCGATTTTGTTCTATTATTATTATTATTATTGCTAATATTAATAAAAAAGTAAAGTTATAAAAAAATTAATTTGCTGTAAATTATTAAAGTTTAATCACTTTATTAATTGATTAATTTTGTAGGGGCCTTTAGATTACGTCAAAATCTATATCAAATTCTTTAAAATTTAAAAAAAAATTGTTCAACTAGTTTTTTTAATACATTGAATAAATATAAATTTTTTACTGTTAATATAATGGACAGTGGGTTATGAAGTCAAAAAAATTCCTAAAAGGTCAATTATATATTGTACCGAACTAAAAAAATTTATTATCTATCTATTTGAAATTTGAGTGACGTTTTCTTTTCTTTTCTCAGATTTTCTTGGGATTTTTTTTTTTTTTTTGTAAAAATGCTGACATGCTATAAATAAAATTCGATATTCCTTAGGAAAGGGGGAGATTTAGAGAGGGATATGTTTATTTAACGTAATTTTGGGGTTCCTTTTACTTTTCACATGACCACAATATGCTATTGATCTCGAGAGTAAATGTGTCCTTGAATCATGACACGATTTAGATGACAAAACAGATAAATATTAATGTTAAAAAATTAATTTTTTTCTCAAAAAAGTAAAAATTCTTTTATTTTCTAAATAAAAAGGAAAAAAAGGTTTCTAATTTCTAAAGAAAAGTTTTTTTTTATTTACTATTTGGAGAAAACAAGGATAACTAGTTTATTAATGACTGTGTTGGAAAATTTTACATAATGTGGATAATCACAAAATATTTTTTGAAGTGTTTCATTTATTTTTATTCATTAAGAAAAATTTATTTTATTATTCAATTGAATTCATTTATTTACTTAATTAAATTTATTTATTTACATAAATAAATTTATTATTTTTATTTATTCAAAATAGGCGAAAAGTTTTCTTTAATGACTTTAAAAATTTCTCAAATAAAATATGACGAACTTTTTATTTTAAATATCTATTTATTTTACTATTTTACTTCATCATTTTTTGAGTACGAAAGAAAAAACTGTCTTTTACGTTATTAATTTTTAAAATATCATTCTCATAAAGATTTCTCGTTTATAAAATTTCTGTTCAGGAAAAATACTTTATTAAAAAATTTGTCGACTGAAAATATTTTAATCTAAAACTTTGTTTTTCGTTTAAAGTGTTTACTTAACTATTAAATATTGAATTCGAGAGAAAAGGCGAGAATCAAAATAAAATTATATAGACTTTGTACTTTTTAATGTTCAACAACTTTTCAGACGTCTTTTATTGATTATTATTAAACAAGTCCTTTTACATTTTTTTTGTCTTTTTACACTTCACTTACTTTTATATAAACTTAGAAATACTTGAATGCTATTTTCTTTATACTAGAAGTGCACAAATTGAATTTTAACATTATGAAGAAAAAAAAAATTAAAGTTTAGCTACACATTTTTTTTATGTCAAGATTTACTTCCTCGTTCTTTCTCTTTTATTTTATAAATTTTTCTCCCCTTTTGTTATAAGCATCGAAGATAAGAATCAAATTATTGAAATTCTGCTACCAAAAAAGAAAAAAATCGAGATATTCTTTTTTCCCTCCCTTGGAAATGAAGAACAAAAATCGATAGATTTTCAATATATTTATGTCACTTATTTTTGCTGTGTTAATGTTTAAATAATTTATTATAATTGTCTTACTAAAACAGTAAAAAAAAATTTCTCTCTTAGAGTAAATGTGCATTTCCTCAATTACCATCAATTTTGAAATAAATTCTTTTTTCCCCTTTTCTTTCTTGTTTGAATTGATAAAAATTTTGACGTCACGATGACATGTTGGTATTGATTATTAATTAACTATTTGTTTCTTGCTTAAAAAATTCTCTATTTTTGTCATAATAATTATAGTGATGAAAGGGTCGTTTTTATTCAGCTTTCTTTCGATTTATAAATATAAAGTAATTTTCTTTTCAGTAAAATAAAAAGTCTATAACTGTCATATTTATTTTTAAATAATTTTTTACGATTTTTAGTCAATTAATTAATACTAATAATTAATTAAATTAATTAATGTTAATAAATATTTTTAATAAAAATTGTCCAATCTTCAGGTTAAAAATTTTATATTTTAATAGAAAGTTCAATTAACAAATTTTTTATAATTAAAACTACTACTAATACTAGTACTACTTTAAGGAAAAATAAAAAAATGTTTTTTTGAAAAAATTTTTAAAGTACTTTTTTTATGTATTTTTTATTAAAAAACATTTTTTTTCAGAAGTCTAAAACTTTTGGGGTATTTTTGTATACACTTGAAGTATTTGTAAAAAAAATTTCGACGAAAAATATTAAAATATAAACAAGTTAGAATTAATTGAATGAACAGCAAGAAATAAAAGATTATAAACGTAGTTTTCTAGTATAATTCTGTCTCCAAGGAGAGAAGGGAATTGAACAGCAAGAAATAGAAGATTATAACCATAGTTTTCTAGATTAATTCTACCTTAAGGTTCGAATTTTATAATTTTAAAATTATAAACGTAGTTTTCTAGTTCTGTCTCCAAGGAGAGAAGGGAATTGAACAGCAAGAAATAAAAAATTATAACCATAGTTTTCTAGATTAATTCTACCTTAAGGTTCGAATTTTATTGGTCGTTTTTGAAGTAAAAAAATATGAGAAAATTTTTTTTACTGGTTAAATTAGAATAATAGTTGCAGTACTGATAGTTTAATTACTTTATTTGTTTTGAAAAGTATTTTAAAGTGAAAAAAAATATTTTACCCTCGAAAAAATATGGAATTTTATGAAAATGTTTTTGGAGAGAAAAATTTTCATCATCTTCTAAAGCAGTGGCTTTAAAAGTTTGAACACAATAATGTAATATCAATAAAATTGAATATCTAACTCTCTCTCTCTCTTTCTTTTTCTCTTTCACCAAAGTTTGATGTTTCACCTCATTTAATATTCTGTCGTCGGGAAAAATTTTTCGAGAAAAGCAAAAGCGCCATTCAAGAAAACTAACAGAAAATACGATTGAATTGTGATTTATTTTCGTGGGAGTGAAAGATGAAAAAAAATGGAAAGGCGAATGATAATAGATATTATCGCTTAATCTTAACGTTGAAAAGAAGGGAAATATTTGTTATGTGGTTTAGATTCTTTTTCTTTTGACAGAGTTGTTGATTTTTTTTTCTTGCTCATTTTTTTGTGTTAGAAAGAAATAATTTTTTTTGGGTAGTAAAAATTTTTTTGTTTTTCTATTTTTGGGTAGAAAAAGGAATATTGACGATTTCAAGGTCTCTCTATATTTTGTATAAAAATTTCCCCAACTTTTCATTGTCAAGATTTCTGACGACGGCACTTGTGTCCTCCCCTCAATGTAATCGATGTCAGTTTTCTCCCCTCTCTTCTAATTCCACGTCCCCTCATCATTCTTTTACTCTTGAGAAAGTCAAGTGAGTGAGAGGATATACAAAGTCATAGTACAAGTATTCGGTAAATAAAATATACTTTGGAATTATTGGGATGTAGGTATTTGTTGATTAATCTAATTTGTTTATTTTATCGACTTGTGATTTTCAAATTGTATTTTCCGCTGTGACGGTCCTTGGATATGGTAACAATTGCATAAATGTTTTCGATAATTTTAAAAAAGGTTTGGTAATGTTTTCTTGACTGAGAATGTTGTATAGGTGATGACATAGCATCAGAGGCTTAAAAGATAATTTTTGTGAAAATGGGTAATGAAGGTTCATCCTGGCTAATTCGGAAGTGTCTTAGGAGCATCAGTACTTCCGGGGATGGAGCAGGAGAATTAGGAAGGATTTAGGAGGATGTGTAACTAGAAATGTTTTAGGTGAACCATCAGGAGATGTAGGGGTCAGATAACTGGAGACGTCTTGGGAGCATTAGTAATTCAGGAGATGAAGAAGGAGAATTAGAAGAGAGAGAAGTTGAAAAGATAAGTGTAAGTGTATTAACTACGACAGTAATTAAAAAGGTTTAATGGGAGACCCTGGAATGAAGGGATCACTACTTGGAACTACTACTTAGACTCCTTAGAAAAGGAGACCTTATTAGAACTGGAGGTTCTTCAGACATGAACAAATTTAGCAAGTAGGTGACGGAGGTTTTTGAAAGAAACCATCTGTAGACGACCACAACCAGGAATCATTAGACCCTATTAGAATTGGAGGTTCTTCAGACATTAACAATGGATAAACAATCTGGGTAAACATCCAGAAGGTATCGAAGGTTTTTGGAAAATCCCGTCAATTGACGACCACTACCAGGAATTATTAGACTACATTATATTTGCAGGTTCTTCAGATATGGACAAGTTTAGTAAGAAGGTAACGAAGGTTTTTGGAAAAACCCGTCAATAGACGACCACTACCAGGAATCATAAGACTCTATTAGAATTAGAGGTTCTTCAAACATTAAAAACTTTAACCAACAGGTAAAGATGGTTTTTGGAAAAACCGTCAATAGACGACCACTACCAGGAATCATTAGACCCCATTAGGTTCTTCAGACATTAAAAAGTTTAACCAAAAGTTAAAGAAGGTTTTTGGAAAAATCCGTCAATAGACGACCAGTACCAGGAATCATTAGACCCTATTAGATTTGCAGGTTCTTTAGACATGAACAAGTTTAGCAAAAAGGTAACGAAGGTTTTTGGAAAAACCCATCAATGGATGTTCACAACCTTATTAGAATTAGAGGTTCTGCAGAAAAAAACTAGTTTATCAAAAAGATGACTAAGGTTATTAAAAAAACCTTGTCAATGGATGCCCACTACTAAGAATCATGATAATTCTTGCTAGACCTTGTCGTGATGGAGACATTAATAAACATTTAAACAGCAAGAATAAATGGATTCTATAAATTCAGAGAAAGGGAGAGCAACCTACTTAGTTATCAAAAATATTTTTACTGCTAAAGTTACCAAGATGGTAGGAAGCAAGGGTAAAATGTGGAATTAAGGATCACACTTGGCAAATGGATGGCATTTGAAATCCGCGACTTGGATCGCCTTACCTATGCAGAAGAGGTTCAGCAAGTTTTTTCAAATGGATGACATTTAAAATCCGCGACTTGGATCTTTTTACCCAGGTTGAAGAGGTAAGTCAGGAAGCATTACAACTATAGTCCTAAGACCCAAACACCAGATATGAAGCCCGCAGTTGTAATCACCGACCAAGAAGAAGCTGAAAGTCTGGAGTAATTCGAAAGGACCCCCAAAATTTTAGGAGTATTTTCTGGAGTAAAGTTTACATTTACATTAGCCGTCAGATCGTTGGTAGTCAGTTAAGGATCCTTGTTTGACACTTAGGGATCTCATGCAGTCTATAGTTGTCTTTGGCAGTAGTAGTAGTTCTAACGGTACTGAATAGTTATTATCGTATCAAGGGCGCAAAATAGGTGATTGCGGCGATGGCGAGATGAAGGGACCGAGGGGACATTTTCGCGCCCGAGGCGAAGCCGAGGGTGCGAAAGTGTTCCCGAGGTCCCGAAATCTCGCCAAAGTCGTAATCACCTTTGCGCCCATGTTGCGAACATAATTTTTTGTCCTAACTGCATGAAAAGTATGGCATCGAGGGCACGAACGAAGCGGGCGTAAAAGAACTTTTGCGCCCGCTTCCCCGGCCCCGGGCGAGAATCAGTTACTTTGCACCCACTTTAAGTGCCCGAAATGACATACTTTTCGTGCAGGTAGGACAAAAACGATATTAAATCACCAAAGAGTCACCGAAACAAGCAACCTTTGGTAACTTCACTACTTTACCCAATTCCTTCTACGGAGGAAGGCCAAACACCTTAGTTATAATTATAACCACGTTCCTACAAGTTCAGAGAAGTTGATCATAAGTTCGCAAACTGTAAGAGAAACCCAATTTCCTTCTTTTGAAACCAGCACTCGGATAGTGTTTCCTAAAGTTCATAAATAGGAACTCTTCTAAAAAGCGTAACCTAAAAATTGGCACTATATTCGAAAATCAAAAGTCTGAGAGTCTAATTGTAAAAACCTGGTAAGCCACCCAACGGTGGCTACCCCAGCTAAAATTTAGTCCACAATAGACTTTAAGTTTAGGTTCCCACATTACTGACGCGATAGAATCTACTTTTGTCAAAGCTTCAGTAATCCGTTGACGTAACCTGAAAATCTTTACAGTGAACACGATAATTTAAAACAAGAATTCAACATTAAGAGGAAAACAACGTCAAATATAGCAACAAAAAAAAGTGGTGATTACTTTCCACTTTAAAAATCGAAATTCTTTTGAATTTAGACGGGAAAAAATTATTAGAAAAAGAAAACTAGTAAATACGAATTAAAAATTCTTTTCAAATTCTAAATTGCAAATTGCAAAAAGATTGCAAATTACAAAAAATGCAGATTAGGAAAATTTGCATAATCTGCAAATAAAAAGAAAAATTTCCTACAACTGTAAATGTGGAAAAAATGTTTCCCACTCGATTCTCGTTGCCAGTCGTAGTTTATTGATTGGAAAATACCGCGTGAAGTGAATGATGTCCTGGGTCGTATCGTTCTCATGTCCCAGTTGCATTAGACTTTCCGAGTTTGAATTGAAATCCATTAAATCTCTTAGGACATCTACTTTAAGGGGAAAGATTAATTTTTTTTTGGCTTCGAAGGGGTGACGCGTCAAAGACAAAAAAAAGGGAGAGACAGAGAGAGAGAGAGAGTGAAAATTTCAAGACCGTAAAAAGTTTTATTATTACTTTATTTTTTTTGTTATTACGAAAAATTGTTATTTGAAAAAAAAGTAAAAAGTTCCTTTCGCAAGGAAATTATTTACAATTGTATACAATGTTTCTTTTTTCCGATTAATATAAAAACTTTTATTTTCACCCCTATTTTGACATCATTAGTGTTGAGTGGATATATATGTTTGTGTATTATGAAGGAGTGTTAGGGACAAAAGTCATTCCATAATCCCTTAACTCTAAGAACTCCATTGAATATTGCATTCACAAGGGGCGTTGAAGAATGGTAAAGTTCTTCATTGTGAATGAAATTTAATTTGACAACGTTGTGTATATATTCGAGTTTGCATTTAAATTATAGTCGTTATTTTTGCTTTCAAAATTGTTATATAATTAAATTTTGAAATAAGGATGACAATTCTCTTTTGATTAATTGCTTGAATTTGAAGAATTTATTTGCAAATGGAATTCCAATAACATTTTGGTGAATTTTCGATTAAAACTATAAATAAAGTTATTGAATTTGGAACTCTAGTTAATAAGCAAAATTAAGAGGGAAATTCGATGGAATTTAATATCGGAAACTTTTTTTTTCCCATTTCAATCAGAAAATTATCTAAATTTTCATTGTCTTTCCGATCTTGATTAAAATTGAATCGGAATTTTCAATTTTCATCCAATTTTGATCGGAATTTTCAAATCATTACCAAATTTTAATCGGAATATTATCAGAACTTTCAATTGCCTTTCAATCTTGATGAAAATCGTATTGAAATTTTTAATTTGCTACCAATTTCAATCGGAATTGTATCGGAATTTTCAATTATTATTCGATTGTGATGAGAATGGTATCGGAATTTTCTATCCCTTTTCAGTTTTGATCGGAATATACAAAAATTTTCAATTTTTCTCCTTTTTTGATTGGAATCGTATCGGAATTCTCAATTATTATTCGATTTTGATCAGAATTACATCGGAATTTTTAATCCTTTTCCAATTTTGATCGGAATATGCAAAAATTTTTTATTCTTCTTTTTTAATCGGAATTGTATCGGAATTTTAATTTTAATTTTTCATTCCATATGAAAATCTATCGAAAGAAAAATCAATATCGGAATTTCAGAGAAATTTCTATTGTCATTTTCCCGGAAAGTCTTTTAAGTAGTTCATTAAATTTAAATTGTATTTCCATTTTTTTCCTTGAAGAGAGAAAGAGGAGAGAAAAAAGAAGTGAAAAAAAATTTGTTTCTTTTATGAGACAAATCCCATTTTCATTGTAACCATTGATTCATTGTGATAAATGATGTCAATAATATGATGGCTGAAGAGTTTTTCTTTTTTCTTTAATTGATAACACAACTGAGACGATATCCCTCTTATTACTACACAGAAAATTTATTTCTTCTGCAATGATTACTAAAGCTTTTAAAAATTACTTAGCGAGCAAATTTCATTTTTGAATATTGAAAAGATTAACTTTTTGAATCTAATAATTCACTTTCACATCTCATATCACCCCAAAAATTTCTTTATTTTCAAGAATTTAAAAAGATATTGAATCACAAAAATTCACACAAAGTAAATAATTTTGTTTATTTTAGTATGAGTTCACATGATCCCCGATTGTTTAAAACTCTGAATTCGAGACTCAGTACTAAACTGTTTAAAAGTTTGAGAAAATTCTCGCACTTCTTTAAATTCAATTCCTTAGAAATGCAAATTTATATAATTGAACCAAAAAAAGTTCATATTGTTCACGAATACCTTCGTTAAAATTCAATTACCTAGTAATTAATTCCCTGCTTCTGCTATCGTTTTTTTTTCTTTGCCCAGGAATTTTTCAAAATTAAGAGTCTTGTTATTCGTTTAGTGACTTTTACTTGAGCAAATGCGAGCAAATGTAATTGGCAACCCTTGAAAAATTGTGTTGGCTCGTTTAACACTTATAAGTGAAGTCACATATCTGCCCTGAGGGGGGTTTTTTTTCTCTCCCTTCGTCTTCTTTTTTTTACTCTGCCGCACCTACCCACTAAAGCCTCGTCACGTGTTTAAACACTTTGTTATCTCATTCAATGACGTCGCAGAAAAATACTCACATAAAATAATGAAATTCTTCTCTATATCAGTATATATATATATATATATATATATATATATATATATATATATATATATATAGTCTTTAGGGGTAATGGAAAAACAAATTATGAATTATTTCCAATATAAAAAAATTTACAACGAAAAAAATTATTTCTATTTTCTTTACAAAGAAAAATATTGAACTTTTTCTTATTGGTTTTTTTTTTCTTTTTGTGCTTGCAGATACAGACTGAAACGTGGAGCAGACTATGATAATTCGGATAACAAATTGATTACACCCGCCGCTTCATGTATACGTAAGTAGAAAATTAATTATTTTTATAATTTTTTATTTAGAATTAAAAAATAATTTTATTGAAAAAAGCAGAAAATCTCATCAGAACATTCTAGAATAGAAATCGGTTAGAACTTTCAGTTTGTAATCAACTTTTCTTTAGTCTGAAATGCTTCCATATTGTTTCATAAGTTTCTTCGAAATATTTTGAAACATTTTGAAAACAAGTTTTCAAGCAAAAGTTCATCAAACTTTTGGTTTAAGTTAAATCAGCTAGGCAACTTTTGCCAGTAAACGCATGAGAGAAAATTTATATTGAAAAATTTTCCCTCTTTGATTCTCATTTGTCGTTTTTGAGTTTAAAGTATTTTGAAATTCTATTTAGTTTGGTAAAGCAATTTTTTGTAACAAAATAGGCTTTTCAGAATAGATTTTATGGTTTTAGTAGTTAAAAAGGGGCGGGGCCTTTTTTGAAGTGGGCGGAGCAATAAGTGTAGGGTTGGTAAAGTAGGCGTTCCTGTCCCCACCCTCGATTCTATTACGACCCTTTTTTACAGATAACTCCGCCCACTAGTACTAAATCCACGCCTTTTTTAGAAGAGCTCCACCCATTGTTACTAAGGCCCCGCCTTAATTTCGAAGAATACCACCCATTAATACTAAGCCCTGCCTTCTTTGTTAAGAACTCCACCCATTGTTATTAAGGCTCCGCCTTCCTTTCGAAGGAGTAGACCACGCCTTCCTTTCGAAAAACTCCAACCCATTGTTAAGTAGACAACACCTTTCTTACGAATAACTCTACCCACTGTTACTAAGGCCCCGGCTTCCTTGCGAAGAGCTCCACCTATTGTCATTCAGGCCCCGCCTTACTTTCAAAGAACACCACCCATTAATTTTAAGCCCCGCCTTCTTTGTTAATAACTCCACCTATTGTTACTAAGGCCCCGCCTTCCTTTCGAAGAAGTAAACCCATTGTTACTAAGATCACGCCTTTTTTGCGAAGAACTTCACTCATTAACACTAAGAGCCCGCCTTTCTTTTAAAGAACTCCACCCATTGTTAAGTAAACCACGCCTTCTTTTCGAAAAACTCTGCCCATTATTACGTAGACCACGCCTTCTTTACGAATAACTCCACCTACTGTTACTAAGGCCCCGCCTTCCTTCTGAAGAAGTTCACCGATTATTACTAAGATCCGCCTTTCTGAAGAACTTAATTAATTAATACTAAGATCCCGCCTTTTTTTTCGAGAAACTCCACTCACTTTTACTAAGGCTCCGCCTTCTTTACAAAGAATTATGCCCATTGTTACCAAGGCCCCAGCTTTTGTACCATAGGCCTTACTAAGGGGTCATCTATAAAGCATGTGATACTTTAGGGGGTGGGGGGAGGTCAGCAAAATATCACACACCATGTTAACTGTTAATGGAAAAAGCATCATGAGGGGGGAGGGGGTCTAGATTACCGAAAATATGTATCACATGCTTTATGGACGACCCCTAATCTCTTAGTAGTAGAGGGTCAATTTCTTTGTGAGGCGTGGTATAAGTAATAATGGGCGATTTCTTCATAAAGAAGGTGTGGTCTTCGTAATAATGGGTGGGGCTCTTCGTAAGGAAGGCTGGGATTTAGTAAAAGTGGGCGGAGTTCTGTGTAAAGAAGGTTGGGCTTTAGTGATAGTAGGCGGAGTTCATTTCAAGAAAGGCAGAGACTTACAATTAATGGTTCAAGATCTTCACAAAGAAGGCGTGGTCTTAGTAACAATGGGTTGAGTTCTTTGAAAGAAAGGCGGGGACTTAATAATAGTGGGTGGATTTCTTTGTAAGGAAGGCGTGGTCTTAATAACAGTGGGTGGAGTTGTAGAGAAAGGCGAGGTCTTCGTATTTATGTGTAAAATTCGTCACAAAGAAGGCGTGGTCTTAGTAGCAATGGGTGGAGTTTATCTAAATAAAGGCGGAGTCTTAGTATTAGTAGTTAAAGTTCTTCAAAAAGAGGCGTGGCCTTAATAACAATGGGCGGAGTTCTTCGGAATGAAGGCGGGGTGTTAGTATTAATCGGTGAAATTCTTCAGAAATGCAGAGCTTAGTAACAATGGGTAGACTTTTTCGGAAGGAAGGCGGTGCTTAGTGGGCGGAGTTCTCTGTAAACAAGGTTGAACCTTAGTTATAGTAGGAGGAGTTCTTCACAAGGAAGGCGTGGTCCTAATAGCAATGGGTGGAGTTCTTCATAAGGAAGGCGGGGCCTTAATAATAGTGGGTGGATTTCTTTGCAAAGAAGTTCAAAAAAATGTTCTGAAAGATTTTTAATTTTTTTTTAAATAACATTTTATTATATTATTTCAAAAAAGTGATTTACTGTAATTTTTTTTTGCTCTTTTTGTAAACAAAAAATAATTTTAGGTCGGACATGAGAAATCTTGGTTCGAGTTGGACAGGCCCCACTGTACCACGCACTGCCGCAGCGCGTTCGTTATTGGTCGCCGCCATTTTGTCAAAGAACGATTTAGATATACAAACGATAAAGAGAAAGTGGAGTTCGAAGGAGAGAAAAAATTATCAAAAGTGGAAATCGTGGAGTAACGTGGTGCGACAACCACATTTATCCGTCCGACCACTCAGAACGTCGTCTCTACACACAATCACGCATTTTAAATCGACAACAAGGCAGCTTTCAAAAAGCAATTCTAGATCTCATTCCCAATTTCGCTATCGGCAACAGCAACTGAACTATTCCCCACAATACGAACACAGTCGTCATTATAGAAATTGTTAGCACCAATAGCAAGGTAATTATGTCATTATTATTATTATTATTATTATTATTTTTTTTTGGTACTTTTCTTTTATTTTACTGTATGGTATGCATGAAGTAGAAAAGGACAGATAGTAGTGAGAAAAAGAGGGATAGACGATGGTTTTGACCTTAGGGTACGTTTACAGTTGTGTTTGCATTCTGGTTGCTATGGTAACGATGAAGAGTGAGAGAGACAGGCACTCGGTTCATTTCATTTTAAGGTGCATTCACACATAAGTCCTGGTTAGTGCCAAAAATTTTAAAAAATGTTAAGCACTTTAGGGTGCTTTCACACATTTATTCTAGTTAGTGACAATTATTAAAGAAGCAATGTTTTTGTAATTAGGGGGTATTCACACACTTGTTATTATAACAGAAAGGAGAGAAAGACAATTCTCTAGCAATTAAGGTGCATTCACACAATTTTATTAATTTTAAAACGGAGTAACAAACACTTACATTCTAAAGGGCTTTTACACTTTTGCAAAGTTTACAAAAAACAGTCTTCTAGTAATTAAGGTGTATTCACACAATTGTAGTTGTTACAAAGACGATTAATGGAGACAATCAACTGGTTTGATTTTAAAGAGCGTTTAAAATGTCATAGTGGTTACAAAAATAGTTAATGAAGCAAATTTTCAAGTAATTAAGGTGCATTCACACACTTTAAATGGGTACAAACGGGAGTAAAAGTGGAAAACACTTTTTTGTACTTTAGGGGGCTTGCACACTTTTCTAAAGGGTAAAAATAGAGTAAAGAAACAGCTCTCCTCGAAATTAAGGTGTATTCACAGCTGTAAAATTGTTACAAAAGGGCTTTAAGGTTCCAAACCGTTACTTGTACATTAAGGGGCTTTCACACTTTTCTATAGGGTAAAAAAAAGTAAAGAAACAGCTTTTCTCGAAATTAAGGTGTATTCACAGCTGTGAAATTGTTACAAAAGGGTTTAAATGTTCCCAAACAGTCACTTGTACTCTAAGGGGCTTTCACACTGTTCTTACATTACTAAAACAGACAAAGTACTTTAATATAAAGGTGCCTTCACACCTTTGTCTATTTTCTCTTTACAATTAGAGCAGTAAAAATGGGACAAAAAAATTTTCTTTTCCTATTAATTCGTCAATAAACTGTCAATGAAATAAAATTTTCAGGAAGGTGGCTGAGTTGTGTGCAGCCTAGACAATGTCCGAAGTTTCTGGCTCTATATCAGAGGAAGAACGAAGTTTGTTCCGTCCGTTCACGCGGGAATCCTTAGCAGCAATAGAACAACGTATTTCCGAGCAGGAAGCTAAACAAAAGGAGCTTGAGAAAAAGAGAGCTGAAGGCGAGGTAAGCGACCAAACTTTCTTATATTTTTTTTTCTTCAATTTGCCCTTTCTCCCGAGAACGTTTCTCAATCAAAATTGCTTTTTTCAAGAAAAATAAATAAAAAAAAAAAAAATTTCTTTGAAACTAAAATAAAGTGAAAAAAAGAATTCACTGGAAAATTTTACAGCCAATTCAATTTTTTCCCAAAAAAAGAAGAAAGAAAATTAAGAAAACAAATTAAATGTGAAAATAAAAAAATTCTAAAAAGTATTTCATAAAACGTAAAGTAAATTTAAAATGAAAATATAAATTAAACTCAAAATAATTAAATAAAGTTCTAAATTTTTTGGACCATTTTTTGTTTTCTTAATTTTTTTTAACAACTTGAAAAATGATGAATATATGAAAAAAAGAATTCCAAATAAAATTTAAAATAAATATTTTCTAATACCAGTAAAAATTTTTAATTAAATTAAAAATATTAAAGTTGAAAAACAATTAAAAAAAAGTTGTGAATTCATATTTTTTTCTTTTGTAAAATTTGTATGTTTTTTCTCCGTTCACATATTTGTGTCTAACATTCATTTAAATATATTATCACATGTTCTTTTGATTGTAAAATAATAGCGAATAGCGTTTGTGTTACGTGTACGCACAAAGAAGCAAAACAAAAAAAAAGAAAAAAAAATTGTATCCGCTATTTTGCACACAACACATTCTGTGTTATTATTGTTGTTTACGTTTCGTATAGAAAAAATAAGCCAATCAATTTAATATATTTGTACATATTCATCACGTTCTTCTTTACAGGAAACTTCATCATCAAATTCCTTTTTTTTTTAAAGAAAATAATATATTAATTTTCAAAGTAGAATTTTTTCAGAGTAAATTGAAAATAAAAATTTGTATTTGTTAGAATTTTTATTTTTTAAATAAAAAATTACATTTTTTTAAATTTTTCATTTTAATTTCTAATAAAAAACAAAATTTTTTAATTTAACGTAAGATTTTCAAAATAAAAATTATGTTTTGTCTCTTAAATTATTTTTCAAATAAATTATTTATTAAAATTTCAATAATATTATTTCTTAAAATAAGTTTAAAATTATGTTTCTTAAAATTTGATAAAATTGAAAATAATTTTTAAAAAATAGTGAATAAAATTTAAATTAGAAATTTTAAATAATTTTGAAGTACATAACTATTTTTATTTTAATAATATTTGAACAAAAATTTGTATTAAAAACTGTTTATTTTTTTAGATTTCTTTTTCTTTTGTAAATTTTTTGAAAATTTGCGCAAAAATCTCAGTCGGTAACATTTATTTTCAAAGGAAAAACAGAAAAGCTGGAAATGTTAATTTCTTTTGTGAACAATATTGCATTGGTGAAATTGCGCGAAATGTGGCGAAAAATAAACAAAAAAAAAGGTTACAGGCGTTGCTGACAAAATAATTATGTTGAGTGTTTGCTTTAAAAAAAATATATATATTTATACATTATGAAGTTATTCTACTATCGTTTTTCAGAAAAGAAAAAAAAGTTTTACACTTTCTTCAATTATTTTAAAAATATTTTAAAAATATTCAATTAATAATTTTGTAAATATTTTTTTAAATATTTTAAAAATATTCTAAAAATATTCAATTAATAATTTTTAACATATTTTTTAAATATTTTTAAAATAATCTAAAAATATTCTTTTGAAATTATTTTGTAAATACTTTTTAAATATTTTTAAAATATAATATTTAAATATTTATAAAATATTCTAAAAATATTTTTTATTGCAATTTATTGTAAATAGACCATTAACGAGTGTTTGCTCCAAAGCGCATTGTATTTTCTGCGCAGTAGAATTGTAAAGAGTGGCTTAACTTGTTGTAGCCAATGAGAATTTGGCGCGAAAATTTAAATACTAAAAGTGAAAAAATTGTCTATTTGTCATTTCTAGATAATTTTGTTTTTGTATAATAATAATTATTATACAATTAGTTGATAATTTATTATAATATAAAATTAATAATTATAAACAATTTCTAAAATTATTATTATAAATTATATTTTTCGTTTTACAATATTTATAATTTATTTAAAACATTATTATTCAATAATAATATAACTATTATAAAAATAAAAAATAATTTTTTTGGTTTTATAAAAAAAAATAAAATAAAAAAGAATATAAAAAAATCATACATAGTGATGGAATAATTTTGAAAAACGATAATGAATATCGAGACGTATGAATATTTTTCTTTTTTTGGCATAAAGATAGTAATTAAATTTTGAAAATATTAATACGTCTCGGTTAATATATCAGACTTCATTAAAATGTGTTTGTACTTCTATTAATACTGTATATGTATATATATGCATAAATATATTATATACTATATGTATGTATCTATTGTAGCGTTGATGAACTTCTCTAATCATATTCTGCCACCAGCATCTGTTCCTGTTTCCTGTCTGTGTTTCTGATGTTCAAATATGTCGCGTGCTGAATGTTTGCGTTGTCATTCGTGCTATGCCTGTTTATTTCCCTTTTACCCCAAACACCAAATGAAAAAAAAAATTAATTTTATATTTAAAATATTTATTCAAAATTTAAAGTTAAATATTTTTCAAAAAAAAAATTCTTTCTTCTAATCGTTTAACAATAATAATTCGATAAGTATATGGAAAATGTGTCTAACATTCAACAATCAGTTAATGGTGATTTTACAATACATTCTTTAAATCATAATAAAGGTCAAATACCGTATTAAAATGATGCGCGGGCTGCTAATTTTGTTTCAGTAAGAAAAAAAGTTTATTGTAGAAGTACCATTTCATAAGAAACTTTCTAGTTTAGAAAGAAATTATTTTGTTATTTATTTTATTTATTTCAATAATCTTTATTATTTACAGCTTATTTTATTTATGTAGGAAAAAAAAGTTTATTGTAAAAGTACCTTTTCATAAAAAATTTTCTAGTTTTTAAAAAAAATTATTTTGTTATTTATTTCTTTATTTATTTCAATATTCTTTATTGTTATATTCTCTTTTATTCGTTTCATGAGTTAAAACGAAACGTAAAAAGAAGTTTATTGTAGAAAAGCCTTATTTTTTATAAGAAATTAAAAAACATTGCTCCCTCCTTTTTTCTCAGTTTCGTGAATTAAAATCAAATGTGACAATAAAATTGTTATTGTAGAAGCAACTTTGCAAAAAATTCAAAATATTCTACTTTTATTAGGTAAATTAAAAAAAAGTTATTGTAGAAGCACCTTTTTTTTTATTAAAAAACTAAAAATATATTCTTTTCTTTCTTTCTAAGAAATTAAAAATACTTTCTTCTATACTCTTTCAGTTAAATTACAATAAAATATAATAAAAAGAGTATTGTAGAAGAACCTTTTTATAAAAACTGAAAATATATTCTTTTTTATAAAAAATGCAAAGTATACTTTTCTAATCTCCGAGTTTAGTTAAAATTAAATATAATGAAAAGAAAAGATTATTGTAGAAGTACCATTATGTAAGAAATTTTCTAGTTCTATATGTCAAAATCAGAAATCACAATAAATTTTTATTGTAGTATCACCTTTTTTTATAAAAAACTGAAAATATAAACTTTCTTTTTTAGAAGAAATTAAAAATACATTTTTCTATATTTTTTCAGTTAAGATAAAATGAGATATAATGAAAAAAGAGTATTGTAGAAGGACCTTTTTATTAAAAACTGATAATATATACTCTTCTTTCTTGTTTCTTTACAAAAAATTAAAATTATAATCTTCTTTATATTCTCTCACCCACATAGCACAATAGTATGAGGTAAGGTTATGTTGAGTACTAATCGCAAGGCTCATAAGGTTACACGATATTGCTGTGGTAGATCTGAGGTGAACTAAAAACTTCCGCCATGGAGGTAAGGTTACATGTTAGGGTGTGGTGACTATATATGATAAGGCCATGGTAACCTTACACGTTAAGGTTGAGGTAACGTTACATGTTAAGGTTGAGGTAAGGTTACATGTTAAGGTTGAGGTAACGTTACATGTTAAGGTTGAGGTAAGGTTACATGTCAAGGCTGAGGTAAGGTAATTATTAAGTTGTAAGGTTGAGGTAAGGTTGTGATAAGTTTACCAGTTATAGAAAATATTGAAAAAATAATTAATAAATAAATATTCAATTAAAATGTTAAGTTTGTTGCTCTTCTCTATTTTGGAAACCTGACATGAAGCAGAAAATTTTGAAAACAAATTTGGGGGGACTGGGATTCGAACCCGGGATCGGCGCGCATAAACCTATCATTCTAACTAACTGAGCTAAGTAGAGAACTGGCAGAAGGAAAATTAATGTTGCCTTTAAGGAGTTAATCATCTTCTTGGTTCACCTTAAAGGCAACATTAATTTTCCTTCTGCCAGTTCTCTACTTAGCTCAGTTAGTTAGAATGATAGGTTTATGCGCGTCGATCTCGGGTTCGAATCCCAGTCCCCCTAAATTTGTTTTCAAAATTTTCTGCTTCATGTCAGGTTTCCAAAATAGAGAAGAGCAACAAACTTAACATTTTAATTGAATATTTATTTATTAATTATTTTTTCAATATTTTCTTTAACTGGTAAACTTATCACAACCTTACCTCAACCTTACAACTTAATAATTACCTTACCTCAGCCTTGACATGTAACCTAACCTCAACCTTAACATGTAACGTTACCTCAACCTAAACATGTAACCTTACCTCAACCTTAACATGTAACGTTACCTCAACCTTAACGTGTAAGGTTACCATGGCCTTATCATATATAGTCACCACACCCTAACATGTAACCTCACCTCCATGGCGGAAGTTTTTAGTTCACCTTAGGTCTACCACAGCAATATCGTGTAACCTTATGTGCCTTACGATTAGTATTCAACATAACCTTACCTCATACTATTGTGCTATGTGGGCAGTTTAGTTAAAATGAAATATAATGAAAAAAAGATTATTGTAAAAGTACCATTTTATAAAAATTTTTCTATTTCTGTGTGTCAAAATCGGAAATAACATAATAAATTGTTATTGTAGAAGCAACTTTGTAAAAAATAAAAAATATATTCCTTCTATTCTACTTCTACGAGTTGAATTAAAAAATAAAAAAAAATTTATTGTGGAAGTACCTTTTTGTAAAATACTGAAAATATACTCTTTCTCTTTTTATAAGTAATTAAAAATACATAATTATGTATTCTTTTAGTTTAGTTGAAATAAGACTAGTTTAAATGAGACGTAATAAAAAGAAGATTATTGTAGAAGTACCTTTTTATATAAGGAATATGCTAATTTAAGTAGATGATGATAAATTGTTATTGTAGAGTCAACGTTATAATTAATTAAAAATATTCTTTTTATTTTACATCTATGAGTTGAAGTAAAAAATTAAAAAAAATGTTTATTGTAGAAGGACCTTTTTTAAGGAATGGTAAAATGTAATTAATAATTTAAAAAAATAATTAAAAAAGGGTTATTATTTTTAATTTCTGTTCTTTTTTTATTGTTTCTAGAATGCTATCATGAGTAAAGGTATTTCTACAATAACTCATTTTGGGTGCTTGTAATGGTATTTCTACAATAACTTTCTTTTCAAAACAAATAAAGTACACAAATTAATTTTTTTCCAAAAAATATTTTTTCAATTGATTCAAATATTAATTTTACAGAAAAAAATAAGATAACTAACAAACTTATTAAAAGAAAGAAAATTATTTAATAGTCACAGAAAAGTATAAGTCTACTTATCAATTAATTATTGTTAAATATTAGAAAAAGAATAATAAATAAAAATTTTGTCTGCAAAAAAACACCTTCTCTGCTGTATATCTTTTATGCTTGATAATTGTACAGTGTATAAAAATAATAATTTTGTTTTTTTACAAAAAAATATTTTTTCTACAAAAATCGAAAATGGTAGTTTTGATTTTTTTTTTTTAAAGAAAAAAAGTTTTCTTTTCTTTCGCCTAAATAAAAGCAATAAGTGGCGCCTTCTACTGTATACATATATATTATTCTTTCAAAGCTACATTGCTTTTTCTTCTTAACTCTAAAAATCTGTTTTGACATATTTAATAGTAATTCTTTATTTCCTGTAAATTTTTCCTTCTTGTGTGAAAAGTGAACAGAGTATTTTTTTTTCTAAAAACCTGTTATTTGTATATTTTAACTAAAAATTGTCGTTGATTGAAACTTGTAATTGGCTATCATTGGATTAGCGTCGTACTTTATTAAAAATTTTCCATTTCATCGCTGTGAAGGATGCGCGCGCAGCAATCTCGCCACTATGGATGCGCGCTCAGCAAAGAGGAGGGAACTCACCTCCCCCACTACTAATCGCTGCGCGCGCATCTCATTTTTAATAAAACGACGCTAAATCAAATTTTTTGTTTACATTTGTCTGTATGTGTGTGTGTGTCAATCAATATTTTTTTTTTGTCTAAAAAATAAAACGCTCTCTCGCTAGTCTTTCATTTTCTCAGGGCAAATTTACAATTTTTTTTTATACTAACAAAAAACAAATTTGCCTTCTTTTTTTATTGCTTTTCAAGGTATTTTATCTTTCTCTATACTTTTAGGCTTTACCTAATATTAATTAAATAAAAATAAAACACAAACAAAAAAAAAGAAACAGAATAGTAATTTAGAAATTTTCTTTTAAATGTTATTTATTTACAAAAAAAAACTATATTTGTATGTAACAATTTTTTCTCACTTCTCCAATTTACAGGGAAGTATATATGGACGGAAGAAAAAGAAAAAAGAAGTAAGAGTTTGAATCATGCTAAGTAAACAAATAAAAAAAAACGCTACACACTCATTTTCAAAACTTCCTCCACTTGATATTCACTGAGTTTTTATTCTTCTTTTTTTTATTGGTTTTTTTTCCTTTTTTTCTATTTATTGTCTTTTTGAAATTATTTTTTTTTACCTAGCAGTTTGAATAGATAACTATATTATACTTATATATAGATATCAGAAAACAAGTTTAATCAATTACTATATATGTAAAATGTATTAACAGAGTGATAAAATTTAATTTTCCTTATAAATGATGGTAGGAATCTGTATTACCGACTGTTGATACAGTAGAAAGCTGTATTACTGACTGTTGGTACAGTAGGTACCTATATATCCAACAGTAGATATTGTGAATTAATGCTGTAAGTACGAGATTTTTGCAATGTGTAAAGACAAAATAATAAATTTTAACTAAAAATCATTATTTGATAAATGCTTGGTGGCTACGCTTTATCGATAATACAGTTTCTCAACATTTACATTCGGGGTAAAATTAAGTTTCTAGAATTGAATTATTGATTGTTAATTGATTCGGAAGTTGGTAAAAAAGGTGTTCACATAGTATACCTTCAGAGACAGAAAATATTTTCTATGATCAGCCGTCGGTAATGTAGGTACCTATGATGTCTACCGTCGGTAATGTAGATATTTACGTTGCCAACAGTCGGTATTTTCAATTTCTATATTAAAGACCGCTGAAATGGAAGAACTGAATTTTATTTAGACAATTGAAGGCGAAAAAAATATTCTCTGTTAATACATTTTTTGTGCACATTATTTTCAAGAAAAATTAAATTTTTGCGCTTTTTGCATTGTTAAAGCTTGCTTTATCGCTTTAGTTTGAAATATTCTTCTAAATTGAGGGGAAAAAATTTATACAGTAATTTTTTATGTTTATTCATTTTTTGTTTTTTTCTATTTGTCTATTAATTTTATTTTTTATCTATTAATATCTTTTGTCTTATTTATGAATTTAAAAGAAGTTTTTTTAATAGTTTTTTTTATATTTATTTACCAGTTTTTCTATTTGTTTATTAATTTATTTTTGAAATTTATTTGTTATAGTTTTTTTGTTATTTTTTTTATTAATTTGTTTATTTATTTTATTTTTCATTTATTAATTAATTTATTGTTAATAATTGATTTATTCTTTTTAATTCTCCTTTGAATAATATTAATTTTCTCTTTTGTTGTACATTTTTGAAAAAGAAAAAATAGAATTTTTTTTTTGACTTTTAGAAACAAATGTGTTTTTATACTTAAAAAAAAATTTTTTCCCTCGATAATTTTAATTGTATTTTAAAAGTTATTTCAAATAGTCTTTTCACTTTTTTGAAATGAGAATTTTTTGTTTATAATTTCAGTAACAATAAAAATAGAATTTTTAATTTTTATGTTTATGAAAAAGATGAAAATATTTTTTTTTGTAAAATTTTGAAATAACTTTTGAAACTTTTAATGAGTTTATTACTGTAATTTATAGAGATTTTAATTAAATTCTAGAAGTTACAGAAATTTGCGCATCTGCTTCATTCTTACTCTAAATATTTGCCTTTTCTGATAGTTTCTTGTACTCTTTCTCTTTCTCTCTCTCTCTCTTTCACTATCTTTTTCTCTCTCACTATCAATCTATCTTGCTTTCTCCTTTCTCTCTTTCTCTTATTTAAAGGAAAATTTTCCAAAAATTAATTACCAAAGGTTGTCGCATCGTTAAAACGTGGTAAACAATTTTTTTTCTTACTTAAAAAAGTAATTATTTAAGAAAAAATATAAAATATGTTTATTTATAAAAACTCCATTAAAAAAATATTTTTTTTTACCTTCGAATTTAAAAACCATATATATTATATATTAAAAAAAAATTTTTTTTCTTCAATGAAATTTTTTTTTTCAAAAAATAATTATAACAAAAATTTTATTTTACTTTTAAATTTTCAAATTAACTTGATTAAATTTTTTCTTTTAAATGTAAATTCTGAAACATTATTAAATGTTTTATTTACAATTTTAAATTGAAATGGAAGAAGAGAAAAATAATAACAGAAATAAAAAAAAGAAAAAAGAAAAAGGAAACAATAATGCTTCTAGAATGAATGTTATTACTCGCAATGCCTGATATTTGCCGTTTGCCTTAAAGCGCAGCTAGTAATAATTTATTGATTAAATCAGCCAATTAACGAATAGCCGAGTATGCGCTTTAAAACAGAATGTAACCAATAATAATTAAAAAAAAAAAGAAAACCAATGCGATATCTAAACATCGTCACTTTTATATATATATTTATTAATATTTAATATTCATTTAATTATTAGGTATCTACAATTAAAAATTATACTTGTTCTGCACGCACAATAGCTCAATAATGGAATGTCGATTTCGATTATATCGATCATTCGTATTTTATTATTCGATTTATCGATATTTGCTATTAATAATCGAAATATATCGATATTAGATCAATAAAATAATTATACATCGATATTTTCTATCAATTAACGATATATCGATATATTGTAATAATAATAATCGATATATCAATATTTGCTATTAATAATCGATATATCGATATTTGGTAATAATATTCGATATATCGATAGTTGACGTTAATAATCGATATATGGATATTTGGTAATAATAATCGATATATCGATATTTGACAACAATAATCGATTTCTCTATATTTTTCATTAATTATCGATATATCGATATTTGGTAACAATAATCGATATATCGATGTAAATTGATGCATAACTAAGAAAATTGAGTAAAATAAAAATTTGCAAATAAAATTTAAAAAGTGACAGAAGTGAAAAAATCGAATTTCATTTCATTTGTTTATCGATATTCCATTATTAGAATAGCTCTGGCTGCAATTATTTGTAATTGAGGTATATACAAAAAAAAATTTGAAAATATTAATTTTGTGGAGTCCGGCTTTACACAAAATTAGACTAGATTTTGGAACGAACATTTAGTTTAGTTATACACACAATTATACAAAAAAAAAAAATAATAATAGAAAAAAATTATAGTTTTTTTTTATTAATAATATTGCAATATTATTACAAAACACTATTTCCTAAATAGTTAATTATTTATTTAAAATAAAGAAAATTAAATTTTTTTTTAAGTATACATGCAAAGTTAAAATCTAAATTAATTATTAAAATTACATGTTTATTAACACTATAACAATATTATCCTTACATTATTTTATTATCATTAACATAATATGCATATATTACTAGAAAGTTTATAAATTTAAAAAAAAAATTAAATCAATTAAATGATATATATATATCCATAGGTACTTAATTAATTACCCAAAATCTTTATTAACGACTAATCGACATTTTCATTTAATATGTCGATATAATCGAATAATCGTTATATTGACAGTCGATTAATCGATCTATTAAAAATCGATTTATTACAATTACAATCGATATATTTACAATTATTTTATCGATGTATATTACATAGAATTATTTATAACGAATCTATCGATTTATTTATAATCGAATTTTCGATTTGATTATAATCGATTTTTGATTTATTATAATCGATTTCTCGATTTAATTATTATCGACTTATCAATTTAATTACAATCGATTTATCGAATTGTTTAAAATCGATTCACTTACAATCGTTTAATGAAATTGATTAAATTCGATTGATCGAATGAAAAAAAATTAATCGATTTATCGATTTGTATAAATTCGATATTATTTATAATTATTATTATTATTTAAAATCGATTTTTTAAATATCGATTTATATGTTTATTTATATTCGATTTATAGGATTTTTAAAAATCGAATTATAAAAATTGATTTATCGATTTAAAGTTACATTTACAGTCGATATAAGGAGAAAAAATTTAATATACTTTGAAATAGATAATTTAATTAAGATTTAGAATTAAGTGCGAATTATTATCAAAGTGCAATAAACAATGAAAAGTGTAAGTAAAGAAAAAACTATTCAAAACCTATAGTGGGAATTTTTTAATTATGTAATTTGCCAATTTATATATTTTTCTTGATTCTATTTGTATTTTTTTTATATTAACAGTCTATTGAAAACAAGAATTTTTATATTTAATAATAATTTTTTTTGAAATTAAAAATTCAAAAAAATGATAAATTATTAAAAAAAGAAAAATTTTCATTTTTTGGATTTTTTTTTCTTTTTTCTGAAATTTCTTTCTTATTAAGAAATTAGAATTTAAAATTAAGTTAAAAATAATTTAATACTTTTTACACACAAAAGAAAGTATGATTTACCTTTTTTTTCTAATAATAATAATAATATTGATAAAATATAACCATTTATGTATATATACGTATATATGCTGTAAAAGATTATAGCTGTCTATAAATACAGTAACCACTCGATAAGTGTCAATATATTTGTGTTGTCTATTTTTAAAATAAGGCTTAAGAATAGACAAAAGGAGGTCGACACTTGTCAAATAATATTAACTTATAGTCAGAAATTGGTAACATTGTTTATTTTTTATTTATTATTCTAATACACAAAAAAAATTTTTTTTGTAAAATACAAAATAGAATTTAAATAGAAATGAAAAATATTATTAAAAATATTGTTGTTTTCATATGATTGATTATTTTTTAATATGCCAAGAAAAAATAAATTTTTTAAAAACAAATAAAAACACTTATTCACTCACGCATATAAAGAAGCCAAAAAAAAACACTGCCCACGCAGCTGCATCGTGTACAATTTTTTTTAGGTTTAGAAATAGTTTTTCATCAAATTATTATTACAATATTAATATATATATAGATTTGTTTTTCAAATGTGGCATCAGTTTATAGTTTCATTTTTTTGCTTTCAAAAATTAAAGCACATTCGTACACTGTTAAAAATATTTAATATTTTCTAAAAAAAAAAAAAAGATTTGATTAATTAAATTTTTAACAGTGATTACAATTAAAGCACAGGAATGGGCACATTATTAATTTATTATAAATAAAAAATTATTTTAAAAAAAAATTATTTCATTTATTTATAAAAATGAAATAATTTAAGATCAAAATTTTATTTCTTTAAACAAAATTTATGTATTTAATAAATATTTACTTAAAAATTTTTAAAAATAGTTTATTTTTTGTTGCCCATTTCTGAAAATCGAAAAAAAAGTTTTAAATAGATAGAAAAAAATTATCACGTAAATTTTTTTTTTGTTTTTAATCCTAGTAAACAAATTTTGTAATGAAAATTATAAAGAAAAGAGATAAAATTAATTTGCTTTAGAGCATTAACGACAGATTAGAATTTATCCTCAGGTACGTTACGATGACGAAGACGAAGATGAGGGTCCTCAACCGGATCCAATGTTTGAGCAAGGAGCGCCCCTTCCGGTCCGACTGCACAACGAATTTCCCCCCGAGCTGGCCTCCACACCTCTTGAAGATATTGATAGTTTTTACTTCAATCAAAGGGTAACAATAATAAAAATCATTATTATCAAATTGAAAAAAAAAAAACTCAATTATTTCAAAAAAAAATTGAGAGAAATTTTTCGTAATATAATTTTAGTAATTTTATACGCAGTTTTTATGGTAGGGACTGATTCTTATAAATGTTTTCAATTTTAGAGAAATTAATAAAAAAAAATTTAGTATCAGTTCACATGGAATGACCATAGGGTCCATAGGGTCATTCCATAGGGTCATTCCACGTGAACTGATACTAAAATTTTTTTTATATTTACAGTAATCACTTAGTATAGTAATTATAGTAATTAAATATAGTAATTACTTAAATTTCGGTAATTTTATACAGTTTTTATTATAGGGACAGATTTTCATAAATGTTTCCAATTTTAGAGAAATAAATAAAAAAAATTTATTATCAGTTCACATGGAATGACCATAGGGTCATTCCACGTGAACTGATACTAAATTTTTTTTATATTTACAGTAATTACTTAGTATAGTAATTATAGTAATTAAATATAGTAATTACTCAAATTTTAATAATTTTATACAGCTTTTATGGAAGGGACTAATTTTTTAACGTATATAGATTTCCGTAAAATTAGAGGGTTGAAAATTTTCAAATGTGTGTAAATAGATGGAATTTTTCTAAAATTACAAATTCAAATTGAGATAAAAGAGGTAAGAATGTGATTTATGTGTGGAAAAATTGCTTTTGTTTTTGTAGACGTTCGTGGTTATCAGTAAAGGAAAGGACATATTCAGGTTCTCCGCGACCGACGCGATGTGGATCCTCGATCCATTTAATCCAATACGACGGGTGGCCATCTACATATTGGTCCACCCACTCTTCTCTCTATTCATCATCACAACAATTTTGGTTAACTGCATACTCATGATCATGCCCACAACGCCCACCATCGAATCCACCGAGTGAGTTTTTCTTCCATTTCAATTTTTTTAAAATCTTATTTTTAATATCATTCATTTATATAATATAATATTCGAAAACAATAAATAAAATTGGATTTTTATGTTATTTAAAAAATAAAAAAAATTTATATTCAAAATTAATTATTATTAGATTTTGTATTTTAATAATAATAATTAAAGTTAGACTTTTATTTTATTTGATGACTAAAAGAAAGAAAAACAAAAAAATAAAAAAAAACAAAAAAAAAGATTATATTTAAAAGTAGTTGTCACTTATTACCCCATTGTTACAAAGTGCCCCATTTGACTGTATAATACGTAATTTTATTAATATAAAAAAATATTTTAATTCACCTCTATAGTTGTAAATCAGGAAAGAAATATAATTCTGCAGATAAAAAAAAAGAAATTTTGATTTCGAGGGTTAAAAAAAAAATTTCTTTTTTCCAGAGTCATATTTACGGGCATCTACACATTTGAGTCCGCCGTTAAGGTGATGGCGAGGGGTTTCATTCTGCAGCCTTTTACCTATCTTAGAGATGCATGGAATTGGCTCGACTTCGTAGTTATAGCTTTAGCGTGAGTAGTTAATTCATTTTATTTTTTATTAAAAAAAATAAAGCAAAAAAAGAATTGTATTTTAGTAAAAAAAAAAAATTAGGAAAAAAAGGTTCTCTTTTCGAAAATTATTTTTTTTTCCCTGGGTATTAAGAGTTCTTTGTTTATTGTAATTCTTCACCCACTCCCCTTTTTTACCCCTTCGCAATAATTCTACCATCAACAATTATTAGTATCAGTATTTTTTTTAATTCATTTTTTTTTGCAATTTGGTAAAAAGCTAATTATGCAAAACTTAAATATCAATGTACGGTACCAATATTCAATTTTTATTATTATTATTATTATTATTCCACTTTCATCAGGCACATTAACAGGCAAGCCTCTCTAATTTCTCTCTCTCTCTTTCTCTCCCCCTTCTTCGAAGTACTAATTAGCCAAGAGTTAGATTCCAGGTTTTCTTGTCATTGAAAAATCATCGATAGATGCGTTAAGTACCGAATATTACAATTACATATAGGATGTAACTACACATAATGCTATTATTGTTATACATCGATCATTAATTTAGAGATCTAGAAGTTTTTTTGAGAAAATAGAATTATTTACCAGTTTTTATTATTTTTACTATATAGTGATTTTTTATAGAATAAAACACATTTTAGTAATTGAATATTAAAATTTATTGGGTTCATTATGAATGTGTAATGTTTTAAATAGAGTCTAAGTTTGCGGTAACTTTTAGTTCACCTTTTTACTTCACTTCATTTTCATTTTAACTTTCACTTTACTTTCATTTCACTATCACTTCATTTTCATTTTAACTTTCACTTCACTTTCATTTTACTTTCACTTATAATCTCACTTTCAATTTACATTCACTTCAGCACACTTTCACTTCACTTTCACTTCACTATACTTTCATTATCACTTTACTTTTATTTCATTTTTCTTCTTACATTCACTTCACTTTCATTTAACTTTCACTTCAATTTTATTTTTACTTTATCTCACTTTCACTTTACTTTCACTTCAGTTTCACTTTTCTTTTACTGATACTTCACTTTCAATTCACTTCTATTTCCACTTCACTTTCATTATAACTTTCACTTTACATTTACATCACTTTCATTTTACTTTCACTTTACCTACAATTTACTTTCACCTTACTGTCACTTTACTTTCCCTATTAGTTCACTTTCATTTTAACACTCACTTTCACTTCACCTTACTTTCAATTTACTTTCATTTCAAGTCACTTTTCTTCTACTTTACTTTTTTTTTTCACTTTACTTTCACCTTACTTTCATTATAACTTCACTTTCATTTTATTTTTCTTCTTACATTCACTTCACTTTCATTTTACTTTCACTTCAATTTTATTTTTACTATATCTCACTTTCACTTTCCTTTTACTGATACTTCACTTTCACTTCACTTCTATTTCCACTTCACTTTCATTATAACTTTCACTTTACATTTACATCACTTTCATTTTACTTTCACTTTACTTTCACTTTACTTTCACTTTACTTTCACTTTACTTACAATTTACTTTCACCTTACTGTCACTTTACTTTCCCTATTAGTTCACTTTCATTTTAACACTCACTTTCACTTCACCTTACTTTCAATTTACTTTTACTTCAATTCACTTTTCTTCTACTTTACTTTCATTTTTTCACTTTACTTTCACTTTACATTCACTTTACTTTCCTTATTACTTCACTTTCACTTACTTTTACTTCACCTGACTTTCACTTTCATTTTAACTTTCACTTTACATTCACTTCACTTTCACCTTACTTTTACTTTACTTCTATTAGTTCACTTTACTTATAATTTACTTTCACCTTACTTTTACTTTACTTCTATTAGTTCACTTTCATTTCAAAATTCACTTTCACTTCACCTTACTTTCAATTTACTTTCACTTCAATTAACTTTTCTTCTCCTTTACTTTCATTTTTTTCACTTTTCTTTCACTTTACTTTCAGTATTATTTCACTTTCATTTTGACTTTCTCTTCACATTCACTTTTACTTTACTTTCACTTCACCTCCCTTTCTTCACATTCACTTCAAATTCACTTTACTTTTACTTCACCTCACTTTGACTATTAATTCACTTTCATTTTTAAATTTACTTCACATCACTTTAGTAAAATGAAAGTGAGATGAAGTGATGTAAAAATAAAAGTAAGGTGAAAGTGTGGTGAAGTGAAAGTAAAATGAAAATGAAATGAAAGTGAAGTAATAGTGAAAGTTTAGTGGAAATAGAAGTGAAAGTGAAGTAATAGTAAAATAAAAGGAAATTAAAGTGAAAGTGAGGTAAAGTAAAAATAACATTGAAGTGAAAGTAAAATGAAAGTGAAGTGAATGTAAAGTGAAAGTTAAAATGAAAGTGAAAGTAAAGTAAAAGGAAATAAATGTGAAGTAATAGTGAAAGTGAGGTGAAGTAAAAGTAAAATGAATGTGAAGTGGAAGTGAAGAAAGAGAGGTGAAGTGAATGTGAAGTGAAAGTCAAAATTAAAGTAAAGTTATAGTGAAAGTAAAGTAAATGTAAAGTGAAGGTAAAAATAAAATTGAAGTGAAAGTAAAATGAAGGTGAAGTGAATTGAATGTAAGGGGAAGTGAAAGTGAATGTTAAAATGAAAGTGAACTAATAGGGAAAGTAAAGTGAAAGTAAATTGAATGTAAAGTGAAAGTAAAGTGAATGTAAAGTGAAAGTTAAATTGAAAGTCAAGAGATAGTGAAGTGAAAGTGAGGTGAAAGTGAGGTAAAAGTGAATGTGAAAGTGAAAGTTAAATTGAAAGTCAAGAGATAGTGAACGTGAAAGTGAAAGTGAAAGTGAAAGTGAAAGTCACAGTATATTTTTTTGTAAACTTACCTGCTTTATTTAAAACATTACTTTGCAAATTCAAATAAAAAAAATTTATTTTTTAATTTTTTCTATATATGATTTATGTTATACATCCGAATTTAAATAGAATTTAAAAAAATTCAAAATCGTCGTCAATAATTAAATAAAATGAATATTTATTTTTCCCAAAAAAAAGAATTATTGTACTTTCGAAATTCTTTATTAGAAAGATAATTATTTTCTATCATTGCACCTATATATACATACGTATTAATTAAAATTGTTTTTGTTCAATAAAATGTAGAATTTAATAGAATAGAAAAAAATTCATATATATATTGTATATTATATAGAAGAAAAGGGGAAGACTTTCGCCTTCCCCTTTGGGAATTGACAATTGGGTGACAATTGTTGTCAATTTAGTTAAAGTCACAATAATCTGTAGAAACGATTAAAGAAGAATCAATCTTTCTGCGACCTCCTATACAAGAAAATAAATTTATATATATTTCGTCTTTAATGATACGAAAAATGTATTTATCATTTATAATAATAATTGTCTCTCATTTTTTCTTTTAGATTAGTTGCCAATACATATGTGTATACATATATTTATTATTATACACATATATATTGATATTCATAAAAATTATTGAATTACATATATATACTTGATATTGTTGTAGATTAGAGTATATACATTTAAATAAATGTTGATAGAAAATGTTTTATTACAATTTTTTTTTTTTTTTTTTTTTTTTTTTTTTGACAAATTAGATTATAATTTTTTACAAAAATTATCTTTATTATTAACATCATCGTCATTGTTATAATTACCATTAATTTATCATTATTAATGTTTAATTATTTCATTCTTTTTATATTCTCCTCATATCGGGAGTTATAATATATATATTTTTTGTAAAATTTACATGACACTTATCCTATTTTTTAAAAACCTTTGCCACTTTATTGACATAAAAAATAATTCAGTAAATGATAACTAAATATCGAATTTACTGTTTAACTCATTGGTCGGAAAAAAAGTCATAAAATAATTTTTTTTATTTTCCTTTTGTTTATAAAAAATTGCTTACCTGTTGAAAACAGTAGGAAAAAGAGCCAGAAAGGTCATAAAATTATTTTAAAATATTCTTTCTATGGTCATAAAAAATTGCCTGCCAGTTGCGAACAGTTGGAAAAAATTATTGTTTTCTAACCATCAGTTGGAAATGGTCATAAAATAATTTAAAAATATTTTCCTCTGTGGTCATAAAAAATTGCCTGTCAGTTGCAAACAGAAAAAATAGTAAAAAAGGTCACAAATAAGTTGTTTAAATTTCTCTTAGACGTAAAATTTTTAATTTAAGTATTTATTATTAAAATTTGGTAGATTGAAAATTATAAATAATTAATAGAAGATTAAAATAACATATTATAATATGTGATTAATAATAATTGATTGAATGAAAAATAAATTTGATGTTCTTGTGTTTGGCAAGAGCAACAGGTTATATATACTGTGTACATATACACACACTGCTTTGTGATATAATGAGCGGCAAGTGGATAAAAAATAAAGGATAGAGTGTCAAAAATACAGATTAAAGTTAATGATCCATTTTATTAATTGAACTTTCATTGGATTATTATCAGTTTTATTTGTTGTTAAAATGATTTTCATTATTATTATTATTATTATGATTCTGCATGCAGTACTAGTTCAGAAATCCTTTTATCGATTTTTAAATAATGGGGTTAGCCAGGTTAAATTTTAGGCAGTAGTCAGTAACAATTATTGTTATTGTTCTCGTTATTAACCAAGTTATTAATTTTTAATTATTTTTATTTTTACTATTATTATTGCTTTTTATTTTTTTTTAATAATAATTTATGTTATAGTTTTAATTATAATTATTAAAATTATCACTATTTTTTGAACTTTTTAATTTTTCATGTGTAATTATTATTGTTTTAATTTTTTTTTTTTGACTTAATGAATTTTTTATTTTTTATTGTTATTAATATTATTATTATTATTTATTATAATAATAGTAATAATTATTATATTTCTTTACAATTTGTTTATTATTGTTTTAATCATATTCATTATAATTATCACTATTTTTTTAACCTTTTAATTTTTCATTTGTAATTATTGTTTCATTTTTTTTAACTTAATAAATTTTTTAATTTTTTATTGTTATTAATATTATTATTATTATTTATTATAATAATAATTCTTATTATTGTTATTATTATTACTATTTTCATTATTAGTTTTATTATTATGATTACTATTTTCATTATTAGTTTTATTATTAACAATTATTATTATTATATTTTCTTAAAATTTGTTTGTTATCGTTTTAATTATAATTAATAAAATTATTACTATTTTTTCAACTTTTAAATTTTCCATTTGTAATTATTGTTTCAATTTTTTTTTTTTTTTTTTTTTTTTTTTTTAATAAATTTTTTGTTGTTTGGTTTTTCTTTACAACTGTAATGTGTGTGTGATGTTCGGGTTATTGCAGTTATGTGACGATGGGAATAGATCTAGGCAACCTTGCTGCTCTCAGGACATTTCGAGTCCTCCGAGCCTTGAAGACTGTCGCTATTGTACCAGGTATGCTTTAGAAAATTAGTTTTTTTGTTTGTTTTATTTTTTACGAATTTTTTTGCTTTTTAGTGAATATATATAGTCTTAACTACAATTTTTTTTTTTTTTTTTTTTTTAAATATATCTTTAGTGAAAATTAAATATTTTTAGTTATTTATAAAGTTTTTACATTAGAATATGTTACGATTTATAATATATTTATTTTATAATATTGTATATATATAAATAAAAATTAAAAATTTTTTTTTCAAAATACAAAAAGAATTTTAAAAAATTGAAAAATGAAAAAAAATGTATAATTATTAATTATAAATCGTATACATTAAAAATTAACGATTGTGTGATAGATAAATTTATTTATATAGATTATTTTTATTCCTATATAATATATTATTCTACCCGTTAGTTACATTTTTAGGCTTTAAACACTAACACACTTTTAGAAACAAAAAAAATTAAGAAAATACTTTAGAACTAAAAATAAAAACACGAAAAAATACAAAAAATAGCAAAATTTAAAAATATTTATAATTAAGATGAATATTTATTTTTAATTTAATTTTTAAAATAACATTTCTATAATCAATAGGAAAATGTACTCTCCCCCTTTCATTATGAATTCACAGATGGCGTGATAAACTTGCAACAAACTTGGTGCAAGCTTGCCAGGCATATTTTGCAAATAAAGCAAAATTTTTTTAATTAAAATTAAATTCTTTAAAATCCTATAAACAATTTTTTAAGTTTTTGCGACAATTTTTTTTTTTTTTTTTTTTTTTTTTTTTTTTTTTTTTTTTTTTTTTTGATAAGTTTGCACAAATTGCAAAAACTTGCGTGGCAAACTTACAGTCAAGCATACATAGGTAAAAATAATAAAAAACAAAAGAAATAATAATTTTTCATTATTATTATTATTATTAATGACTTTTTTGTTTTGTTTTAAAAGGTCTTAAAACCATTGTCGGCGCTGTGATAGAGTCCGTTAAAAATCTACGCGATGTGATAATCCTAACAATGTTCTCCCTTTCCGTCTTTGCACTTATGGGTCTTCAAATTTATATGGGGGTGCTTACGCAAAAATGTATAAAAAATTTTCCGGACGACAACTCGTGGGGTAATTTAACGCACGAAAATTGGGAACGATTTACTAACAATGATTGTGAGTATAAAATATATTATATGCGTTGCTTTTTATATTTTTATGACAAAAAGATATTTATTTCAAAAAAAAAAATTTTATTTAAAATTTTTTTTTTTTTTTTTTTTTGAAAATTTTTATTCTAAAAAGTTTTATTCTAAGAAAAATTTATTTTATAAAAGAAAACAAAAATGGATAATATTTGACAAGAAAATAAATTTTTTAATAAAAAATTTTTTAATTCAATTAACAGCTAATTGGTACGTGGATGAAGCCGGGAACATGCCCTTGTGTGGAAATTCGTCGGGCGCGGGGTAAGAGAGCCAATTCGAAATTTTTTTTTTTTTTTATTGAAAAATGAATAAATAATGATTATTGAAATTGTTCAGGATGTGTCCACCTGGTTACACGTGTTTACAAGGTTATGGGGATAATCCGAATTATGGTTATACAAGCTTCGATACATTTGGTTGGGCGCTTCTTTCTGCGTTTCGTCTTATGACACAGGATTATTGGGAGAATCTTTATCAGCTGGTGCTGAGATCGGCGGGGCCATGGCATATGTTATTTTTCATTGTTATCATTTTCCTGGGATCATTTTATCTTGTTAATTTGATCCTCGCCATTGTCGCGATGTCGTACGATGAATTACAAAAGAAAGCCGAGGAGGAGGAAGCCGCTGAAGAGGAAGCGATTAGGGTAAATTATTATTTTTTTTCTTCTATTCTTATTTTTTTAAATACAAAATAAATTTTTTTTTTTTTTTTTTTTTTTTTTTATTAATAAAATAGTTTATTTGAATATAATAAAAATAATAATTAAAAAAACTAATTTTCAGGAAGCGGAAGAAGCGGCTTTAGCGAAAGAACACAAACAGGCGGCTCAAGCTGCAGCGCGGGAAGCAGCAGCTGCTGCAGCCGCCGAACGAATAGTAAAGTCGCCTTCAGACTTTTCCTGCCATAGTTATGAATTATTTGTTGGTCAAGAAAAGGGCACCGACGATAATAATAAGGAACAAATGAGCATTAGATCCGTTGAGTCCATCAGTGAACATAGAGTTAAAATTATAAATAATCACACAACCACCACCACCACCAATAAAGTGCGAAAAGTCAGTGCCGTAAGTAATCAAATTTTTTTCCTTTTATCGTTTTTATAACAAAAAAAAAACAAATTTTTTATTTCACAATTATAAAAATTATAAATAAACATTTTATGTTCAATAATTTTGTTATTGAGCTAATTTAAATATAAACAATTTTTTATAACCAAAATACTTTAATAAACAATTGTTTATAAGGATGATAAATTAAAAATGATTTGTTTATTAAGCTAATTTGTTTATAAACAATTTTTTAAAGCTTAATATTTTAATGAACAATTGTTTTTTAAACTATTTTGATAACCAACATTTTTTAAACAATTTTTTATAACCATAATACTTTAATAAACAATTGTTTATAAGGATAATTTAAAAAAGATTTGTTTATTTAGCTAATTTGTCTATAAACAATTTTTTAAAGTTTAATATTTTAATAAACAATTTTTTTTGTGAACTATTTTGATTAACAACATTTGTTTATTTAACTAATTTGTTTATAAACATTTTCTTTAAAGCTTAATATTTTAATAAACAATTGTTTTTTAAACTATTTTGATATTTTGATATAAATTTGATTAACAATATTTGTTTATTTAACTAATTCGTTTACAAACAATTTTTTATAAGCATAAAAGTTTAATAAACAAATATTTATATGGAGAAGAATTTAATAAACAATTCATTTATTAAACTATTTTGCTCAATAACATTTGTTTATTAAACTATTTTGCTTAACAATTGTTTATTTATTTATTTACTTAACAAATGTTTATTAATCTAATTTGTTTATAAACAATTTTTTTAATTTTTTAATGTATTAAAAAAAAATTGTACTTTAAATTATTTTGATTAACAACATTTGTTTATTAAGACAATTTAAATAGAAACAATTTTTTAAAATCATAATACTTTAATAAACAATTTAAAATGTTTAATTATTTTAATTAACAGTCTTTGTTTATAAACATAATTGTTTCATGCAGTTTAATAAGAAAATTCTTTTCATAAACAATATTGTTTATAAACAAAATTTTTTTAGAAACATCTTTTTATAAACAAATTATAAATTATTTATAAACAAATTCGTTTTAGAAACATTTGTTTATAAACTATTTTGCTTAACAATTGTTTATTGAACTATTTTACTTAACATTTGTTTGTAAACAAATTAGTTTAATGAAAAAATTCTTTGTATAAACAAATTAATTTTATAATCAATTGTTTATAACAAACAATTTTGCAAGATTTTTTTATTGTTAAAAATCGAAAGAAATGAATATTATCAAATTTTCGTTTTAATTAAAATAAAAAAAAAGAAAATCTTAATTGGAAAAAAGTCATTATAAATATTAAAATGTAATATTTTTACAAAAATAATTTCCATATTTTTTCGTTGAGAGAAACATTTATTATTTTAAATAAATTTTAATTTGCATGTTGAATATGAAAAAATTTAAAGGTACTTGTGCTGCCAATTGTTTTCAATTTGTAGTATACATGATTTTTTGTTTCTTTTTTTTTATAAAAAAAAAATCAAGAGAGGAAAGTGGCACGAAAAAAATGCATGAGCTTTTGCATTGCAGCTTTAAAAAAAATACTGTTGAAATATAGGTATTTCCATAAATCACAATCTAGAAAAATGTTTAATAATAATAAAAAAATTTCACTTTTTTTGATAAAACAAAATTAATTTATAATTAATAAAAGATAAAAATAAAATAAATAATTAAAATAAAATAATTAATAATTAATTAATAACTAATAATTTTTTAATAAATAGCAATTAACAATTATTAATAATTATCAGTTAAGAATTATTAATATTTAACAATCAATAAATAACAATTAATAAATAACAGTTAATTATTAATCATTAATAATTATTTAATTAATTAATAATAATTTTTTGTCAAGTAATAAAGTTAATCATTAAATAAATAATTAATAATTATTTGATAACTAATAAAAATTAATAATTACTTAATAACTGGTCAAAATTATGAATAATTAATTAATAATTATTCAATAATTGATAATAATAATCATTAATAATTTAACTAATTAACTGAATTGTAATTTTTTAGTTTAATTAATATTAAATTAATTAATTATTAGTTAATTAATTAATTAATTAATTAGTTAATTAATTAATTAATTAGTTTTAAATTAAGTATCTATTTTTTGGTTACACTTATTTTCAGACTCTATATTTAAATTAGATATAAAAAATTTCCAATTTATTAAAAAATGGGAATTATTTTTAAAAATTTTCATAAATGCTGAAAATTTTATTATAAAAAAATTTTCCTTTTAAAAACAAAACTATTTGAGTTTTCATTTTTCAATTTAATTGAAAGGCAGAAAAGAATTTTCAATTCCCAAAAAAAACAATTAATTAAAAATAATTTTTTCCCCAAAAAATTATTTGACAAAAAAATGTTTTTAGTCAATAATTTCTTCGTAATACTAGCAATAATATTGTAGATTTAATTTGAGTATAAAAAGTATTTTATAAGTTAATTATTTATCTTTTATAATAATATAATTTACATGATATGAAGTAATAATTTTCTCATTAGAAAATGTAGAATTATTGTAGTTTTCCTCGTAGGGCATTCTTCATTTTTTAAAGTATTAAAAAAAAGAAGAGAAAGAAAATTTTAATTTTTTCGTCATCGTCGTCATTTGCAGATTATATTGTGGATGCAGTAGTTGGATTTTTGGAATTATTGTCATTGATCTTCCATTCTTCATCAAAAATAATTATTATTATAAAATTTGTCTCTCAGAATTTTGAATGTCCATATATTTTGTTTCGTAATAATTATCTTCATTTCTTCACTGAAAATATTTTAATGAAGAAAATTGGTTTGAAAAAGAAAAATTGAAATAAGAAAATATTATTTGTGTTCATTTTGTTTTATTTCTTTTTTTTAATTTCTTCAATTCACTTCACTGTTTTCTTATATTTCTTCTTTTTTATTTCATATATTTCTTCCATTTCTTCTTCTTTATTTTTTCTATTTTTTTCATTTCTTCCATTTCTTTTTTTTTATTTCTTCTATTTTTCCCTTTCTATTTCTTTCGTTTTTTCTTTTGTTTTCTTCAATTCATTTTATGCTATCTTCTATTTTTTCAATTTTTCTTTATTTCTTCTCTTATTTTCTTCAATATTCCCCTCTCTCATATTTCTTATTTTAATTCTCTTTTTTTCCAATTTTCATTTAAAAGAAAGAAAAAAAATTTTCCTTTTCTTCACTGCCAAAACAAACAAACAAAATCTTCTCTTTTTTCAGTGAAGAAATCATGGCTTGTTGAAATTTTTTGATAAAAGTACAGTACGTCAGATCATCCTTAAATTCTTTGCATGCAAAGTATTTTTGAAAAAAAATAACAGTATCTTGTTAATGCGAATGGAAACTGGCTATATTTGAAAAGAAAAATTTATCATCAAAATTCTTTGATTTTAAAAGTATTTTACAAATAGGTAGAAAACAGAAAAAAGCAAGCAACACTTTCTTCATTATGTGTGCTTTCGCAAAAAAGTGCCTCTTTTGGTGTTACAAACAAAAAAAAAGAAAAAAAGAAAAAAATATTTGTAATCCAATTTTGACGAAATTTGTTTCGTAGTAGAAGATATTTCTTTCATCTTCTCTTTTTCTCAAGGTCTCTCGCGTCCCTAGTGGCCAGTTTACTAATGCCTACCAGGAAAATAAGAGGAAGGTACGTCATTGGATTCTAATCCATTCTCTCTCATTCATTCTCTGTCTTTTTCTCTCTTATTCTCCTTCTCAAACTGTACGTACTGTTACTCTATATTTTAGGAAAATTGAAGGAAAATTTTTTTCTAACTCGATTTTTAATTTTTTTAACCAAGTTTATGTTTAAATTACAAAGTTTGAAATTATTCTTTTGTTTTTAATTGCAAAAGGAGAAAAAAATGTATTTTTTAAACTCTATTTTACTTTTGCTGGTAATGTACTACAGTACTTTACTACTGCGCATATGTGTGAACTGTATTACTTTACTGCGCATGTGTAAGACCTGAATTACACTTTTGCGCATGTGTAAGTCACGAATTACACCACTGCGCATGTGTAAGATACGAATTACACTACTGCGCATGTGTAAGATACGAATTACACTACTGCGCATGTGTAAGACCTGAATTACACTTCTGCGCATGTGTAAGACACGAATTACATTACTGCGCATGAATAATATGTGAATTACACTTCTGCGCATGTGTAAGGCACGAATTACACTACTGCGCATGTGTAATACTGGAAAAATACTTTTGCGCATGCGTTTCAACTTTATTACACTACTGCGCATGCGTGATAACCGTATTTCACCATTGCGCAAGAAAATTTACTCAAAACTACCCCCCCCCAAATGGAGGAAATTCACAATTAAATTAAACCAATTTATTGAATTCTCTCTAAAAAAAAAATTTTCCATATTTACAGGCAAGTCTAAGTCTGCCGGGTTCACCATTCAATATTAGACGCGGTAGTCGTGGGAGTCATCAATTCACCATACGTAATGGTCGTCGTTTCGTTGGACCATCGGGTGGTGATCGTAAACCCCTTGTACTTTCAACGTATTTAGACGCACAGGAGCATTTGCCCTATGCCGATGATTCCAATGCAGTTACGCCAATGTCAGAGGAAAATGGCGCAATTGTTGTGCCAATGTATTACGCAAATTTGGGTTCACGTCACTCGTCATACACTTCACACGCGTCAAAATTGTCCTACACGTCGCATTGCGATCTTCTTGGTGGTATTGGTAATATTGGTAAACCAATGACAAAGGAGAGTAAATTGAGAAGTCGATCAGCGAGACAGGCGTCGATTAATGGAAATACGGCAGAGGCAATTCATAAACATCATCATTATCACAGTACGGTAAGGTTTCAAAAAAAAAAAAAAAATTCTCTCATTTGTTAGTCTGCAGAACATTTTCTCTTTTTTGATGGTTTATGTCTTAAGGTATGCTTTATAAGCTACTTTATGCGTTACGTTTGTCGATTGACCATTATTTTAGGCCAATTCTACAATTTCGCTTTCGAAACGCGCTAGTGACGTTAACTTTATTGTAGAACGGGCCTAAAGTAGACGTTACGGATTACGTCCCACTCTTTACGTTCAACATTTCCGTAAATGTTGTCCAGCTTAAATTTTACCATTTATGATTGAAGTCTTACGTTTCGTACGGATAAGTATTACGTTATACGGATAGGTATTACGTTATACGGATAGGTATTACATTATACGGATAAGTATCACGTTATACGGATTAAGTATTACGTTTTACGTTATATAGATTAAGTATTACGTTATACGGAAAAGTATCATGTTTCACGTTAGACTGATAAGTATTACGTTATACGGATAAGTTTCACGTTAGACGGATAAGTATTACATTATAGGGATTAAGTATTACGTTAAACTGATTAAGTATTACGTTTTACGGATAAGTTTTACGTTTCACGTTAGACTGATAAGTATTACGTTATACGGATTAAGTATCACGTTTCACGTTAGACTGATAAGTATTACGTTATACGGATTAAGTATTACGTTTTACGTTATATAGATAAATATTACGTTATACGGATTAAGCATTACGTTTTACGGATAATAATTACGGTTTACGTTGTACGGATAGGTGTTACGTTGACAGATACCTGTTGCTACGTCATACGGACTAATGTTATGACTAACGTGTTACATTATACGGAATACTATTACGGCTAACGGTTTACGTCAAACGGAATACTATTACGTTTACGTAATACGGAATACTATTGCGTTTTTCCTCCTTATCTTGCAATCGAGTTTCGCGCATTAGTTTATAGTCTACGGTTGACGCGTAACGGATTACGGAATACGGATTACGGTTTACGGATTACGTTTAACGTTACGGATTGCAAATTTTTTAAAATTGAAATTTTTCCTTTCAGGATGGAGAAACAGAAGATTCGCTTATTAAATTGAAACAAGACAATCCTTTTATCGATTCCTCACATCAACAAGCGGTGGTTGATATGAAAGGTGAGTTTCGGAATTCAAAGAATTCATAATTTATTTTAAAAAATAGATTGTTTTGGTTGAAAAAAATTATTTTTAGTACTTATGTACAAAAAAAAAAAAAAAAAAAAAAAAAAAAGTGTAAATAAAAAAAAAAAATATATATTATTATATATATTATATTATTATTATTATTATTATTTAATTATATTATTATATATTATTATTATTATTTATTATTATTATATTATTATTATTATTATTATATTATTATATTATATTTTTGTTTTAAATACATTTTTTTAAATTGAAAATTTTCTAGATGCAATGGCGCTAAACGATATAACCGAACAAGCTGCTGGTCGGCATAGTCGGTCATCGGAGCAAGCAGGTAATGTGTCACAAATTTTTTTATTAGATAGAAAAATTAATTTTTTCAAATGTTTCAAAAAAAAAATTTTTTTTTTTATTTTGTAAATCATTTCAACGGGCAATATTTTTTTTGTTTTTTTTCTTAAAAAATATTGATGTAAATTTTTTGTACTATTTGTACATAGTTTTCTTATAGAAGTTCAATTTACATTTCGTTTTCATCACTTTTCTCATAAGTGCTATATTATACATATTTACATTTCAATTTTGTCAGTGATTCATCTTAATATTCTTTTTTTTTTTAAATATCAACATTCTTTGTTTTTTATTACAATTACTTTTTTTTCAAAGCGTTTTTGTAATTTTATTTTTTTTCATCTCATCAGTCTTTGCATCAGGCTGCTTTTTTCACTTATACGAATGTACAGAACTATTTTTCTTCTTTTCACCTAAACAAAAACAAATTAAAAAAAAAATTTATTTAAAAAATTGTGACAATTTTGTTGCACTTACATAATAATTTACATTTTTTTAACAGTCAAACAAAAATTTTAATTTTTTTATAATACAATTACACAAAAAATTATAATAAATATTTACATACAAAAATTTATTATTATCAAAAGTTACATTTAAGTGTTTCAGTTATTTTACATTTTTACAATATGTAATTGTAAAATTTAAAAATTTTTAAGTTTAAAGTCACTGAAATCATATTTCTTACAGCCAAATTTCCAAACTTTTTTTTTTGGTAAAAAAAAAAATAAAATGTTTTTTGTCAATTTTGAAAAACAGTGAAATATTTTTAAGAAAAATTAATTTTAGAAGTAATAATAATAGAAATAAGAAAATTACAATTATAACAATTTTGGTGAAAAATAAATTTCAGAAATTTTCTGTTTTTCGAGATAGCAGTATAATTAAAAAATTGTTTTTTTTTGTAAATTTTTTTTTAATTTTTGAGAAAATTTAATTGCTTTGCTTTCAAGCGAATCGAGAAAAGTGCTATCATTGTTCCTCAGAAAAATGTGAGTGTCTGCTTAAGTTTTTGGGGAAATAGAGTTTTTTCATGCAAAATAATGCAAGCAAAAAATAAAATAGCAAAAAAAAAGTAAATAAATAAAAAAATTTCGTTCTTTATCTCTTCCACGGTGTTTTGATCAATTTTTTACACTCCAGTCTAAATAAAAATTAGTCTTTGCACTTTCTTAGTTCGCACAATGCACCACCAAAACAAAGCTTCACTTATTTGATTAATTAATGTAAAATAATTTTTCCAATTGTTAAAAAAGTAAAAACTTTTTTAAAAAATATTCTAATTTATGAGGATAAATAAAAAAATAGGTAATAAATATTATTAACTTAATTTTCTATTAATAATTAATATTAATTAATAATTTAATAATTATATATTATAAATATTATAATACGAATAATATTTTAGTAAATAATTGTTTTATTAATTAAATATATAAACTTTTTTCTCGTTTTTCTCTTTTATTCTCATAAATTTTTTTTTTTAAATTTTTCAATCACAAATTTTTTATCATATTTGAAAATTTTTTTTCTTTATTTGTTTATAATTAAAAATCATTAAATGCTTTTTTATTTGCGTCTCAGTCATTTCACGATTCACATGCATGTTAATATTATTTTTTTAGGCAAATTTTTGTTGTTGCATTTTATTTTTATTCTTGCTTCACAATTTTGTAGCTTTTAGAAAAATAGTGGTTATGTATAATTTTTTTTTTCTTTAGCAAATAAGAATTAGTAATATAATATAAATAGGAAAGAGTTATTTAGAAAAATAGCAAAAAAAGAAGAGAAAAAAAGTATATAAATTTTTTTTTGAGCACGGCCTCTGTAGAGTAATTATAATTAATTTTTGTGTTTATTATAGAAGAAAAAAAATATTAATGAAGCTTTGTAATATTATTTTTTTAACAGTACAATAGAAAAAGCAGACCGGGCTAGCGTTAATTACAATTTGTTACTATTTATTATTAACATTCTGTTACTTGTTAATTATAATTTGTTATTTGTTAATTACAATTTGTTACTATTTATTATTGCAATCTTTTTATTTATTAATTATAATTTGTTATTATTTGTTGTTATTTGTTAATTACAATTTGTTACTGTTTATTTTAAAATTCTGTTATTTGTTAATTATAATCTGTTAATAATTATTATTTCAATCTTTCTATTTGTTAATAAAAATTTGTTATTATTTATTACAATTTTGTTATTTATTAATTACAATTTGTTATTATTTATTACAATTCTGTTATTTATTAATTACAATTTGTAACTATTTATTGTTACAATTTTGTTGTTATTAGTTAATTGTTATTTATTATTATTCGTTATTACAATTTTGTTGTTATTATAATTTATTGTTATTTGTTAATACAATTTTTATGTTCTTTCTTCATTAATTATTTGTTATTACAATTTTGTTAACTACAATTAAAAGTTACAATTTGTTATTATACAATTGAATTAATAGTTCGAACAATTATAATGTTCAAAAATCGTATTAAAGAAATTATATTTATTTCTTATAAATATAATAATAACTAACAATTATAATTATTATAATAATTAATAATTAAATTCAATGATGAATTATGACAATGAAACGCTAGTCCGGATCTAATTATTAATAGTCAGCTTCTAGTAGTAATAAATTTATTTGAGTCACGAAATAATTGATGAGTGCTTTGAACACCATTTGAGCTTTATTTATCGATTCAAAAAAAAAAAAAAATTAATCGAAAATTTTCTAATTTACTGCCTTTTAAAAAAAATTTTTTTTTTCATTGACATAGAAGGCCAAAAGCACAATATTTGACCCTTTTGCTCCTTTTGCACTCGTGGTGAGCCAAATTAAATAATAGAAAATAGAATAATTTTTGTTTTGGCTCATTTTGTTGCACTTGCCTTTTTTCTTGACTAGATAAATGTAAAAAGTAATCATTACCTCCCTTTAAAAGCAAAAAAAAAAAAAAAAAAAAAAAAAAAAAAAAAAAAAAAAAAAAAAAAAAAAAAAAATATTTTGTCTACAATATCGAAACTAAAACAAAAAACTTTTCTCATTTTTTCTATACAATTTAAAATACAAATTTGAAGTAAAAAATATTTTTTATCACTTTAAAATAAAAATTGATAGAATTAAAAAACAAAGAGACAAAAAAAAGAAATATTGTAGATTAAAAAAATATTTTTAAATAAATTCCTGAAAAAAAGAATTATTAAAAAAAAAATTAAAGAAAAAGAAAAATTAAAGAACAAAAAGAAATAATAATTTTTTGAAAAAATTCTCTAGAAAGAAATTTAAAAACTCTTTCCCCAAAAAAGAGTGGTGGATATGGAATAATTTACTAACATTTGGTATAGTGTCGATATATTACTTTCCTACAGACGAAGACGAAGAGGGAATTACATTTAAGGAAAAGGCATTAGAATACTTTTTGAGGAGTATCGATGTCTTTTGCGTTTGGAACTGTTGTCCTATGTGGGTCAAGATACAAGACTTCATTGCCCTATTGGTATTCGATCCGTTCGTCGAGCTTTTCATCACACTTTGCATTGTCGTCAATACATTATTTATGGCATTGGATCATCACGATATGGATAATAAAATGGAAAAAATCCTCAAATCCGGAAATTACGTAAGTTTTTTCTTCATCGATTTTTTTTGTGCCTTCTAATAAATAATTAATTAATTAATTAATTAGTTAATTAATTATAATAATACTGATTAGGTAGTTAATTAATTAATTACTTATTAATTATCTTAATATTAATTAATTAATTAACTAATTAATATTACCTATAATCTAATTATTAATTATCTTAATATTAATAAATTAATATTAATTATCTTAATATTAATAAATTAATATTAATATAATTAATATTATTAATTTTAATTTCTATTAAGTTATCTTTCTTTACAAATTTTGTTTTATTTCACAAACATCCTTTTCTCAATGTTACAGTTCTTCACTGCAACGTTTGGCATTGAAGCAACAATGAAATTAATAGCGATGAGTCCAAAATTTTACTTTCAAGAGGGTTGGAATATTTTCGATTTTATTATAGTGGCCTTGTCCTTATTGGAATTGGGGCTCGAAGGTGTTCAAGGATTATCGGTCCTGCGATCTTTCAGATTGGTAAGCTATTTTTCTTCTTATGATTTTTTTTAAAAAACAGTTTTTTGGGAAAAATATAAATATTTCATAAGTACCCTCTAAAAATGGTAATATTACCGACTGACGATAACATAGAAAACCACATTACCGACTGAGGATAATGTAGAAAAATGCATTACCGACCATCAGTAAAGCAGAAAACTCAATGCTTGGTGGCCAAAAGACTAAATTGCCATTTCGCTAAATTAAAATTTTACACAGTAAGAGGTTAGGTTCGAAACACTCAGTCGGTAAAACAGTTTTGCTATGCGTGGTTTAGCAAAATGGCAATTTAGCCTTTTGGCCACCAAGCCAATGACTAATCATGCCAAACGAATTTTTCTTTATAATTTTAAGAGAAACAGTCTTATTTGAAAAATATAAATATTCCATATTATCCACTAAAATTGTATTGTTACCGACTGAGGGTAATGTAAAAACTGCATTACCGATTGATTGTAAAGTAGAAAACCTCAATTACCAACGGTATTTAAGTAAAAGGTCGAATTTATAACTATAATTTGCAATGATGTGAAAAAACAATTTTTCTGATTGACGATCTCTAGATTACCGACTGTTGGTAAACTAGAATTTTTTTTATGATTTTAAGAGAAATGTAACGTTTTCAACTGACAATAATGTGAAAAATTGTTATACCGGCTGATGGCAAAGTAGAAGACTCAATGCCGGACCATTGTTAAATTAAAAATTGAATTACTTAACACCATTAAGTCTGTAGTGACAATAATGGATTTCATTATAGTTACCGACTTTTGATAATTTACAAACATTAGACTACAGATATTTGGTAAATTATCAAGATTACCGACTGTTGGTAATGTAGGAAATTACATTTTTTTAAATTAACCTTTTAACGCCTGACGGTTTCGTAGCAAAACCACAAAATTACAAAATCGAAAATCAAATAAAACTTACTAAGGTAATTGAGAATGACTACTTGGTGATTTTCGAGGTCGCTAATTACGAATTCAATGTTAGTTTTTTTTTGGGGTCGCTGATTACGAATTCAACGTTAGTTTTTCAAAATTCAAAATGGCGGATCCAATATGGCGAACGAATTTAAAAAAAACTTTTTAATTTTTAAAAAAATATGTTTTCGTGGGACTGTGTTTTGTCGACTTATTTGTAGTTACGCAGAATTTGTAATTGAAAATAAAACACTAAAAAAACACTGTAAATAAAATAGTAGAGTTAACGGTTAATCTTCACATTACCGACTGTTGGTAATCTAAAAACTTCAGTTACCAACAGTCGGTTAATTAGAAATTTACGTAATTACGTTTAGAAATGACTATAAATTGACAGCACGTTTGACGATGTAGAAATACGACAGTAAGGAATTAGATTCTTCAGATTACCGACCGTCGGTAAGGTAGAAAACTTAATTACCAAACAGTCGGTAAATTAGAGATTCCCTTATTCTAAATTGAGTATAGAATAAATATTTTATTTTTTTTGTAAATATTCTTTCTAATTTGTTATTTATTTCCCTTTTCTAAACAGTTGAGAGTGTTCAAATTGGCAAAATCGTGGCCAACATTGAATTTATTGATATCAATTATGGGCCGTACTGTGGGTGCATTGGGTAACTTGACGTTTGTCTTGTGCATCATTATATTCATTTTCGCTGTGATGGGTATGCAATTATTTGGTAAAAATTACACGGACCAAGTACATCTATTTCCGGACGGTGAATTACCACGTTGGAATTTCACCGATTTTATGCATTCATTTATGATTGTTTTTCGTGTACTATGCGGCGAATGGATTGAATCAATGTGGGATTGTATGCTGGTTGGCGATGTCTCCTGTATACCATTCTTTCTGGCTACTGTCGTCATTGGAAATTTAGTAGTGAGTATTTATATTGTTAATTTGATTATTAATTTAATTTAATTTTTCATTTAATTAATTTCATTTTTTATTTAATTAATTTAAGAGTCTTTACTTTAGGAACAATTTACCGACTGTTGATAAGGTAGAGAACTTGATTACCAACAGTCGGTAAAGAAGAAATTCATTTTTTTCCGCTAAATTTTTGAATTTAATGCAAATTTTTGTATGTAAATGTAAATTTTTAAGAACAATTTAAAATTAATTAATTTAATTAATAATTGTTAAATTAAAAAATGTAATTCAGTTTAACATTTTTCTCTTAATTTTTTGTTTTTAAATATAAAATTAGGGAATGAAAAGAAAAAATTTTTAAATAGGTTTTGAATCTCTTCTTGGCGTTGCTTTTGAGTAATTTTGGTTCATCGAATCTATCAGCGCCAACAGCGGACAATGATACGAATAAAATTGCCGAGGCCATTGATAGAATTGCACGTTTCATTGGTTGGGTCAAGCAAAGTGTTCTTAATCTTCTTAAGATGATGCGAGCCAAACTCACCAATCAAATATCCGACCAGGCGCCAGGTGAGGGACCGTCCAACAGTTGGAAAGAAGGTTTATATCCAATCAGATCGCTTGCTGTGTGCGCTGTGTAGTTCGTGACACTGTCTTACTTTTTTCAGTTCGTCCTCGTCTCGTACCAGTCAATCGTATTATTTTTTAATTTTTTTTTTTTTTAATTTTTTTTTTTTTTTTAATTTGCAAAAGAATAGCCCACGGTATGAAACCATGAATACAATTCGGTAGAAATACATTTTATCTCAGGACAAATAATAGTCTGCCATCCCCTCTCTTTTTTCCTCTTCCCCCACTTCTTTTTCTTCGAAAGTTACGAGCTATCATTTTTTCCCTAGGGTAAAAAAGTAGAAACGAAATTTTAAGTTTCTTTAAGTGGAATTTTTTTCTGTTAGATAATTTTCGAAAATAAAATAATAATTTCATGAATGTAACATTATTTTACATTTAAACGTTTAAAATTTTACATTTGGAAAATTTTTTTATTTTTTTTATATTTATATAAAAAAAGTTAATTTTTAAAAATTTTTTAATGAATTTTTTTATTTTTCTTTTTTCTAAAGGTACGATTTTTGTTCTCATTTTGACTGGTACGATTTCCGTTTATATTATACGCAAAAGTTTTTCTTAAACGCTAAGTTTTTTGCTTTAATTAACACGATAAAATAATTTTTTTCATATTTTAAACAGTTGACACCGACTAGCTGCTTTCACAAGTTGAATTTGAAATGGATATAGCCGAATTTTAATAGAAATTAATAAAAAAAAAGAAACATTGATTTGTAGTTTTTGCAGTTACTCGTTGTTTATTCCAGGTAAGTGGAGGCAATGTGGCAAAAGAAAAAACAAAAAAGAAAGGAACTTAACTATCTTTAGTTCATTTTTGCCACTTTTTTGACATACACACATTTTGATTATTAATTTTTTATTCATTAAATTTTTTTTTTTTAACAAAATAATGAATCTTTAATAAATGACAAAGCAAGAGAAAAACTTAAAAACAGAAAAATGTAAAATAATAAAACGAGACAAACAGGAAAGAAATTTTTAAAACAGTAAAATGAAAAAATGAAACGAAAAAAAACAAAAAATAAAAAAACAAAAAAATAGAAAAGGAAAAAAAATTCAAACAGACAATAAATATGATTGTAATAAAAATGGTTTATTTAATAATTAATTTATAATAATTACAATTATAATGTTAGAATTTTTTGCTGATTGAGAAATTTAACTATCAAAGCAGTGCTCGAACTACGTTCAAAAATTTTTAAAAATTCTAAAATGAATTTTAGTTAAAATTTTGAATAATAATTGAATATCAAAAGCATAATAGCTTGAATTTTTAGAAATAATTGAATTTATTTTTTGGTTTGTAAAGTTCGTGTTTTTAAATATTTTTAGTGGTTCGAGCCCTGTGAAAGTAATTTTCAAAAATTTACAATTTACAATTGCTCTCGACAATTACAATTATAATTATTACAATAATTATGTAGAATAATATATATATATATAATTAATTAATTTCATAATTACTTTTTCTTTTATAGCATTTTTTTTTTTTTTTTTTTTTTATAATTGTTAAAACAAATTGACACAACACTTTTTGGCTGAAAAAAAATATTTTTCTCCCTCCTCCTTCTCCAAAACCAACCTTAAAAACATAATGAAAAACAAAACCTAAAAGTGCATTTATTTTTTTATTTTTTTTTCTCTTGAACGATTGCTTTTTTTTAAATAATCGTGGCGCTCGTGCGGCTTACAAGGGCTGAAAATCGCATTTAGCATGAGACTCGCAAAATATTTATCTGTCCATTGTGAGTCGTTGAAACAAAAAGTTGTCTTTTTTTCATATTTTTTTTTGAAACCAACTTCTTGATAGATATTTAAAAAAATGAGAATGTAAAAAAGTTTTAATAAATGAAATCAGTCAATAATAATTCTTTATTGAATTAAAGAAAAATAAAAAATTGAACTAAATAAAAAATTTTTTTTTTATAAAAATAAGATTTATTTTATTCAGTTATTTATTAATTTTTTTAAAATTCATTCGTAAATAATAACTATTAAAAATAATTTGATTAAATAATAATGTTATACTTTTTTTTATGGTCGGAAGTGAAAAATCTGTTTCTGTTTTTTTAAAAAAAGCAATAATTTTAATAAAAGTAATAAAAAAAAACTCCATGAGACAACTTTTTGCCAAAATATTTATATTAATTAGCGTGTCTTTCTTCGTAGGAGGGCAGTTTTAGTGACTTGTGCGATATAGGCTACATTGCCTGTACTTACCTTCAATTTTTTTTTCTTTTACTTTTTATATTAATTACTATAATTATAGAAATATGTTATATATATTTTTTCTAATTTTTAAAATTATTTTTTTATTAGAACTTATTCCCCAAAAGATTTTTTACTATTAGTAATTTTTTTTGAACAATTTATATTACAATTTTGAAAATAATTCTTGTTTCTGTTTCGAACTTGGATTAGCGTCATTAAAAAGAGAAATTTTACACCAATGATCAAAATCGAAAAAATATTTAATTTTTAAGAAATAAAGTAAAGATTTTTTTTTATTTTATTTTTTTTTAATAAAACATTTAAGAAAAAATAAATATTTTGAACCAATTAAAATAAGATTTAAACTCCTACTTAAAAAAAGGAATTTTTTCATTCGTTTGTTTAGTTAAAAAAAGTAAGTGAAATTTTTCTTTTTTTAGAATTTAGAAAATTAACTAAAAAAAATCAGAAAACTGAAGACAAAATTCAAAGCAAAAGTAAATGAAAATAAAATAATTCGATAAAGAATAAAAAATTAATAAATTAAATATTAATGACGCTAATTACGGTTCTAATATGTATAACAAATAATTATACTTTCTCCCCGCTTAAGTTCTGCATGGCTCCAGACTTAAAATTATTGAATATTGAAATTCGAATGAATTTTTTTTTTGATGCACGACTTTTGAAAAAGAAATAGTTTTTAATTTTTTTTCAATTACAAGTTATTCTTCTTCTTAATATTATTAGGTCGAGTCGAGTAGAAAATAGAATTTTTGGTATTTCTATAAAGAGAAATAATAATTTTTTTTTTGCATTTATTTGCAAATAAATTGCAACGAATTCGTAGCTTTTTATGCATAAATTGTTCTAGAAGGTCTCGATCACGATGCCAATTTAGATCTAACTGATGGTGATTTGGACGTATTTCGCGATAAGAAAAGCGTCAAGGAGCTTAACAATCAATTTGAAGTTGCAATTGGCGATGGAATGGAATTTACGATTCATGGTAATTTTAATTTAATTGGAAATTAATTTTTTTAGTTTGAAATTTTTCTAAATTAAAATTAAAAAAAAAATTTTTAACCTTTTAAAAAATTTAAAAGATTTAAAATTTTTTTTTGTTTACAATTAATTAATTTTTTAATTTTGTACGTTAGGAGATCTGAAGAATAAAATGAAGAAGGGAAGTCTCTGTTTGAACAACACAAAGGGTCTTGTGAATTCCTTGAATCATCGGGATTTTCGATTAGATCATGACTACATCAATCATAATGAGGATGATACCATCAGGTATTTATTATCATTTTTCATAAACCTAAAATTTTGTTTTAATTGTTTTTTCCTATATTTATTATATTTTTTATTTTTTATTATCTTTTTAACGTTAAAAAAAGCTAAAATTGCTCATCTCTTTGATTTAAACCGAAAAGTTTAAGACAGATTTCTACATTATCGACATATGCAAGAATTTATTTCAGTCACTTTTCTTGAAAATTATAAAAGATATTTTTGAAATTTCGACAGTATTTGTTTACTGCAACTGTAAATTAAGTGCCACAGATATTTCTTTTTAAATTAAATTATAAATTTTTGAAAAATAGAATTACAGATCTGAATTACCGACATCCTGTTCTTTGTCTTTAATGAAGAAATATACGTGGCACATAACATTTTTTTATTGGTAATTAAATATTTTTAGTAGGAAAGTAAGATGCACAAGTATTTTTTTACAAATTGTAGATTTTTTTGTAAGAAATCTGCTTTACCGATAGAGAACTATCGTTCTTTTTTCGCAAAACCATGACATTTTTACTCTTTAGTTCCAGTCGCTTGTTCAACATTTAAACTAAATGCCTAATAATTAAAATTCAAGTACGAAATTTTAAGTTAGGTTTCTACCTTATCGACAGATCTTTTGTCGACCATTTTACTCAAAAATTCTGAATGGTAATTCAAATATTTTTCTGGTATTCGCTTATTTAATAATTAAAGTAGATGCCTCTACTGTCTTTTTTATGCATTTGAGTTCGAAAGTTTGTCAGATTTCTACCTTATCGACAGACGACCTCTTTTGTCGACCTTTTTACTCAAAAACTCTAATCGATAATTCAAATATTTTTCTAGTATTCGGTTATTCAACAACTAAAGTAGATGCCTGCACTGTTCTTTATGCATTTGAATGCAAAAGTTTGTCAGGTTTCGACATTACCGACATTGTTTTGTCCACTTTTTTATCCAAAAATTCTAAGCTTTAAAGGCATTCGTGTAATTTATCTCTAAACTGAACTCATTATCTATTTTAATTCGAACCTAATCATTAAAATTATTCAATGACTAAACTAAATGCCTCTATTATTTTTTCTAGAATAATATTCTTCTATAATTTAAATACAAAATTTAGTCAGATTTCTACCTTACCGACAGCATGGTTTTCCACCTTCTCTCTGGAAAACTACTGGTTGTAATTTCTATACTTTTATGGCGATCGCATATATAATTTACAAATCAAATGCCGCTACTATTCTTCTATAATTTAAATACAAAATTTATTTAGATTTCTACCTTACCGACAGTATGGTTTTCCACCTTCTCTCTGGAAAACTACTGGTTGTAATTTCTATACTTTTATGGTGATCGCATATTTAATTTACAAATAAAATGCCTCTACTATTCTTCTGGAATTTACAAAAATAAGTCAGATTTCTACCTTATCGACAGCTGGTAAATTTTTTCCAGCTTCTCTCTCGAAAAGTTTACGTTATAATTCGAAATTTTTTGTGAAATTTAATCATTTAATTCATAAATGAAGTGCCCATACTATTATTTTATTTTTCTTGAATTAAGAACTTTTAATTAAACAATTTGTTTATAATTTAAACAGCAACAAATCGTACGGGAGTCATCAGAACAGATCGTTTAAAAACGAGAGTCATAAAGGGAGTTTGGATTCGTTGGATGGTGAAGAGAAAAAGGATGTCAGTAAAGAAGATCTTGAGGAAGAAGGTGAGTTTGTTAATTTTCCTCCACTTTCTTTTGATTAATTTAGAAATTTATTTATTTAATAAATTTTCCATTCAGACTTGGACGACGAAGGCGAAGAGGGTGAGGAGGAGGAGGAGGAGGAGGAGGAAGTGCCGAGAATAATACAAGCGAACGAGGAGATAATTGACGATTATCCAGCGGATTGTCTTCCCGAGAAATGGTACAAGAAATTTCCATTTTTGGCCGGTGATGAAGACGCGCCATTTTGGCAAGGTTGGGGCAATTTGAGACTTAAAACCTTCCAGCTCATCGAAAACAAATATTTTGAAACTGCCGTCATTACAATGATCCTGTTAAGTAGTATGGCACTGGTGAGTTTTTAATACAACATCCTAATTATTATTAAGCCGAAAAAAATTTTAGGTTCACCCTGTTTTGAAAAAAGAAAGACGGGGTTAAATGACATGTCATTTTGCCTGAGTAGAATTTTACCATTTTGCCTTCGTTTACTCTTGATAGTTGGAATTCTGTAGCTAATCGCTCTTATCATTGCATTAAGATCCATTAGGATCATTTCATAGATGACAAGTAGAGTATGAATTCCCCTCTAATTGGCTTTTGACCTACAAATGAAAACCATACTGATAAAGACACTGCCTCTGCTTTCTACGATGTAATAAAAAATTATGCTTTAGAAAACAAAATACAAGGAATGACGGTTGATAACGTATCAGCCAACACTTTGTTTATGATGGAACTATCTTTTTGGATTAATTTTTGACAGCGAAAATCAACACTTTAGATGCTACGCGCACATTTTGAACTTGGCTACTGTTATGTCTCAGAGTGAAACTAAACACAACCGAAATTTAAATATTTAAATTGTCTGGCATCGGTAATTCAAACCTGATTTATTCACAAAGTAGAAGGTTCTGATATTAAGGGACAGGCTTTAAGAAAGAGTAATGTTACGAACTTAATGATTATATTCCCTAATGTTTCCCGATTTAATTTTAATTAATAATAATTAAAATAGGGACGAGGTTTGGTAAATAATTAATAAATAACCTTATTTGAACAAATAAGATCAAAATAATGCAAAGATGGAATGAACACGAACTTTCTAATACTGAGTCTAATAGTGGTTATTATTTGTTAATATTTATTATTACAATTTATTATTGTTATTTGTTTATTATTACAATTTATTATTTATAGTTTTTTTTTGTAGTCGGAAGTGGAAAATCTGTAAATTCAGATACCTGGTTAGATAAACCCAGGTTATGTAGGGATGACCGCTCTTGTTCTGGTCGACCCACTAAAAACCACTCCCGTCTTAATTTGGGACACTTTGATCCACCTGCGGCACTACCGTCAGGCTTTAAACTTCACAAGTGGTGGTTCCCTTGTCCTGCTCCTTAACTTGCCATTAATCTGGTCATGCAATGTGTAAGCAAGGACGGGAGGAAAAGCTAAATGTTTTCCTCCCCCCACGCTCACACACTCCTGAGCACTGGATTCTTCCGGTCAACCTCGTCTTCCGTCTCTATCTTTTCCCCATTATTTTAATAATTAAGGATTAAATATGTCTACACGAGTCCAGGTTTTGAACCATGATAGACACCATGTTATCGACGTTGATTTCAAAGCCAACTGCCGCAAACATGGCCCTTCTATCACGGTTCTCCCTATTTTCTTCGCCTATATGGCCATAGCCAAGGCACCTATGACACCTTGTGACCATAACTCTTTTCCTCACTGGACAAGACAAAAAGCCTACCCTTATGTGGCCGAGACGTTCCAGATTCTCTGCATCTTTCTGTGTGGTTGCTACAATAGCGAGCTTTACACCTCGCTTGTTAGGTCCCAGGACAGTTATCCTTCTTCCTACTGGCATTGCCGAAACTCTATCCAGGGCCTCCTGGACATCTGTTGGCTCTGTAAGGCAATCCAGATCGTAGATCACCAAAGTAGTTGTCCGATCCACAATCTGCACCTTACCCATTTCACCAATCACCCTAGTCACCTTATTGGTAAAAGTCTCCTTATCAGAAGAACCTCTAATTTTGATAAAGTGGTCCCCCTTCTTGGTGGGTACAGCTTCCATACAAATTGTATTGCTTTTTTCTGGGTTCACCTCCTTACGAATCTTCCCCAGAACTGCTGCGAACATCGAATATTCAGCCACCTTAACGATCATTGATGACCTCTTTTGTGGCCTTCCTTCTTTCTGTGTTTTGTCTTTCGGCTTTTTTCGAGGTCCTTCATTCTTCGTTTTCTTTGAGTTTTTATTCAACTCAGGACTGTTCCTCTTCCGCTTCTGACCTTCCAAGACGACATTTCTTAACACTACAGCGTTTAAACGGTCGCGTCTAACTCTTCGATCTTGTCTTGATTCCTCTGACCACACTAATTGTTGGTAGAACCTCTCATCTACTTTTTTTCAGCTGCGTGCTTTTCCTTAATCTCCTGTATGAGTGTTGTTATGCTTTTCAGTCCGTCCTTAATCGTCATATTTACATTTTTCTGGACATCACAGGACTTCAGCATCTTACTGGCCTCTCCCTCCATTCTTTGAATGAAAGCTGCTTCCTCCTCGCGCAGCCTTATAGCTTGCTCTCGGTCTTTATTGCAGCAAGCAATGTCATTAGCCGAAGCATTACTGAAGACAGAAATGCAGCTGGCTTGACTTGTAACGCTGCTCGTACTTCCTCGTCTATTTACTTTTTCCAAGACAATTCTTGGTACCACCAATGCGTTGTTGCCCTCCTGCATCCTTGGGTCACTGGCCATCGTCCCCACGCCAGGCGCTTGACGATCGGAACCAGTGAGGGATTTAGCCGAAGCATTACTCCCCAGGTACTCTTCCATGTTTTTACAATCGCTCATACTTGATGTTTGTCCCGTATCGAGAGACTATCGGGCCTTAACAGGGTACTACCATCTGGCCAAGATGGACCCTCGAACCGCCTCCGTTAGTTACATAGACGCTATAGCATTGCCGATGCATTGATGCGACGTCTATGATATCCAAGGACATGTGAACGTTGTTCGTTCGGACGTGGTTATTTTTATTATTTATGGTTACTATTTATAATAATATGTAAATAACAATCTTTGTTACTAACTTTATTATAATTATTATTACTATTATTATTACTATTGCTTCCTCATAAAGGAAGCCTTATAGTGATGTCGATTTCCGAATTTTTTAAAATCAATTATTTTTACAAATTTTCAAGTGTAGTATATATAATTCGTCGAGAGGAACAAATGTCCGGATGTATGTGTGTATGTATGTGTGTGTGTGTGTGTGTGTATGTCACCGATTCTTATTTCTTGTGGACAAATTTTCTCTTACACGTCTTGACGGATTTTGATAAAATTTTGTAGGTGTATTACGGTCACGAATACCAAAAATCAGACAGAAGGATTTTCAAAAATATGTAAAAAAAAAAAAAATTTCAACAATTTTTTAATTTTTGAAAAAATTAATTTTTGGATTTTTTTAAATAACTTTGTTCTATATTAAAATTTGTATTAATTCTTGTCAAAATTGCATTCCTGACATAAAAACGAATCGATTCATGTATATAAAGTATATATTTTATCAAAATTTATAGAATTAATAAATATTTTAATTTTTCACAAAAAATTGAAATTTTGTATTTTTTGAAATTTTATCTTAACACTTTAAAATAATTTTTAAGTAGTAGCACCCTCACCCGAACGCTATCAGACAATCGAAATTTGGTAAAAACGAAAATAAATATTTATTTCTTCCAAATTTAATAATTCTAATCATCTGAAAGTTACCAGAGTTCTAGCAGGGACTGAGCCCTACCCAATCCTAAAGATTAGAGAATTTTATTTCAATTTTTAAGTAGTAGCAGGTCCACCCGTACGCCATCCGACAATAAAAATTTGGTAAAAACGAAAATAAAAATTTATTTCTTCCAAATTTAATAATTCTAATCATCTGAAAGTTACCAGAGTTCTAGCAGGGACTGAGCCCTACTTAATCCTGAAGATTAGAGAATTTTATTTTAATTTTTAAGTAGTAGCACCCTCACCCGAACGCCATCAGACAATAAAAATTTGGTAAAAACGAAAATAAAAATTTATTTCTTCCAAATTTAATAATTCTAATCATCTAAAAATCACCAGAGTTCTAGTAGGGACTGAGCCCTACCCAATCCTAAAGATTAGAGAATTTTATTTTAATTTTTAAGTAGTAGCATGTCCACCCGTACGCCATCAGACAATAAAAATTTGGTAAAAACGAAAATAAAAATTTATTTCTTCCAAATTTAATAATTCTAATCATCTAAAAATCACCAGAGTTCTAGTAGGGACTGAGCCCTACTTAATCCTGAAGATTAGAGAATTTTATTTCAATTTTTAAGTAGTAGCAGGTCCACCCGTACGCCATCCGACAATAAAAATTTGGTAAAAACGAAAATAAAAATTTATTTCTTCCAAATTTAATAATTCTAATCATCTGAAAATCACCAGAGTTCTAGTAGGGACTGAGCCCTACTTAATCCTGAAGATTAGGGAATTTTATTTCAATTTTTAAGTAGTAGCACCCTCACCCGAACGCCATCAGACAATAAAAATTTGGTAAAAACGAAATTAAAAATTTATTTCTTACAAATTTAATAATTCCAATCATCTGAAAATCGACAGAGTTCTAGTAGGGACTGAGCCCTACTTAATCCTGAAGATTAGAGAATTTTATTTCAATTTTTAAGTTGTAGCACCCTCACCCGAACGCCATCAGACAATAAAAATTTGGTAAAAACGAAAATAAAAATTTATTTCTTCCAAATTTAATAATTCTAATCATCTAAAAGTTACCAGAGTTCTAGTAGGGACTTAGCCCTTGACAATCCTAAAGAATAGAAAATTTTATTTCAATTTTTAAGTAGTAGCAGGTCCACCCGTACGCCATCCGACAATAAAAATTTGGTAAAAACGAAAATAAAAATTTATTTCTTCCAAATTTAATAATTCTAATCATCTGAAAGTTACCAGAGTTCTAGTAGGGACTGAGCCCTACCCAATCCTGAAGATTAGAGAATTTTATTTTAATTTTTAAGTAGTAGCAGGTCCACCCGTACGCCATCAGACAATAAAAATTTGGTAAAAACGAAAATAAAAATTTATTTCTTCCAAATTTAATAATTCCAATCATCTGAAAATCGACAGAGTTCTAGTAGGGACTGAGCCCTACTTAATCCTGAAGATTAGAGAATTTTATTTTAATTTTTAAGTAGTAGCAGGTCCACCCGTACGCCATCAGACAATAAAAATTTGGTAAAAACGAAAATAAAAATTTATTTCTTCCAAATTTAATAATTCCAATCATCTGAAAATCGACAGAGTTCTAGTAGGGACTGAGCCCTACCCAATCCTGAAGATTAGAGAATTTTATTTTAATTTTTAAGTAGTAGCAGGTCCACCCGTACGCCATCAGACAATAAAAATTTGGTAAAAACGAAAATAAAAATTTATTTCTTACAAATTTAATAATTCCAATCATCTGAAAGTTACCAGAGTTCTAGTAGGGACTGAGCCCTACCCAATCCTGAAGATTAGAGAATTTTATTTTAATTTTTAAGTAGTAGCAGGTCCACCCGTACGCCATCAGACAATAAAAATTTGGTAAAAACGAAAATAAAAATTTATTTCTTACAAATTTAATAATTCCAATCATCTGAAAATCGACAGAGTTCTAGTAGGGACTGAGCCCTACTTAATCCTGAAGATTAGAGAATTTTATTTTAATTTTTAAGTAGTAGCAGGTCCACCCGTACGCCATCAGACAATAAAAATTTGGTAAAAACGAAAATAAAAATTTATTTCTTCCAAATTTAATAATTCCAATCATCTGAAAATCGACAGAGTTCTAGTAGGGACTGAGCCCTACTTAATCCTGAAGATTAGAGAATTTTATTTCAATTTTTAAGTAGTAGCACCCTCACCCGAACGCCATCAGACAATAAAAATTTGGTAAAAACGAAAATAAAAATTTATTTCTTCCAAATTTAATAATTCTAATCATCTGAAAGTTACCAGAGTTCTAGTAGGGACTGAGCCCTACCCAATCCTGAAGATTAGAGAATTTTATTTTAATTTTTAAGTAGTAGCAGGTCCACCCGTACGCCATCAGACAATAAAAATTTGGTAAAAACGAAAATAAAAATTTATTTCTTACAAATTTAATAATTCCAATCATCTGAAAATCGACAGAGTTCTAGTAGGGACTGAGCCCTACTTAATCCTGAAGAATAGAGAATTTTATTTCAATTTTTAAGTTGTAGCACCCTCACCCGAACGCCATCAGACAATAAAAATTTGGTAAAAACGAAAATAAACATTTATTTCTTCCAAATTTAATAATTCTAATCATCTGAAAGTTACCAGAGTTCTAGCAGGGACTGAGCCCTACCCAATCCTAAAGATTAGAGAATTTTATTTCAATTTTTAAGTAGTAGCAGGTCCACCCGTACGCCATCCGACAATAAAAATTTGGTAAAAACGAAAATAAAAATTTATTTCTTCCAAATTTAATAATTCTAATCATCTGAAAGTTACCAGAGTTCTAGCAGGGACTGAGCCCTACTTAATCCTGAAGATTAGAGAATTTTATTTTAATTTTTAAGTAGTAGCACCCTCACCCGAACGCCATCAGACAATAAAAATTTGGTAAAAACGAAAATAAAAATTTATTTCTTCCAAATTTAATAATTCTAATCATCTAAAAATCACCAGAGTTCTAGTAGGGACTGAGCCCTACCCAATCCTAAAGATTAGAGAATTTTATTTTAATTTTTAAGTAGTAGCATGTCCACCCGTACGCCATCAGACAATAAAAATTTGGTAAAAACGAAAATAAAAATTTATTTCTTCCAAATTTAATAATTCTAATCATCTAAAAATCACCAGAGTTCTAGTAGGGACTGAGCCCTACTTAATCCTGAAGATTAGAGAATTTTATTTCAATTTTTAAGTAGTAGCAGGTCCACCCGTACGCCATCCGACAATAAAAATTTGGTAAAAACGAAAATAAAAATTTATTTCTTCCAAATTTAATAATTCTAATCATCTGAAAATCACCAGAGTTCTAGTAGGGACTGAGCCCTACTTAATCCTGAAGATTAGGGAATTTTATTTCAATTTTTAAGTAGTAGCACCCTCACCCGAACGCCATCAGACAATAAAAATTTGGTAAAAACGAAATTAAAAATTTATTTCTTACAAATTTAATAATTCCAATCATCTGAAAATCGACAGAGTTCTAGTAGGGACTGAGCCCTACTTAATCCTGAAGATTAGAGAATTTTATTTCAATTTTTAAGTTGTAGCACCCTCACCCGAACGCCATCAGACAATAAAAATTTGGTAAAAACGAAAATAAAAATTTATTTCTTCCAAATTTAATAATTCTAATCATCTAAAAGTTACCAGAGTTCTAGTAGGGACTTAGCCCTTGACAATCCTAAAGAATAGAAAATTTTATTTCAATTTTTAAGTAGTAGCAGGTCCACCCGTACGCCATCCGACAATAAAAATTTGGTAAAAACGAAAATAAAAATTTATTTCTTCCAAATTTAATAATTCTAATCATCTGAAAGTTACCAGAGTTCTAGTAGGGACTGAGCCCTACCCAATCCTGAAGATTAGAGAATTTTATTTTAATTTTTAAGTAGTAGCAGGTCCACCCGTACGCCATCAGACAATAAAAATTTGGTAAAAACGAAAATAAAAATTTATTTCTTCCAAATTTAATAATTCCAATCATCTGAAAATCGACAGAGTTCTAGTAGGGACTGAGCCCTACTTAATCCTGAAGATTAGAGAATTTTATTTTAATTTTTAAGTAGTAGCAGGTCCACCCGTACGCCATCAGACAATAAAAATTTGGTAAAAACGAAAATAAAAATTTATTTCTTCCAAATTTAATAATTCCAATCATCTGAAAATCGACAGAGTTCTAGTAGGGACTGAGCCCTACCCAATCCTGAAGATTAGAGAATTTTATTTTAATTTTTAAGTAGTAGCAGGTCCACCCGTACGCCATCAGACAATAAAAATTTGGTAAAAACGAAAATAAAAATTTATTTCTTACAAATTTAATAATTCCAATCATCTGAAAGTTACCAGAGTTCTAGTAGGGACTGAGCCCTACCCAATCCTGAAGATTAGAGAATTTTATTTTAATTTTTAAGTAGTAGCAGGTCCACCCGTACGCCATCAGACAATAAAAATTTGGTAAAAACGAAAATAAAAATTTATTTCTTACAAATTTAATAATTCCAATCATCTGAAAATCGACAGAGTTCTAGTAGGGACTGAGCCCTACTTAATCCTGAAGATTAGAGAATTTTATTTTAATTTTTAAGTAGTAGCAGGTCCACCCGTACGCCATCAGACAATAAAAATTTGGTAAAAACGAAAATAAAAATTTATTTCTTCCAAATTTAATAATTCCAATCATCTGAAAATCGACAGAGTTCTAGTAGGGACTGAGCCCTACTTAATCCTGAAGATTAGAGAATTTTATTTCAATTTTTAAGTAGTAGCACCCTCACCCGAACGCCATCAGACAATAAAAATTTGGTAAAAACGAAAATAAAAATTTATTTCTTCCAAATTTAATAATTCTAATCATCTGAAAGTTACCAGAGTTCTAGTAGGGACTGAGCCCTACCCAATCCTGAAGATTAGAGAATTTTATTTTAATTTTTAAGTAGTAGCAGGTCCACCCGTACGCCATCAGACAATAAAAATTTGGTAAAAACGAAAATAAAAATTTATTTCTTACAAATTTAATAATTCCAATCATCTGAAAATCGACAGAGTTCTAGTAGGGACTGAGCCCTACTTAATCCTGAAGAATAGAGAATTTTATTTCAATTTTTAAGTTGTAGCACCCTCACCCGAACGCCATCAGACAATAAAAATTTGGTAAAAACGAAAATAAACATTTATTTCTTCCAAATTTAATAATTCTAATCATCTGAAAGTTACCAGAGTTCTAGTAGGGACTGAGCCCTACCCAATCCTGAAGATTAGAGAATTTTATTTTAATTTTTAAGTAGTAGCAGGTCCACCCGTACGCCATCAGACAATAAAAATTTGGTAAAAACGAAAATAAAAATTTATTTCTTACAAATTTAATAATTCCAATCATCTGAAAATCGACAGAGTTCTAGTAGGAACTGAGCCCTACTTAATCCTGAAGATTAGAGAATTTTATTTCAATTTTTAAGTAGTAGCACCCTCACCCGAACGCCATCAGACAATAAAAATTTGGTGAAAACGAAAATAAAAATTTATTTCTTCCAAATTTAATAATTCTTATCATCTGAAAGTTACCAGAGTTCTAGTAGGGACTGAGTCCTATACACAATCTTGAAGAATATAGAGAATTTTTAATGTAATAGCAGATCCACATTTTTGAAAAAAATTAAGTTTTGTATTTTTTGAAATAACATTTGTCTATAGTAAAATTTTCATTAATTCTCGTCAAAATTGCATTCCTGACATATGTAATAACGAATTGATTCTATAAAGTGTATACTTTATCAATATTTATAGAATTAGTAAATATTTTAATTTTTCACAAATAATTTAAATTTTCAATTTTTTGAAATTTCATCTTAACACCTTTAAATAATTATTCTAAAATAAAAAAATTATACAATTGGTATATATTATATTGAGGAAGCTAAATGATCATGAAATGAACAACTTGTTATTAATTATTATTCTACATATTATTATTATTGAAAATAGGTTATGGTGACGTAACAGTAACGTTAAATTGAAGTTAAATTGTTAAAGTTATTATTTAAATCCTTTACAATTAAAATCAGAGAGAAAGATTAGATACATATGTCGTCAGGGATTAGAACTTTGTGGTATCAATCGAGAATTTAAATGGGGACAAAATTTAAGAGTATCAGTATCTTAGCTATTAAAATTATTCCTGTTGAGTCGTAGACCCAACAAATGATGCATCCTTCAAGTGTGAGGTCGAAGAAATGACGTTGTCTAGCGGAAACGGAATATGCAATAGATTTCTCTCGAATTGTTTTCGGGTCAGCCGAAGTGAAAGGTTTGGAGTCCAGGTGTCGAATTATTGATTTGACGTTGAAGTCGAAATAATGCAGTCCTTAGATAAATAGAAATTTGCCTCGCAGTAGAAATTATCTCCTTGAACGAACTTGACTAAGACGAGACTTGAAGAATGCACTTGGTACTTGAAGAGATTTTCGGAACTGGAGTCGAAGATTAAACTCGATGACAATACACAACTTGTTAACTTGATCGCGATTTCTGGACTGACACGAAGAAGACTTCAAGTTGATTAGATGGTGACTTGTGTCTTGTTAAGTTGAATGCGTTTCCTGGACTGATACGAAGAAGACACTTGGGGGTAGTAGACTACTTAACTTGGTGGCGATTCCTGGACTGGCGAATTTGGCGAGGGTGGCATCTTTTATACAGTGGCTTCCAATGGAAAAAAATGATGATGCCACCCACTTTTATTATCTTTGGGTCAGTTTTATTCTATTCATTAATTTAGGCGCGCGTGTTTGGTCCCTAACTCCAGGAGTTAACTGTCGCGAAGAAGCAAATTACATTGGAACACATCAGTTTTAATACCTGAAATTGAGGTTTGGGTGTGACAGAATTTAGTGGAGGTTAAGGGATTGGGAGATATATTCTCATATTGGCCAATAATTATTATAACTTGGAATAACTTTAATGTCATTGCACTCTCTTATTATGCGAAAATATTTAGCTCGTTACATTGGTTGCAACATGTAAATTTGCAACAATAATATTAATAATAATTAAATATTATACATGAAAAATGTATCTAATTTTGCCTTATTAAGTGTATTTTCTTTTTTGCTTTCAAGGCTCTGGAGGACGTACACCTTCAGTCGAGGCCAATTCTTCAAGATATTCTTTATTACATGGACAGGATTTTCACAGTGATATTCTTCTTGGAGATGTTGATTAAATGGTTGGCCCTTGGTTTTCAGAAATATTTCACAAACGCCTGGTGTTGGTTGGACTTCATAATCGTCATGGTAAGTCATTTTTGTTTTTAAAAAAAGAATTCGAATATTAATTTTTAATTCACTTATTAAAAAAATAAGTAAAATTTTGTTCTTAATTAAATGAGTTGAGAAATTTAATTCAGAGGATCAAAAAGGAAGGTAGTAAATATAGTTGTATAAATTAAATTGTATTTTTTTTTCTTTTTGGGATGATGATGTAACGTTAGTTTTTCGATAATTTCAAAATTTTGCTATCAAATGAAAACTAAATTGTAAAAAGAAATTTCGATTCGTATTATCATTGGTAAACTAATTCTTTCGAAAAAAAACTCCTAACGTATAATAAACGATTTAAATCCTAAAAGGAAAATTATTTCTTAGAAATAATAGTATCTCTTTATCGTACAACAGTTACAAATTAAGCGTTAAGATGCAGTACTGGTGGTTTAGGAGTCTGCAGCCGATTTTTTTTTTAACTAAATGTCTATTTTTTTTACTTAAAAAATTTGATGAATCATTGAAATTTAATGACAGTTTTGATGATAATGATAATAGCTTTCGCTGATCAATCTGGGTGCAATATGGGCCGGTGCAGCTGACATTCCAGCCTTTCGTTCAATGAGAACTTTGAGGGCCTTGAGGCCCCTAAGAGCAGTTTCTCGCTGGGAAGGGATGAGAGTAAGTCAACGGTCCAGAGGATTCAAAAAAAATACAGTCTTGTCTCAATTGGCAGAAAGAAAACAAATTTTTCTTAATCAGCCTTTTTTTTCGTCCCTAATTCTCTTCACAACTAATTTGAAAAAAAATTTAATCTTGTAGTGACTTTAATTAGTGACGAAAAAACTTAACTGTAAGCTACAGCTTTCTCTTGGTAATATTTAAGTAAATAATAATGAAAAATAAGAAAATAAAATTTTGAAAAGAACGCTGATGCTTCCATGTGGCGTTGTCTACAGTTTTCTATTATTTTTTTCTCTTCCTTTCTTTTTTGCTTTATTCTTATAATGTGCAGAGGTTCACTTTGGCGTCCAAAAACTACTTGATGTCTGCACTGATACTGGAGTTCTTGTTGTATTTTTGCTATATATTGTCTGTTTGAACAAAAAAAAAATTACAAATATTTTGTTTTTCTTTGAGAAATTTTTTTTTTTGTTAATTATGGTAATTATTATATTTGTGTATTTGTTGTGTTTTTTATACGAGTAAGGTATGCTTTTGTTTGTTGGAAAAATAATCCTCAAGTGTTACTGTTATTTTCGCGACGTTTTCGTATTTATATGAATAGATTTTAATATATTGTGTATTTTCTCTTTTTTTTCGTTTTATATATTTTAGCTACTTGTTCACAATAATTGACTGAAATTTTTTATAAAAAATGTTTTTAATGGACTTTGGAAATTTTAAATATTAATGATACAAAAAAATGTAATAAAATTCATTGTCAAAGAATTCAATTATTAACATATATAATAGAATTTTTCATAGAATTTCAATTATTTTTAATACAATTTTAAAATTTCAATTTTAAAATTTAAAGTCTTTAATTATTTTTACAATTGTAACTAAATTCTTCGACAAAAAATATAATTATTTTCAAAAATTTTATTAAAATTCTTCAAGAGAAATCAATTATTAATTATCAAATTATTCAATTAAACTTTTAAAAAAATTAATTCTTCAAAATTGTTAGTTAAAAGTTTGAAAAATTCAAATTTTCAAAGATTTTAATTTGAAACCTGTTCAAAACTCTATTATTTATAAAAATTCACGCAAAATTTAATATTTAATTATAATCTAAAATTTTAACTAAAAATCTTTAATTTTAACTAAAAATTTCATTTTTAAATTAATTTTTTTTAGAAAATTCCACGAGAAATCAATTATTTAAATATAAAAATAAATAATTTAATGAATAATTGAATGTTTCTTAAAATAATTGAATTATTTTGACAAAGTTTAATAAAGTTTTTAAAAATAATTACATTCTTCGAGAAATTCAATTTGAATTGTATTAAAAAAAATTCAAATTCTACCATGAGTTTTATTATTTATGAAAATAATTGAATATTTTATAAAAATTTTTATTATTTATGAAAATAATTGAATTATTGCGAAGAAATGTATTTATTAAAATTTGTTAATAGTTGTTTTTCTGTGAAATTTTTATTATTTATGGAAATAATTAAATGTTTTGTTTAGAATCTTATCAACATTTATTTTAAAAAAATTGAATTATTTTGAAAAAGTTTATTAAATTCATTGCAAATCACTAAACTGAAGAAATTTTTTGAAAATAATTGATTTTCAGAGAAGAATTTTATTATATTTATAAAAATAATTAAAATTTTGACGAGAATTTTTTTTTAAATTTTTGAACATAATTTGAATTTCTGCAAAGAATTTTATTACTATTGAGAAAATAATTGAATTTATGCAATCAATTTTTAACTTTTCCAAAATTATTACGAAAAAATTTCAGAAGAATTTGAATTATTAAAATTTTTCAAAAATCATAATTTCTCTAAAATTTTTCATTAAATTCATTCAAAATTGAAATTTTACAAAATTTTAAATTAAAACCTTGTGATATGTTCATTTATTTATAAAAATTGTAAACTTTTTAAATTCATTTTTTTTTTTTTTTTTTTTTTTTAAATTTAAAATTTAGTTAATTTTGAAATATTTAAGTAAATTTATTCATTAATGAAAATAATTAAATAATGAAATTAAAATAATTGAAAAAAAATAGAAAGTGAATAGAAAATTAAGTAAAACAAATTTTTTCATGCACTTATTTCAGTCAATTTTTTGCCGGGCAAAGTAACAAAGAATAATTTACTCTGTTTCAGGAGGATGCTGATTATGTTGTGTGTGCGTGTGTGTTGAGAAATTTAAATTTTTGAAAATAAAATAAATCTAGTAATGCCACACTATTTTTTCAATCTATAAGTAAAAACCTATTTAAACTCACAAAAATATCTCAAAAATAATTAATTTCGCGTGTTTTGACTGTTTTTTTCATGCTGATTGTTGTATCTACTGTACTTATTTTCTATATATATATTTCTACTGTACTATAACTCTCTGTATACTATGTATTAATTGTCTGTTGTCTACTTTTTATAGTAATTAATATTAATATTCTACTAAACGATTGTTTTTTATAAGCAAAAAAAAAACAATTCTTTTCCAAAACAGGACACGAGACTTAAAAAACGACTGAAAAAAGTGTTCTAATCGACTGTAAGCTCTGAGAAGACTGAAAGTTCAGAGTAAATGAAAAAAAAAATTTTTTTCGCAACGTAATTTTTATCACTAGTAATATAGTAACTAGTACTTACTATATTAGTATTTTGAAGTTCTATTTTGCTGAAATTGAAGTGAAAATAAAATTACTATGGTAACCGTAACAGTAGCAACGGTTGCTATGGTAACGGTTGCCATGGCAACCGTTGCTACGGTTACGGTTACCATAGCAACCGTTGCTACTGTTACGGTTACCATAGCAACCAAGGCTATGAAACCGTTTCCATGACAACAGTCCCTAGGCTTACAATTACTAAAAAAAATTCTACCATAATCCTTGTTTAAAAAAAAAAAAAAAAAAAAAAAAAATCCCTGTTCTTTCAGTTGGACTCGGAGCTTAAGTTGATCTCTCTATTGAAGGCGCCAGCAGCTCATAATTTTTACTCTCCCTATCTACTTACTAATTGAGAGGGAATGTCTTGTTACCAAAAAAAAAAAAAAAAAAATTCCGTAGCTTTATTGTCTTTTTTGCTATGACTCGCTCTCGTTTCTCGCTCGCAGGTGTCTCTCATTAACTTCGTAGCATCGCTTGTTGGCGCGGGCGGAATCCAAGCCTTCAAAACAATGCGGACCCTAAGGGCCCTAAGGCCTCTAAGGGCGATGTCTAGAATGCAAGGGATGCGGGTATGTAGCCCACCGTCTCAGCTGACCTCATTATTTCTACATTTTTATCGATCAAAAAAAAAAATATTTATCGTCTCCTTTTTAACATTCGACTCGAAACACTTTTCCATACATAATTTTTTTTTACTATACAAAGTACATATATATTTATATAGTATTCCAATATCGCCATATTTTTTTTTTATTCACTCGACGCCATTATCGTTTTGTAGTGATTGCTATTCTTTAGATTTTGTAGTTGAAAAATTAAAAACACGGCTACATATTATGACATTCTCAAAATGTATATTTTCAACAAATTCCTTTTTAGACACAATTAGTGTTCACGATGTTTAGATAATGGCTTTCTTTGGATTACAATAGTAAAGCTAATTATTGTTTAATAAATATTTTTCTATTAATTATTGAATTAGAATATTTTTTTTTAATTATTCAATTAGAATATTTTTTTAATTATTAAAAGTATTAATTCTTTTTTTTCAATTATTAAAGATATTATAATTCCAGGACTCGAACCAGTGAAAATATATTTAAAAATACGGACTTTCGCGAACGAAAAATTAAAAATCAATTTTTATTAGAAATTGAATTGAATTTAAAATAATTGAAACTCTGCAATGAGTTTTTTTTATTCATATTTATGAAAATAATTTAATTTATGAATAGAATTTTGTTATTTACGAAAATAATTTAATTTATAAATAGAATGTTATCATTTATGAAAATAATTGAATTCCTGTATAAAATTTTATTATCTATAAAAATAATTGAATTCTTGAAAAGAAATTTATAAAAAATTTCTAAATAATTGAATTGCTATGAAATTTTCAATTAGTTATAGAAATAATTAAATGTTTACGTAGAATTTTCTAGAAATTTTTATTGAAATAATTGAATTCTTTAAGAAAATTTTATTAACATAGTACATATTAAAAATTATTAAATTTTTGTAAATTTTTTGAAAATAATTAAAATTTGTCCAAGAATTTTATTAAAATAATTACTGAATTGTTCTTAAAATTGAATTCTCTTAAAGAAATATATTAACAAAATTTTTAAATAATTGAATTCCTCTGACGAATTTTAATAAAGTTTTTAAGAACAATTATATTTTTCGAGGAATTCAATATTATTATGAAAATAAATGAAACTCTTAAAAAAATTTTTATTATTTATGAAAATAATTGAATTATTGCGAACAAATTTATAAAAAAAATTTATAAATAATTAAAATCCTGTCAAATTTTTATTGTTTATTTTTGAAAATAATTGAAATTTTACCAAGAATTTGATTAATTTGGAAAATAATAGAATTTCAACAACCATTTCCAAGTTCTTCAAAATTCAATTTTTTAAAATGTTTTTAACTAAAATTCTTCTATATAAATTCATTATTTTTAAAAATTAATTAAATTTATATTAAAAAATTTAAATAATTTCAAAAGAATTTGAATTATCAAAATTTTTCAAAAAACTAAGTTGTTTAAAATTTCTAACTAAATTCCTTCAAAATTCAATTATTTTTAATGATTAAATAATTATAATAATTAAATATATATATTAAAAAAATTCAATTAATTTAAAAATAATTATAATTCAAATTTTTCAGAAAAATTAGTTCTACAGAATTTTTAATTAAAAATTATTAAAACATCAGATTTTCAAAGATTTTAATCTCAAACCTTTTTAAAATTCAATTATTTCTAAAAATTCATACTTTTAATATTCAATTATTATTTGAAGTTTTAACTAAAATTTATTTTGAAATCAATTTTTATTAGAAAATTCTACGAGAATTCAATTATTTAAATACAAAACTAAATAATTGAATTCTTTTGACGAATTTTAGTAAAATTTTTTAGAATTGTTTATTTATTTAATAATTAAAAATATTAATTCTTCTTTTAATAATTATTAAAAGTTTTAATTCATTTTTTTAATTAGTATTTCTGTTTTGAGAAAATCGAGAAAAAAACACTGCACGTGTTATGCATAGGCTGCCAATTGAATGCACAGCTTACGATCCATTATTGGGGGTTACTTTTCTATTTAAAAACTTAAGTGGTGACGCGAAAAAATTATTCTTTTTAAATGAAACTATTAATTTTATTTTTTAATTACTTCAGGCTTAGCCAACTAACAATAAAAAAAAACTAATAATAAATCTGTGAAATGTGACAGCATCGAAATACCGAAGAGGAGGAAAAAAAGTGGTGGGGGAAGGTGCTCCGTGATTGGAGCGCGCTCTTTCCGTATGCGTTGCGCGCGCACTTACCGAGAATTGTGCTTCTCGGTAGTTGGGCCAGTGCGACAAGTGGAGGGGAAAGGTGGATCCTGATTGGAGCGCGCTCTTCTCGTAATTAAATTCCCAATTCTGAGGAAACAATTTTTTAATTTCCCGTGTGAAAAATGGAAATGTAAAATGTTAATTATCCACAATAATACAGTGGATAAAAAACAATGAATATTTGTTTCCTTTTTGATTCGAATATTTCGGAAAAAATTTTTCTTTTTAGTACTTTTTTTGAAGGTCGCTGAGACATTGGGTGGTAGAAATTCTAATCATGCCCATACCCTGACACTTTAACCTTTACTTGTAAACCTTTACTATACTTTTTAGATAAAAAATAATTTTCATGATACTATTGCATGATTCAGTGAATTCAACATGACATTCTGTAAGTCTTCGAAAGAGTAGAATTTTTTTTTCCTTTTTTAACGCCTTTTGTGCATGATGTAAAATGTTCTGCTTTTCATGTATCGTGCTAGTTTCATTGTTCGTATGATCAATGTCGTAAAAAAACGTCTATTGCAATAATTTCTTTTTTTTTTGTAAATATCTGATTTTCATAATTAGCTTTTAATTATAAAAACTGCTTTTTTTGGAGAAAAAACAACAGTTACACGAAACAAGAAAAATTTAGTAAGCAAATAGTCTGTTGCTTTTTGAATAGATATAAATTCTTCTATAATTTCTTTAAAGGGATTATTTTAAATATTTATGATAAATTTGTTTTTAAAGGGAATATAAAAGTAGTGTTTTAAATTTTGGTAATTATTTGGTAAACGAATGTTAAAGAAGAATTATCTTATTTTATTATTTAATAATTTAATAATTTAATTATTTAATTATTAAATTAATTAATTAATTAAATTTAATTATTCATGAGCTAGAGAAAAATTAGTTGTTTTTAATTTAGAAATTAATGCTAATTGTTTGTTTTATTGAAACAGGTTGTCGTGAACGCTTTGGTCCAAGCTATTCCATCTATCTTCAATGTACTGCTCGTCTGCCTTATTTTTTGGCTAATCTTTGCCATAATGGGAGTCCAACTGTTTGCCGGAAAATATTTCAAGGTAAATATCAAAATTTTGTTGCACTTTAAAATTTTAAATATTATTAGGGGTGTTTAAATTTTTTTTTTTAGGGTTTGTTAATTGTTCATTAAATTATTATAAAATTAACATTATTATCGATTAAAAATCTGACTTGAGCATCAGTCCCTAAGACTGAGCTAATTATTTCTACTATTGTTGTAAAAAAAAAAAAAAAAAAAAAAAAAAAAAAAAAAATTACAGCAGAAAATTAAATAGAAAAATATTTTCTTTTTGCAGTGTGTCGATGCAAACAAGACAACGCTAAGTCACGAGATCATTCCCGATAAAAATGCCTGCATTGCCGAAAATTACACCTGGGACAATTCGCCCATGAATTTCGATCACGTTGGCAAAGCATACCTGTGCCTCTTTCAAGTAGCGACCTTTAAAGGATGGATACAAATCATGAACGACGCAATTGACTCAAGGGAGGTATGTATCTTTCATTTTTATTTACATCGCAAAAAAATTAAATAAACCAAAATATCAAGGACTGTAGAAAAGTGAAAGAAAAAAAAAAAAAAAAAAAAAAAAAAAAAAAATTAGAAATATTAAAAGAAAATAGAAAAACCGAAGTAGCAGATTGCAAAAAAGGAAAGGAGAAAAGTAGCAAATACATGAAAACAAAATATTTTGATGCGAAGTAAATTCGGTCAACGGCAGGTAAAAAGCATAAAAAAATTTTCTTTAGAAAGAAAAGTGCTTGTCTTTAATAAAAAAAATTTTCAATTCGATGAAAAAAGCCTAAATTTGATAATCGACTCCAAAAATTGTTAATAAAAATTATAAAGAACCGGCGTCGTTTTTCAAGACACAAATTTTTTCTGAATAGGAAATAAATTCTTAAAAAAAGTTTTCTATTTCTGACAATAATTTCTTTTCAAATAACTTAATTCTTGAAGAACTATCATCAAATTATTATTTAGAAACTATTTAATGAATAATTTTACTTAAATATTTTAAAATTAATTGAATTTTAAAAGAGTTGCCTGATTTCATTTTTCATAAATAGATGAACTTTCCGAAAAGTTTTAATTTGAAATTTTATAAAATTTCAATGTTTAATATATTTAATTAGAAAAAAGAACTCAGATTTTTGAAAAATTTTAATAATTCAAATTCTTCTGAAATTAGTTTTTAAACTTTTTAATATATTTTTAATTAATTATCAAAAATAATGGAAGAATTTTGGTTAAAAATAGTAAAAAAAAAATTGAATTTTGAAGGAGTTGGAACTGATTGCAGAAATTCAATTATTTTCAAAAAATTAATAAAATTCTTCGAAAAAATTCAATTTTTATATCCAAAAATTTAAAAGAATTCTTGTCAAAATTTTAATTATCTTTATAAATAATAAAATTTTTCTCTGAAATTCAATTATTTTCAAAAATTTCAATAAAATTCTTGACAAAATTTCAATTATTTTCAAAAAATTTCCTTAATTCACTGATTTTCAATATCTACTAATTTCATAAAATTTTTCAAAAATAATAAAAATTTCCCAGAAATTCAATTAACAAATTTTTCATTTTCTTTGCAATAATTCAATTATTTGCATAAACAATAAAATTTTTTACAACAATTCAATTATTTTCGTACATAATACATTTTTTTTAAGAATTCAATTATTTTCATAAATAATACAATTTTTTTTATGAATTCAATTACTTTCATAAATAACAAAACTCATCACAGAATGTCAATTATGCCTATTTTTAATAAAATTTTAATCGAATTCCTCGAAAAATGTAATTATTCTTAAAAATTTGATTAAAATTCGTCAAAATAATTCAATTATTTAAAAATTACATGAGAAAATTAATTATAACAATTAAATTTTAAGAAATATTCAATTATTCAATACATTACTTATTTTTGTATTTAAATAATAATTTAATTCTCGTAAAATTTTTTAATAAAAATTGACTTAAAAATAAATTTTAGTTTAAATTTTAGATAATCATTGAATATTAAAAGCATTATAGAGTGAATTTTTAAAAGTTGTAATACAGTTTTTCTGAACAATTCAATTTTTCTAAAAAGTTTTTAATAAAATTCTTTTTAAATTTAAATTATTTTCAATAATTTTAATAAAATTCCTCGCAAAAATTCAATTATGTTAATAAAATTTTCAAAATTTCATTCAAAATGTTAATTATCTTTATAAATAATAAAACTCTTTTTAGAAATTCAATTATTTTCAAAAGTTATAATAAAATTCTTGACAAAATTTCAATTATTTTTATATATAATAAAATTCTTTTCCGAAATTTAATTATTTTCAAAAGTTTTAATAACATTCTTGGTAAAATTTCAATTATTTTCAAGAATTTTAATAAAATTCATGTTAAAATTTCAATTGCAACTATTCAATTATTTTCATAAATAATAAAATTCATCACAGGATTTGAATTATTTTTAATACAATTTTATAGGAATTGCTCAAAAAATGTATTTATTCTTAAAAATTTAATTTCAATTCCTCGAAAACAACAATTATTTAAAAAAATGTTTTTTTAAAATTCATTGGAAGAATTCAATTACTTACAACAATATTACAATTTTTCCCAGAAATTCAATTATTTTTAAGTACTTTAATAAAATTGTTCGAAAGAAATCAATTATTTTAAATACAAATTTAATTAAATTATTTTTGAAATAATTCTATTATTCCTTAGATTTTAATAATTCGATTATTTACATAAATAATTCTTTGAAAGAATTCAATTATTAAAGATAAATAACAAAATTATATCCGAAAATTCAATTATTTTCACGGATTTTAATAAAATTCTTTGCAAAATTCAATTATTTTTTTAAATAACAATATTCATCATAAGAATTCAATTATTTTTGAAAGAAATACATTTTTTCCTAAGAATTCATTTATTTTAAAAAATTCTAATAGAATCGTTCGCAAAAATTCAGTTATTTCCATAAATAATAAAATGCTTTTTAGAAATTCAATTATTTTCAAGAAAATAATAAAAATGCTACACAGACATTTAATTATTCTTAAAAATTTTTAAAGATTTCTTTGTAAAATTTAATTATTTTTAAAAACTTTTTGCAATTCAATAATTTTCAATATCTACTATTTTTATAAAATTTCCAAACAGAATTCAATTATTTAAAAAATTTTCGTTAAAATCTTCGTAAGAATTCAATTTTTTTCATTAATAATAAAAATTTCTCAGGAATTCAATTAATTAAATTAGAATTTCCATAAAATTAGTCGAAAAAAATGAATTATTTAAAATTTTGTATAAAATTCTCCGCAAGAATTAAATTATTTTTATAAATTTAATTTTTTTTGATACTTTTTTAAAATTAATTATCGAATGCGAAGTCTGTAATTAGGTCTTATCGAATTTATTTCTCATCAAAATTATACAATCCAGGTAAATTTTCATTTATCCTTAAAAAAAAAAAAAAAAAAAAAAAAAAAGCCCTTTACAAATAATACTATAAGAATTGCAGGCCAAAATTTTGTCTACAGTTAAAAACAATTAATAAATCTATTAATTCATTAACAATATCAAAACGGTCGAGAATTTTATAATTATTCATTAAAAATAACTGTGCGCAAACTAGTTGAAAATTATTGTCCTAAACTAACGCAGAAAAAATCCAAAATAGCCAGAAAGCAATAAAAGAAAATGATTCTAATCATACAGGTTGGCAAACAACCAATTCGCGAGACAAACATCTACATGTACCTCTACTTTGTATTTTTCATCATCTTTGGATCGTTTTTTACACTTAATCTCTTTATCGGAGTTATCATCGACAATTTTAACGAGCAAAAGAAAAAGGCCGGCGGTTCACTCGAAATGTTCATGACTGAGGATCAGAAAAAGTACTACAACGCAATGAAAAAAATGGGTAGTAAAAAACCCCTAAAGGCCATACCACGTCCTAGGGTAAGTTTTTTTTACCATTTATTTTTTTATTATTATTTATTATTGTTACGTCGAACTATCCAAAAAATTATATTCACATGTGTTATTTTTATTACATTTTTTTGAATTAATTTTATAATTTGTTATTACCATTTTCGTTATTTATAATTATAATTTGTTATGTTAATTTGTTATGTTATTTGTTAATTATTTATAGTTATTACCATTGCTAAAGTTGTTATAATTTACTATTAACTTGTTATTACAATTCTGTTATTATTTATTATTATTTGTTATCATTTGTTATTGTTACAATTTTTTTTATTAATAATTGCTTGTTACGATGATATAATAACATTATATATTATTTATTATTGAGTAAAAAGGCTTGTGAGTCATGTTTTTTTTTTTTTTTTTTTTTTTTTTAATGAAAATATTTAAAAAATATTTTTCTTTTTTATTTCCAGTGGAGGCCACAGGCAATAGTGTTTGAAATTGTGACAGATAAGAAGTTCGATATGATAATTATGTTGTTCATCGGATTTAATATGTTGACCATGACAATGGACCATTATAAACAAACGGAGACGTTCAGCAGTGTGTTGGACTATCTTAATATGATATTCATTGTGATATTCACCAGCGAGTGTCTCATGAAGATATTTGCATTGCGCTATCATTACTTCAAGGAGCCGTGGAACCTCTTTGATTTTGTTGTTGTTATATTATCAATATTAGGTAATGTAGCGTAATGAACACACCAGCTGTATAATTCGAATGAAAGAAAAATAGAAAAAAAAAAATTTCACAATTAAATACCTGTTTAGCTTCAATAGATTTTTCTTTTCATTCTCTTAGCAAAAACTTTATTTGTTTACGTAATCTTTCCACACACAATTCTAATAGTTACGAAAATTTCTTTACATCTGCACGTTTAGTATCATTAGTTAAAAAAATAAAATAGAAAAAAAAGCAAACAGGTACGAAATTTCATACGAGTTGCAACAGCTGGTCTCTAAACATTACGTTATGTAGCCTTACATTGATGTGATTTTTAAATGTCTTAAAAAAATTTTCCATTTATTCCTTTCCTTTCCAAAAAAAAAAAATAAATTTTGTCAACATTTCACGATTTTGTGGCAATTAAAAAAAAATAAAAGCCACGAAATTGAGAATTTTTGACAAAATAAAAAAAAAAAATGGTACGATCGGTAAGATTTTTCAGAGAGGTTTGTTTTCAATTTAACGAAGCACTTTATAATTAACAAATTTTAGATCAGAAAGAATTTCTTATTTTTATTCTATCTATCTTAAATCAATTTTGATTATGCAATTAATTTTATTAATATGTTTAGAAGAAAAAATATTTTTTTATTTTTTTTATTTAGAGAGCAAAAAGAGATACACTTGTTTGGCTAATAGAGATATCTCAGAATGTTTAGAGGCATTAGTGACATTATCTGAGACATTTGAATTAGTCGAATAGTATAGAATTATTACTTTTCTTTTTTTAATTAAAAAAAAAAAATTATTTTGCGACACTTTTGCTTCATATATATACGGAATGGTAATCGAAAATTTTCTCTTATAAAGTAGAAGCAGAAAATGTAAACGTGATATTCGGTGACAAATGGGGGTAGAAGGGAACAAAATAGTGTTAAAGTAACGCTAAAAAATTAAAGTTAATGTATTTTTAACTTTAAAGTAACATTAAAAATAATCGCAAGAAACGTTGAATAAATACTAAAAAAGATAAAAGAAGCATTAAATTAGTGTTAAAGTAACGTTAAACTGATGTTAAAGTAAAATCAAAATAGTGTTAAATAACGTTAAAATAGTGTTAAATAACGATAAAGTAACTATAAAGTAACATCAAAATAGTGTTAAAGTAACGTTAAACTGGCGCTAAAGTAACGTCAAAATAGTGTTAAATAACGTTAAAGTAACGTTAAAATAGTATTGAATAACGATAAAGGAACGTTAAAGTAACTATAAAGTAACATCAAAGTAGTGTTAAATAACGTTAAAGTAACAGCAAAATAGTGTTAAAGTAACGTTAAACTGACTTTAAAGTAACATCAAAATAGTGTCAAATAACGTTAAAGTAACGTTAAAAAATGTTAAATAACGTTAAAGTAACGTCAAAATAGTGTTAAATAACATTAAATTAAAGTCAAAGTAGTGTTAAATAGCATTAAATTAACGACAAAATAGTGTCAAATAACGTTAAACTAACGTCAAAATAGTGTTACATGACGTTAAATTAATGATTACGTAACGTTAAAATAATAATAGAGTAAAGGTAAAATAATGTTAAAGTAAGGTAAAAATAACGTTAAGTTAATTTTTGATGTACCGTCAATTAAAAATTAAAGTATCACTGAAAGTCTTCAAAGTAACGTTAAAGTGACACTATAACAAGGCTAACGAACGGTTAAGTCAACGTTAAATGCAAAAAATGGTTAAAGCAACTTTAAAGCAGTGTTAAAATAACGTCAATTATCGATAAAATTCGTTTATTCAAGGTTAAAGTAACTATAAATTGTTCAAAGTAAAATTATAGTAATGTAAAAGTAGCGGTAACATTAAAGTTACAACAAATCAGTATCAAATAAACGCTGGGAAAACTTAAATTAGTGTTAAATTAATGTTAAAGTACCGTTAAAGAATTTTTAAAGTATCGTTAAAGTAACGCTAAAGGAATTTTAAAACGGTTTTTAATTAACGCTAAAGAAAGTTAAAGGAACGTTAAACTATTATTAAAGTAACGTTACAGCTACTTTAACACAACGTTAATAAATTATTGAATCAACTTTAAATCAAAGCAAAAAAAATATGGGGTGAATTTACCGTTAAAACGACGACACATCGATGTAGAACGTTTAAAAAAAATAGTTGAAAATCAGTGACATTTTTGAACGTTAAAACATTAACGCTAAAGAATCGTAAAACAACGTTATATTGATGTTAATGTAACATTAAATAATTATAAATATAACGTTACAGTATTATAAAAAGTAACGTTAAAATATTACTGAAGTATCGTTAAATTAACACTAAATTAACAAAAAATCAGGGTTAAAGAAACGTTTAAGTGACCATAAATTTAATAAATCATTAATTATTAATTTAATAACTTTAAAATAATATTAAATCTGAAACGTTCCGAAAAACGTTTAAAAACAGTTTAATTAACGCTAAAAAATGACATAAACTCAAAGAAGGTTAAAGTAACGCTAAAAAATTAAACAAAAATTTAAAAAACATAATCGACGTGAAAGTAATTTAAAAGAAAGTGAAAGTATTTTTAAAGGAATTTTAAAGTAACGTTAAAATAACGTTGAAGTAGCGTTAATATAACGTTAAAGTAACGTTAAAGTAACGTTAAAGTAACGTTAAAGTAACGCTGAAGTAATGTTTTAGTAACGTTAAAGTAAAGTTAAAGTAACGTTAAAGCAATGTTAAAGTAACGTTAAAAAATGTTAAGACAATTTTAAAGAAACGTTAAATTGTCACTAAATAAATTAAAGAAGCGTTAATAGTACTCTAAATCGTTAGTAAATAAACGCTTAATAAAGTTAAACAACGTTAAAGTAACGTTAAAGTAATTTAAAGCAAAGTTAAATCTCCGTTTGTCGCTGAAACATCACTAGTTCAAAGTATCCATTTTAATAAAAATTTTTTTCATCTCACACGGAAAACAAACCCTGAACACCACTTTTAAGATAATAAAAAAATACAATCCTACAAAACTTAAAAAAATTCCTAGAGCACGTAAACATTGTAAAAAAAAATTTGCATGTCCTTAATAATAGCATGCCTTAAAATATCCTTTTCTCTCTTTTTCTTAAAAAAAAAAACAAATAAATAAATTCCTATCTAATACTGCATGTGATTTAAACTATAATCTTTTTATCAAGAATACTAATAAATGTTCTCATCAATTTTTCTCTTAGGGTTGGTCCTGAGCGATATTATTGAAAAATATTTTGTATCTCCCACATTACTTCGTGTGGTGAGGGTAGCTAAAGTGGGTCGTGTTTTACGTCTCGTTAAAGGAGCCAAGGGAATTCGTACTCTACTTTTTGCATTGGCCATGTCATTGCCAGCGCTATTCAACATTTGCCTCTTACTATTTTTGGTGATGTTCATCTTTGCGATATTTGGAATGTCATTTTTCATGCACGTCAAGGACAAGAGTGGTCTCGATGACGTCTACAATTTCAAGACATTCGGACAGTCGATGATATTGCTGTTTCAAGTGAGTATTTTTTTTTTTGAAAGAAACTATTATTTTTATTTTAATATCACTATGACTTCACTTTGAATTTTTTTTCATTGGCATTTTTATATTCAGTATTGAAAAGTTCATTTTTTGATAAAACTGACACTAAAAGGGATTTGTTGATGTAGAGAATGCTACTGCGCATGTATTTGACCCATAGGGATCTACTGCGCAGGTATGTGCGCAGTAGATCACGGTGAGTCATATATATGCGCAGTAGATATCTTGGTTTAATACAGGCGCAAAGATCACTTTCAGTCATAAACATGCGCAGATCCCTTTTATAGCAACACAAATTAATTATTAATCACTTTTATCTTTACTTACTTTCACATTGATTTCAATACTAACTTTTACTTTTAAAAAATATAATTCTGGCTATAATTAACACTAAAAAGACTTGTTAAAACACAGAAAACTACTGTGCATGTATTTGACCTATAATGATCTACTGCGCATGTATTTGGACTTATAGGGATCCAGTGCGCATGTATTTGAACCAATAGGGATCTACTGCGCATGTAGTTGGACACATAGGGATATACGGAGCAAGTATTTTGACCCATAGCGATCTATTGCGCATGAACAAAATTCTAAATATGTGCAGTAGATCCTTGTAAGTCAAATATATGCGCAATAGATCTCAATGTACTTTATATTAAATTTTGAAAATTAATTCTGTCCTCAATTGACAATAAAAAGACTCGTTTTCACATAAGGAGCTACTGAGAATATATTTATATGGATCTATTGCGCATTTGTAGTACTTAATGCGCAATAAATCTCTTTGGATTTAATATATGCGCAGTAGATCTGCGTGAGTCAAATACATGTGCAATAGATCTCCCTGGATTCAATACATGTTCAGTATATCATTTTTGATTGTATATATGTGCAAGTGGTTTATGTGAATACTTCTATGCACTGTAGATCATTTGTTCCAGAAAAATTAAAGTAAAAATTATAATTTTGAATGGTAAATTTATTATACTAACTTATAAACAAACACATGAGCAGTAGATCTCTACGAATCAAAAACATGCGCAGTTGTTCTTATAACCTATAGGTGCTTGGTAAGTATAGATCTTGGTGTGCCAAAAATATGCGTAGTAGATCATTTTGGTCACATGGATGCGCAGTAGATCTCATTGAGTCAAATATATGAGCAGTAGATCTCTGTGGGTTAAACATATGCGCAGTAGATCTCTGTGTGTCAAACACATGCGCAGTAGATCTCTATGGGTCAAAAACATGCGCACGTGATCTCTATGTGTCAAACACATGCGCAGTAGATCTCTAAGAGTCTAAAACATGCGCAATTGTTTTCCACAGTTGTAATGCGTGCACATTTGATATTTTTTAATTTAATACCATCACTGTTGTTAACTTTAACCTTGATGTTGCTTCGCACTCTCACTTTCACTCACTTTAACATAATTTTGGCCCGGCAGATGTCAACATCAGCTGGCTGGAACGACGTATTGGACGGCATTATCAACGAAGAGGACTGTCAGGAGCCAAACAATGAAATTGGCTATCCGGGAAATTGTGGTTCATCAACAATTGGAATTGCCTATTTACTCTCCTATTTGGTGATTAGTTTTCTAATTGTCATCAATATGTACATTGCGGTTATTTTAGAGAATTATTCTCAAGCAACCGAGGACGTTCAAGAAGGTCTTACCGACGATGATTACGATATGTATTATGAGATATGGCAGCAATTTGATCCCGATGGTACGCAATATATTCGTTACGATCAATTATCAGAATTCTTGGACGTCCTTGAACCGCCATTACAAATACACAAGCCCAATAAATATAAGATTGTATCGATGGATATCCCAATATGTAAGGGTGACCTTATGTTTTGCGTTGATATCCTCGATGCTCTCACAAAAGACTTTTTCGCAAGAAAGGGCAATCCAATTGAGGAGACTGCCGAATTGGGCGAAGTGCAAACAAGACCCGATGAAGTTGGCTATGAACCAGTATCATCAACATTATGGCGACAACGTGAAGAATATTGCGCGCGTCTTATACAAAATGCATGGAGGAAGCATAAACAACAACGTCTCGGCGGTCCCAGTGAGGAAAGCGATGATCCCGATATGGATCCGCGCGTCAGACAAACGGCAGTGCTTGTCGAAAGTGATGGTTTCGTCACGAAAAATGGTCATCGTGTCGTTATTCATAGTCGTTCACCGAGCGTCACATCACGCACTGCCGATGTCTGATCCTCGTTACGCTATCCTCATTAAATTAAATTAAATTATTACCAAAAAAAAAATAAATCCGAGGTGATGAATCTAAATAAAAAATAATTTAAAAAAAACAAAAAAAAATTGAAATCAATCGCACGTGCGTTATGAACTACTTAACAGCCTTATAGTTGTATAATACAAAAAAAATAATAAAATTCCTCCAACGAGTTGCCTTTTTTATCGACTGCACGAGTGTGTCGATCGGAGTCGACCGTGTCCGAGGATGCACAACAAAACATACACACAACTTTGAAAAAAAATAAATAAAAACTCAGGCGATTCGTCGGAAATAAACGCGTGTACGGTTTTTTACTAACATCCGACCGAATTATACAAAAAAAAAATAAACAAAATCTTAATCAAAGTATCCAGCAGCCTCCTCTTCCCCAAAATAAACCCTCGCAAAAAATTACATATCTGTCGAATTGAGGTTTGAAAAAATTCTTTTTATTTTTTTCCTTTCATGTCCAGTGTGAATACCTAACCTAAGGATTTCATGTGCTTCCCCCTCAAAAACAAATTATGAAATCTGCCAAGCTTAGGTAATTTAACGATATATTTTTTTCAATTATAAGTTGATTGAAGAAACGAAAAACTGTTTGAAACTTCCTCTCTTGCAGTTTCTTTTCGTTTTTTTAAACAAAAAATTAATGCGCATGCGCTGTAGATCAGTGCTGGTAATACGCATGCGTTGTAGATCGATATTGGCAATGCGCATGCGTTATAGATCAATATTGGTAATGTGCATGCGTCATAGATCAATGTTTGTTATGCGTATGCGTCATAGATCATTGTTGGTTATGCGCACGCGTCATAGATCAATATTGGAAATGCGCATGCGTCATAGATCACTATTGGTAATGCGAATGCGTCATAGATTAATATTGGTAATGCGCATGAGTCGTAGATCAATATTAGTTCTGCGCATGCGTCATAGATCAATATTGGTATTGATATTTTACAAGCGCTTTGGATCAAGATTAGCAGTACGTATGCGCAGTAGATCAGTATTAATTAATATTGGCATATGCGCAATAGATCATTTAACTGACAATTAATACATGCGCGCTGGATCAGCTATTTCACAATTGTAATTGTCGCAAGTTCAGTATTGAGAAAAGCGCATGCGCAATAGATCAGTATTGATAATTTTTATGCGCAGTAGATCTCTAATCGTTAATAGTTGTGCGCAACTGAAAAAAATATCGTCAAAAGTGCGTTTTATTACTTTGCATCAAGAGTGTAAAAAAACGGTTGAACTTCCCCTAAAAAAAATTGTGAATCGTAATTATAGTCACAATTTATTTTTTACACTCTAAATTAATTCTATTTTGTAATATGAAAAAAAAATATTTTTTCTGTGAACAATTACAAATTTTAAAATTAGAAATTGACAATTGTCGCAAAAAATATGACGTATACCAATCTTCCCCTATAAACAAAAGCAAAATACGACATTGGTATTTTTTCAATTTTTTTTTGTTGCGATAATTGTCATTTCGAGAACTGGATATTTTGTTTTTAATTTTTAACGAATAGTCATTGATTGAATGAACAATTTAATGACATTCTGGCAAATTTTTTCAAATCCTCTTATTAGACTTTATTCATTTTTTTTTCATTATTTACAAAGTAAAAATAATTTCTTTCTTCTATTTTTTAAGAAATGAAAGAATGAAAAATGAGAAAAAAACTTTGTGTGACCTGATAAACGGAAAAAAAAATTTGTCGGTACAATCGAATTACATATACCTCAAATTTGGTGCAGCATTTTTTAATAGAATCGTGCAAAAAACAATTTTGTTTAAAAGAAAAAAAACGAAGAGATAAGAAGAAGAAGAAGAAGAAAAAAAATAAAGCATAAATTAAAAAATATTCGATTTGCATAAATTAGCTTTCTATAAAATCGCACTCTTCTTATTCTTGTGATTTATTAGCGTCGAAATACATAAATAAATAAATGAAAAAAAAAAATTCAACGTGTGTGCCTGTTTTATCCGAAAGAGTAAACGTGGTACCTGCGCGCTTGTCACGAGGCAGATAAAAGAAAAAAAATAAATCTAGCTTTTATTGTCAAAAAAGAGCAAGAAAGTGAAAAAAAAATTTTAATGGAAATTTTTGTCCGCGAATAATGGAGCCGCAACGACGTATTATCGTTCAACACGCTTATATAATAATAATACTAATAATAATTATAATATAATAATATAAATAAAAAAAGTCGTATCGAACTTGTTTCTTGATTTGTCATAGAAGGGGCGAAAACACAACTTTTATAACAAGAAAAAACAAAAATGTCCTTCCGTGATCCTAATCAATTTACGAAATTCAATTCTAGGTGAAATTGATATTTTTAGGGTCTTATTTACACGTGGAATGTTACTGCGCATGTATTTGATACATAGGGATCTACTGCGCATGTATAATACTCGACAAATGCGCAGTAGATCTTTTTGAGTAATATAGATGCGCAGTAGATCTCTATGCGTTGAATATATGCGTTGCAAACATGTATTGGATCCAAAAGTATGTTTGCGCATCTTATTGAAAAGATCTACTGCGCATGTGTAGTTTATGCGCAGTAGATCTTTATAATGAGATGCGCAAATATGCTTTAGGGTTAAATTTAGCATAGGCGTTCGCTTCTAACATATATACGATCGAAAGGGAACTACTGCGCATGTGTAGACTCAATATATGCGCTGTAGATCCTCGTGTGTTACACACATGCGTAGTAGATCTCCAAAGGTCCAAAGTAGATCTTTGTGGGTGTGAAATATGCGCAGTAGACTTCTGTGAATTTAAAACACGTACAATAGATCTCTGTGAGGCAAATAAATGCACAGTAGATCATTAAGGGTTAATTACATGCGCAGTAGATCTCTATGGGACAAATACATGCGCAGTAGATCTCTATTTGAAAAATACATGCGTAGAAGGTCTTTGTGAGAAAATAACGTGAGAAATATAATTCTTTAAAGATATAACAGTCGTAGTTGGGCTCTATAGGTCAAGGATATACGCACTAGATGATTGTAGTTTTAAAGAATGCGCAGTAGATCTCTGTGAGTGTAAGCCATACGCATTAGATCTTTGTGAGTGACATACAATGCACAATAGATCTCTGTGGATGAAATAAATGCGCCGTAGATCTCTATGGGTCATATACATGCGCAGAAGATCTCTCAAGGTCAAATATATGCGCCGTAGATCTCTATGGATCATATACATGCGCAGAAGACCTCTCAAGGTCAAATATATGCGCCGTAGATCTCTATGGGTCATATACATGCGCAGTAGATCTCTGCGTGTCAAAAACATGCGCAGTAGATCTCTGTGGGTCAAAAACATGCACAGTAGATCTCTGTGTGTCAAAAACATGCGCAGTAGATCTCTGTGTGTCAAATACATGCGCAGTAGTTCCCCGTGAGTCAAAAAACATGCGTCGTAGTTATCTGCGTTCTAAAACACGCCAATTGGATCACTATTCGTCAAATATACTTATAATAATTCTATCAAATCATTGAAATGCGCATTAATTCTACAAAAATCTCATTGAATCTGTAAATGAGAGTGAATTGAATTTCGTAATGAGTCAAGGACTCTTTCAGCGAGTGTCTCACCCGATTCCGCTTGCCTGCCGTCCCATTTTTTAAGCACCGCCTTTTTAAGTAGGTAATGTCCATTGTAAATCCTTACGCGCGTTTTAAAAATATAAAAAGAAGTGGGGAAAAAAAATAACTGAAACCACTGAGAGTAATGTCGGTTAATAAATGAAAACAATAAATGACGATGAGTAAACGAGGTTAATATTTAAATAAATAAATGACTAACGATAAAAATAAAACTTTATAAAATAAAAAAAATAACGCGATCCCATAAATCCTATTATATTGTCTATTTATAAAATGAACTTAATTGTAATTTTGAAAAAATCGTGTATTAACGATTTTTACCGTGAGAAATTAATTTATTCGAGAATGAATGCTTTATTTTTTTTAAATACTTTTTAATAGGGTAAATAAAAAAATTTTTTTAAAAAGTGTTTACCTTTGGCTTTTTGTGTCTAATTAATAAAGTTTGTGAAAGAATGTGATAAGTGAAAAAAAGTCGCTGATTATTTTTTTTTGCGGGTTAAATTATCTCACGGTCGGTTAATAATATTGAAGGCTTGGGGAAAAAATGTTATTAATGAATGTTACTGAAAAATGAATATATAAATGTTAAAAATATTTATTTAATTTTCAAATTTGTTGAAAAAACGATTTTCTTTTCTTTAAATTCAAATAATTTATCTGATTGCTGTTATTTTATTGTTACTGTAATAAAATAAATAGTATTGTTGGCGAAAGATTATAAAAAAAAATAAAATATACTTTATTACACGAAATTCCGTCAAGAATTTCGTTTTGTTATTAAAATGCGTGATACCAACAAAATATTTTTTTAACTTTTATTTATTTTTTTATTTCCTATTGTTAAAATTTTAAATGTGTGATATCCCCAACTCATAGTTTTAAAAATTTATTTTTTGCGAAAAATTTTTTTTTTTAATAATTTTTTGAAAAGAGGAAGAGGAGGCAATATGGATTTTGATTAAGAATAAAAAATATATACGAAAATGGATTAGTCGTGGGTCGTAGAAAGGAAAGGCATATGAAAGAAGGGGGAGATGTGTAATGCATTTAAAAAAAACGACAAAACAAAAAAAAAAGAAATGTTCATTACTTTAAGCTATAGAAAGCTCAAGCGACATGAAGAAAAAAAAATCATTGTAAATTACTCGTACAAAAAAAAATAATTCACTATCGGTGTCGAAATCCGCTTTTTCGAAGAATCTTAGAATGCCTGTCGAAAAGATCAATATTCACATACTTTTTCTACATAGTTTTTTGCATTTTCAATTCTCTCCACGGGCGCGATTCATTTTATGTGTCGAATAAAGAAAAAAAAATTAAATAAGTAAATAAATAAATAATAAATTTGTAAATCGTCAATTCGAAGGGCGATTTTCAAATTTAAATCAATTTTCTTTTTTTTAAATAGATTTGAAAATATTTTTTATTAAAATCAGAAAAAAAAATTGTAATAAATTGACCGATTTTTATTCGTAAAATGAAAAAAAATTAATTTATGACAGAAATATATGTAATTATTATTATTGAAATGTTTCGATTTAAAAAAAAAGAAAACACAGGTTTTTCTAACATATCCGAGAAATGATCTGTGATTATACTCTCAAAATTCTGTGAATGAGAAAATTTGAAAAAAAAATTCAGAGAATAAAATGATTTTTAATTGTATAAAGAATTTAATGAAGGAAAAAAAAATTATGCGAGAGGAAAAGAAAATGTTAAAAAAAAGAGAAAGGTTATTAAAATAAAAAATATTTAAAAAAAACCTGTCTCAGTAAAAAAAAATTATATTTTTTCCCGACCAATCAAATTGTTGGCAATTTGATTTTATGAAAATGGAGTTCAAGTGACAGAAAAAAATGATAATTATAATTAAAAAACAAAATTATAATTAATTACGAATTAATAATAATTAATTAATTATAATTTGTAATTATAATTAAATGCCGAATTGATTATATAATTATTTATAATTATAAATATTTTTCAGATTTAATGAAAGGAATATAATTAATTATGACTGTAATTAATTAGCATAATTAATTATGATTATAATTCAGTATTATATTAATTAGATAATTTTATTATTATAATTAATTATTATATTAATTAATATTATTATAATTATAATTAATTATGACTATAATTATTAGCACGCATAAAAAACATAAAGAACACAAAAAAATAACACAAACAAAAAATTACAATTGTTTGCGCAAATAAAAGCTTTAATAAATGGTGAATTTTTTACAAAAAAATTCTACACTTTCAATTATTATTATAAAATTATAAACTGTGAAATGCTTATAAAAGAAGGTGAAATAAAAAAAGAAACAAATTCTATACAATTTATTGCTAATTTTATAAAGAGTAAATTGAAAAAAAAAATCTTTAATATTTTTAAATATTTATATAGTTTTTGTATATATAACTTTACGAATGTTATACCGTATATGTAAATTGTATAATATATATGAGAAAAAAATAATAACAAATGCTAATGAATATTTACCATTTCGTATATTTTAATATTGCCCGAATTTCTGTAAAATTGTATAAAACAAAAAAAACATAATAATAAAAATAATTATTAGTAATTAAAAGAAAAAAAACCAAGTGGAAGATGATGGAGAGAAAGAGAGAGAGAGAGAGAGAAAGAAAGAATGAAAAAGTGAAACAAATGTAGGGGAAAAAACTCTGAATTTTTTTTCAACAAATTCACAGAATTTCTCATTGACCATAGCAGAAACATTTCTCTCGAGAATCGTTTTTTTAGCGTCACAAAGAAGAAGAAAGAATATAAAAAGTAAAAAAGAAACAATAAAAAAAGAAAAAAGTAAAAAAAACAAGAAAAAAATAAAAACATTAAGAAGTTGAACATGAAAAGTAAAAAATAAAAAGAACGGTGTGTACGCGCCTTTATGATCTAGCGCGCAGGAGTTCTGAGAAAAATGTCGCGCATGCGCCTCGAGGATCTACCGCGCAGGCGCAATAAGTTTTCACTGTTCTGACGCGCACGCTCTGTGATTTTTGGCGCTTGCGCACTTTTTCTCTGGAAAACTAGACTTGAAAAAATTGCAAGAAATAAAGAAGTCAAAAATTTAAAGTGAAAATAAAAAGAAACAAGTAAAAAATAATAAAGTTAAAAATATAAAAAGTAAATTACAAAAAGTAAAGTATAAAAAGTAAAAAATAAAAAGTGAAAATAAAAATTAAAAAAATAGAAAAGTAAAAAATAAAAAGAAAACAAGTAAAATATAAAAATAAAAAAACCAAAAAGATAAAAAATGCAAAAAGAAAATAATAGTAACGAAAAAAGTAAAAAAAAGGAAAGAAAGAAAAAGAACGATTCGAGAAAACAATCTTAACAGAAATTTAAAACAAAAATAAAATTTCACTAAAATCGAAATATTTCAAAATATTCTCTTTTTCTTCCTCCTTTAAAAAAAAAACAAGAAAAAAAATTACTCGAATAAAAATCGGTCTCAAAAAATCTATCGAAAATCTAAATTTCGATCCGAATTATCAAAATAAAAAAAAATGCTCTCTACTTCGAAAACTGTTGAAAATCGATTAAAAGAGGAAAAAATTTTTATCCACTTTATTTTTTTACATTCAAAACCAAAAAAAAAAAACTAAAATTTCTTTCCATCAATTCTTCTCCTTTTTCGTGTAAAAATTTTTTCCTCTCGAAAAATACTTACCCCTTTTCGAGTCGTCGCTCCAAAATGAAAAGAATTTTTTCCCCCACTCACTATAATTACTGGCTGAAAAAGAAAAAAAAAACTGCTTCTTTTGTAAAAAATTTTTTTCTCTCTTTCAAAAAACATAAATAAAATCTGCTGTAATTTGTGCAAATAATTCCAAAAACTCAAATAATTGTATAATTTATATTTGCAAATAATAATAATAATAATTAATGATAAATAATAATGAACACGTATAAATATAAATTATAAATATATATAAATATATTGTACATGTATTTTTCGATACTTCATTAAAAAAAAAGACGACGAGAGGCGGAATAAATAAAAAAAAAACGAAATAAAGAAAGCGATTCTAGTTAAGCCAATTTAAATGAGAAATATAAATTTTTCCATGCTAATTTAAATTTTCCCGCGCATTATCAACGATCTATGGCGCGTGCGCTTTAAACATTTTTCGTGCGCGCGCACGTTGCGTAGATTTACAGCGCATGCGCTCCTTCCCCCCACCTGTTCTCCACGAAATATTCTATTTAACCAGGAGAAAAATATTCCAATACTTTTCAAACGTAAATCTTCCCCAAAAAAAAAGAAAAAAAAATTTTTTTTTTTCAAACGTGTTCATCAACTTTTTGGTAATATTTCTCTCGTGGTTAAAAGAAAAAAAACGGAGAACTATTTTTTTTTCTTGACAAAATTTTAAAAAAATAACGAGGGGAGATGACGCGTGATTGTTTGTAAATTTTTTAATTATAAATAATGTAATATTTAAAAAATAAGTGAAATAAACTAAGGGTAATTAATAATAATAATAAATAAATAAATACGTATGTGTGTATGTACATTGTTTTTTCACGCGACCAAAAGGCTGTAATATATATAAAAAAAAATGTTAGTTAATTGTACTCTCTTTTCCCGCGTCAACGAGTAACAAAAAGAAGCGATATAAATATTTATCTCTCTCTCTTTCTATCTCACTGTCTCTAATTCTCCCCCCTCCCCACCCACCACCAAAAAAATTTTGTCAATAAAAAATATTTGCAATTTTTTTTTCTCAATTGGTTTTACTTTTTTAAAAAAAAAGGCTTTCTAGAAAATCTCTTTCGTCTATTTGGTATAAGAGGAAGAAAAAAAATATTTCCCTTTTAAAAATAACAGGAGATAATAATTTTTAATAGAGGGCTAAATGTCGAGTGTAAAATTTCACTAAAAATGAATTTAAATATTGACGAAAAAAAAAATAAAAATTAATGAGCCTTTCGGCTAGTAATGAACAAGCAACTGCCATTATGGGTCAAGCTAGATAGATGAGCTAAGAATCCAATTTAAAAAAAATAAAAATCGCTAGTTATTGAAATATTAATGAAAATAAAAAATTGTCCACTACTATTTGAAGGTGTTTACATAATTTTCTAAAACATTTTATTATGAAAATAAAAGATTTTTTATTTTTACAATAAAAAAAATTCGGTGTGCAGGCACCATTACGATCTAGCGCGCAGGAGTTCTGAGAATTACGTCGCGCATGCGCTTCGAAGATCTATCGCGCAGGCGCAATAAGTTTTCATTGCTCCAACAACGCGCACCTCTCTGTTTCTTTCTTGAAAAACTATTTTTACCTTAAAAAGAAATTCTTTTTTCTATGCTTAAAATTTTTTTCTGCCTTAACAGATTTATTTTCTGTCTTAAAAAAAAAAAAATTATTTGTTTTATTAAAAAATATGTTTTCTGTCTTAAAAAAAAATTTCTTTTCTGTCAAATGAAAATTTTATGTTATAAAAAAAAATTATTTTCTGTCTTAACAGATTTATTTTATGCCTGAAAAAAATTATTAGAAAGTACCTAATATTTGGCTTTTTCAAAAAAAAAAAAAAAAATTGTTCAACAATTATGTGAATACCTCCAATTGAAAAATTTTCCAATTGTAAAAAAATTAACCTATCGTCCTTTATATGCGCAAAAAAAATCCAACGATTTTTTCATTTCTCCGAAAGAAAGGAAAAAAAACAAAAATTCTCAAAAATAAGAAAAAGAAAATTTATTGAGTTATTTGCACAATATTATAAGAAAATATAAAAACAAAAAAAAGGAAACAATTACAAAAAAAAGAAAATGGCGATGAAAGAAATTAAAAATTGTTAAATAATTTAAGAATGAAAAGGGGGGAGGGGAGGGAGAGGGCAAAATCACGATTTTTTTTTGAAAATTTGAATTATAATATCGGATCTTCAAAAAAAAAAAAAAAAAAAAAAACATAAGGACAAAAAATTGGTTTGTTATTCGATTCTTTATATTGTTTATTGTAATTATATTATAAAAAAAAAGAATAATTATTATTATCGTAAATAGTTACAATTAACAAGTTGTTACCGCTTTGTTATACACAATATAAATTAATATACTAAGATTATAATAAAGAAAAAAAAAAGTAAGCGGTCGTATCGTTGATTGGTCCTTTACTTAGGATATATAAAAAAAAAAAAAAGATGAGCGATGGTTAGTTTTTAATATATCTCTAAAAAAAACTATGTTTTTCTATTCGCTACGATTTCATTTCTTTTTTTAAAAAATCATTAAAAGAAAATGAAAAACTCGGTTTGTTAGCTAATGTGGCCTGGCCAATATACACATTTTACAGAAATATTTTCAATAAATGAAAAAGCTTAACACTCAAATTTTTTGCTTTTTTAATATTTATTTATATGAAAGGAAAAGAAAATTTTTTCCTTTAATTCCTATTACCTTTTTCCTTAAAAAAAACTTAACCCTTAAAAAAAAATTTATTTTAACTTAAATTTTTGCTTCAGTTTTTTTATTAATTTTTAAAAAATATTTTTTAAATAATCGTGTTTATATTATTTTTTATTTATTATTATAATATATTACTCATTATATTTATTATTATAAATGTAATATTTTTTTAAATTATTGTTCTATTTTCATTATTGATAATCTTTTATTATTATTTTATTGTTTTTATTTTAAAATTGTTACTTAAAAAAAAAAAAAAAAAAAAAAAAAAAATTAAATATTTAATAATCTACAATTGAAAAATGTAAACAAAAAATATAAATGAAGAGCAAAATTCAATATATTATTTATACATATATTATGTATTGTGTTTTTTATATCATGTATTTTATTGTTTTAAAACTTTGAATTTTTTTTTTAGAAACTTGTATGAAAAGATAAAATAAAAATTTTCATTCGACGACTAAATATTAAAATAATCTCTAAGATATTATTTATTACTTGTACAATAGAAAAAAAGTGAAGTCAACTCTACATCTTTACATTGTTGAGATTTATATTTCAATTTTTTTTCAAAAAAAAGCAACGTCAGTAATTACTCGAAAAGATGCAATTATTTCACATTTTGTAAGTATACAAGTAAAATATATAATGTAATTAAATTAAAAATAAATATTTTAAATACTTTTGAATAATAAATAAATCTCTTATATTTCTCTTGGATTTGTAAACGACATTCTGATTTTTATTCTGACTCTCAGGCATTTTGTTTCAGCCCAACTGAATATTTTTTATCAGATATTCAAACATTACAGCTCAGTTGATAATCTTTTTTTATCAACAGTCAGAAACACAGATTAAATTCAGCCCACAGTCAGAATTATTATTATTAATAAAATAAAAATAAAAAAATGTAAAAAAAATTTTTTTTTTTTATAACAGTTTGTTAGTGACAGCAGATGGAATTGGAAGTGCTGGCCTCCTTACCTTATTATACAAATTTAGGAATATCCCTAAAAAGAAATCCAAATTCTCCACAAGTTAACAAGTTAACAAAAAAAAATTTTTTAGTTTATTTAGTAGAAAACTATATTTTCGTTTAGAAATCGCTTCAGAGAAAAATTGTAATGAAAAAAAGACCAAAAATATTTTTTAATACTAAAATTTTTGGAAATAGTTTTTTTTTGCAGATCTTTACAAAATATGAATTTCCTGGAAGTAATGCTCTTCTAATCGTTTATAATCTCTTGTTATTCACTTGTATGTAAAACAATGCTTATGTATACATAAAAAAGAATAAATAAAATAAAAATTAAAAATATTATTCTTGTACTATTTTCAATATAAATAATAATTCCGAATGTGGATATAAATTAATTTCTATAAAATAAATAATAAATAGAAAAACTTTAATAAACGAAAAATAAATAAAAATTAAAATACTAAATGCAGAAAAAAATTAAGAAAAGGCATAGAATAAAAAAGAATACAGAGAAAAATTGAGAAAAAAAATGAAAAGAAGAAAATAAATTTATAAATAAAATAATAACATTTTAGAGAAGATATCATTTAGACACAAAAAAAAAAAACGAAAAAAAATATTTGTTTCTTTCTATTTATAAAAAAAAATATATATTTTAATTATTTTAAAAAAAAGTTTTTTTAAATAGAAATTTTTTTTTTTTATAAGAAAATTTACCAAAAAAAAATAAACATTAAGTTAAACAAAGAAATAATTAAATGGCAAAGAAATAGGAAAATAGAAAAAAAATCATTAAGTTAAACAAAGAAATAATTAAATGTCAAAGACATAGGAAAATAATTAACATAAATAACATTATTTTTTAAATTAACATTTTTTTTTTTATTAAAGAGAAACAAAATCTTATGAGAAAATGTAGTAATATTTAATTTTTGTCTAATGAATATTTTTTTAAAATTTCATAAAAATAATTTTTTAATTTTATTTTTATAAAAAGTTTTACATTTTCATAAAAAATCATTATTAATAATAAATAGTTTTTTAATAATATATAATTTTGTTAAATTATTAATTTAATAATAAACATTTTTTTTAATAATACATAATTTTTTAATTAATTAATTTAGTAATAAACAGTTTTTTTTTAATATAGGTAACTTTCATTAATAAATATTTTCTAATGGAAAATAACTTTTAATAACAAAATTGTAATTAATAATCGTAAGGAATAAATAATTGTGAAAAAAAAATTATTTTAAAGAAAAATAAATAAAAAAATTTCTACCTTCAAAAACATTTTTTTAAAAATTTATTAAATAATAATAAAGATTTGTTTTCTTCAAAGGAAGCATATATAAATTTCTATTTTATAAAACAAAAAACAGCAAAAATATTTTTTCTTCAAAAACAATTGAAACTTTTTTTTCTATTACTATTACAGAAGATTAAAAAAAAATTTTTTTCATTTTGATATTTGCAAAAAAAAAATATAAACACACACACACAGAGAGAAAAACTTCTTCACGTGTCATTCTTGATATAGGCAAAAATTTTATGTAGCAAAAAAATAATTATTTTCATTGGTCAACAAAACATTAAAGTTAAAGATATTTTTTTATGCCTTTTTTTGTTATATGAAATGGGAATAATAATAAAGAGTCAATTTCAAGCGTATTTTGTTCTGTTAAAAACACCTGACCACTTGTCAATCAGCAAAAAAAGAAAATAAAAATAGACAAAAGAAGAAAATAATAATTTCTGTTCATTGGAATAAAAAATGCCTTTTATTTTACCACTGTAAGTATTTTATTTAATTAATCAATATTAATAAATATTGAATAATATTTGGACAAAATTATTTTTTTTTAATTTCATAAATATACTTTTATTATAAGTGGGTACTTTTTATATTTGATTTAATATTTTTACTATAAATTTTTCTTAAATAATATAAATACATAAAAATAAAGTAAATTTAAATTACTATTAATCTAATAATAATTATTTTATTATTAACTATATTATTACTTTATTTATCATTAACTATATTATTTTATTGTCATCATTATTATTATTTTTAGTATTTTAATAATTAATTTCTATAACCATTATAATTCATTTTATTAATTCTATTAATTATCTCAATTTTATTAAATATATTAATTCTATTAATTCTATAAATTCTATTCATTCTATTCATTCTATTAAATCTATTAGTTCTATTGTGTATCCGAATTAATTTAATTAATTATTTTAATATATCTTAAATAATAAATAAAATTTTCAATAATTATTATTCAAAATATTAATTTCAATCAAAATTATAATTTTATAACACTCATTCTAGAATTTCTTTTTTATTTTTTAAACAATTTTAAATTTAACATTAAGAAATTATTAACGACTTCATTTTATTTTTTCCCCTTCTCTAAATTGATAAACTTATATAATTTCCTGTAAGATAAAAAATTTTTTGTTTTCTAAAACCGAATTACATTTTTGTTTTTAAAAGTATTATCAATTTTCGTTTTTATCAAAATTTTATTTTTACTTTAAAATAATGGAAAAGTAAAAGTTTATTTCATTCGGAATATTACAAAAAAAATTTGTTATTTTATTATTTTAATTTTATTTTTTTATAATAGTTACATTTTTAATTTTTAATTTTTTTTTTTTTTTGAAGAAAAGATTTTCACAAATTTTTTTTTTAAATAATTGAATTCTGTTTAGAAATTTTATGAAAATAATAGTTATTGAAAATCATTGATTTGCGAAAAGAATAATTGCATTATTTCAAAAGAATTTAATTAAAATTGTATATAAAATAATTGATAAATAATTAAATTCCTCTGAAAAATATTAATATTTTTGTAAATAATTCAATTCTTAACAAGAATTTAAAAAAAATATTTTTAAATAATTGATTTTTGCGAGGAATTGAAATTAAATTTTTAAGAATAATTACATTTTACGAGAAATTCCTGTAAAATTGTATTAAAAATAATTGAAATTCTGTGATCAATATTTTATTGTTAAAAAAATTTTTTAACATATAATTGAAATTTTGCCAAGAATTTTATTAAATATTTTGAAAATAATTCAAATTTTATTGACCAAATTTTATTGACAAGAATTTTATTAAAATTATTGGAAATAATTGAATTTTGTGGAAGAATTTTATTATTTCTAAATATAATTGAAATTTTGACATGAATTTCAATTATAATTTTATAATAATAAAAAAAAAATAATTTTAGTGGCTAAAATCTAAAAAAAATTCCCAAAGTCTGTTTTAATTTTTTTTTTAAATAGCCTAGGACTGTGGGCGACAGTATTTGGAATACCGGCAATATTCCAGGCACGTGATAATGCTAAACTTGCTGCTGATAAAACACCAACAAATACTGCGGAGAATTTATCGAATCCCACAATTAATTTTACAACCGCAATTCTTTTAAATTCAACATCGACCGCAATACCCAGCATTGATTTGCGATTATCTGGTCTGACAAACACTAAGAATGGTAGTGCTAATGCTTCTGGAAATTCTGAAAAAGTTGATAAAGCTGCTGATGTTTCTACTAATCTTTCAGCAACGAATGGATCTGGTAATTTATTTATTTCTCTAATGTTTTATTTTATTTTTTTTGACAATTTGCTATGAACTGTAAAGATTATTATCTTTTAGCAACCAATGGATCTGCTGGTGCTTCTAATAATCTTTTAGGAGCAAATGAATCTGCTAAGTCTTCTATTAATCTTTTGTCTTCAAAAGTTTCTGGTAATGATGCTAATAATCCGACAAACACAGATGGATCTGGTAATGCTCCCATTAATCCAATAAACCCATCTGGTTCTGGTAATCTAGCAAACAGAGCTGCTTCTGGTAATGCTCCTAATAATCCTTTAGAAGCAAGTAAATCTCCTGATGCTGCTAATAATTCTCCAATTACAAGTGAAACAGCTAAGACTCCTAATAGTCTTGCAACTGAAGCTGCAAAAGGTTCTATTAATCTATCAACCACAAGTGGTTCCGCTGATACTCCTAATAAACCAACAACCACAAGTGGTTCCGCTGATACTCCTAATAAACCAACAACCACAGTTGGTTCCGCTGATGCTCCTAGTAAACCAGAAACCGCAATTAAATCTGCCAATGCTGCCAATGATCTTACAAGTACAACTGCATCTGCTAATGCTTCTAATAATCCTTCAAACCCAAATTCATCTACTACAACCCAAAAGACAACTACTCTAAATTCCAGCAATAAAACGCCGGATAAAGAGGCCAAATCTGCTCTGGAATAATAATTAAAATCCTCCCATTGCACCAGGCACTACATTGAATTTAACGTCAAGTATTATTTCAGTCTAGAAATTCTTGTGCCCAATGGATAATAAATTATTTTCAAAATCAAAGCGAGCAGACGTAATAAAATACCTATAATACACTAAACAGATTATAACAGGTTTAGTTTATGTTGAATAAATAAATTCTGTAATAACCAAAATGTTGTTTCACTTTTGTTTCTGACACAATTAATTCTCTACCTATTCATGTCTCCGAAATATTCTAAAGCATTACCACATTAATAGTTCTTCTATTTTTTAAAGACAGTTTGAACATAACATAAATTGTTTTCATGTCCAGATTTTCATCTAATAGCTTAGGGATACTTCCTTTTTATTCCTCTTTATTCACTTATTAATTAAGAATTTAATTTAAAAGGATTGAGGATTGAGATCTCTTTCGAACTGCAAAACTAAATACTAAATCGTCGATATTATTTTATTAATTTATTTATATTTTTTACTATCTGCAATAGTAGTCATAGTAACAGTGCAAAAGGAAGGCACATTAGAGAATATTCCTAGTCGTGCTTTTCTATATATGAAAATAATTTTTGTCGTAATTTACATACATGTGGTATATAGGTACATAATAGAGATATAGATAAAATACATTTATATACATTTGCTTATTATAAAAATTTAAAAACTGTAATCACAATAATTGTTGAGCATTTCAGGTGTAAAGCCCCACTTTCTTTTGAATTTTTTGTTTGTTGTTGTCATGATTAATTTTTTATTCTCTAACTGATGGTTTACGTATATAGATGATTGAACTGTACAAAATTAGCAGCAAAAAAGGAAGACCAATAAGATTTGAAATAAGAATAATTGTACCACTGGTGAAACGTTCATCAAGTGAATGACTGTAGCCAAGCAACAGTGTCCTGAAAGATAAAGTAAATGGTTAGAATTCTTTTTTACAATAGAAATTGGATCGGAATTTTGGTTTTTTTATTTAATAGAGAATAATTAATTCTCTGATGTTGTGTTTATAGAAGGACCTAATTATTAAATTTGTAAATTATCTTGCTGGAAATAAATACTTTTAATAAAGAAAAAAATGGTAATAATAAGACTAAAGATAATATTTAAGATGATGCAAAAGATGAAACTGAAGATGCTGCAAAAGATACTTTTAATTAAGCTAACAATGACACTAAAGCTGCTGCAGAAGATGGTACAAAAGATGATAATAATAAAGCTACAGATGCTACTGAAGATGATTTAAAAAGATCAAAAGATGGAATCAAAGATGCTGCTAAAGATACTTTTAATGTAGCAAAAAATTCTACAAAAGATGCTACAGAAGATGGTACAAAAGATGCTACTTAAGATGATTCAAAAGATTGTACAAAAAATACCAATTATAAAGCTACAGATGCTAATTAAGATGATTCAAAAGATGGTAAAAGAGATACTAATTATAAAGCTAAAGATGCTACTTAAGATAATTCAAAAGGTGGTGCAAAAGATGCTAATAATAAAGTTAAAGATGCTACTTAAGATGATCAAAAAGATGGAACCAAAGATGCTGCAAAAGATAGTTTTAATTGAACTAACAATGCTACTAAAGATGCTGCAGAAGATAGTACAAAAGATATTAAAAGTGCTACTAAAGATGCTACAGAAGATGGTACAAAAGATGCTACTTAAGATGATTCAAAAGATTGTACAAAAGATACTAATTATAAAGCTAAAGATGCTAATTAAGATGATTCAAAAGATGGTACAAAAGATACTAATTATAAAACTAAAAATGCTACTTAAGATGATTCAAAAGATGGTACAAAAAATGCTAATAATAAAGTTAAAGATGCTACTTAAGATGATCCAAAAGATGGAACCAAAGATGCTGCAAAAGATACTTTTAATTGAGCTAACAATGCTGCTAAAGATGCTGCAGAAGATAGTACAAAAGATATTAAAAGTGCTACTAAAGATGCTATTAATAAAGCAAAAGATGATTCATCTTTAGCAATATTGGCATCTTTGTACAATATTCTGCAGCATCTTTAGTAGCAATGTTTGCTACATTCAAATTATTTTTTCCAGCATCTTTTGTACCATTTTTTGAATCTTCTTGAATCATCTTAAACAGCATCTTTAGCTGTGTTATTGGCATCTTTTGTACCATCTTCTGAATCACCTTAAGTAGCATCTTCAGCTTTATAATTTGTATCTTTTGGACCATCTTTTACATCATCTTAAGTAGTATATTTAGCATTATTATTATCAGCTTTTGCTTCTTTAGTAGTATGTTAAAAAACATTTTTAGTATCATCTGCTCCATCTTCAGAAGCATTTATTGCAGCATCTTTTGTAACATTGTTTGCTCTATTTAAAGTATCTTTTGCAGCATGTTTGGTTACATCTTTTCCATCATCTTAAATAGTATCTTTACCTTTATTAATATAATCTTTTGTACCATCTTCCTCAGTATCTTTAGTAGCATTGTTTGCTCCATTAAAAATATCTTTTGCATCATCAACTTAAATAGCATCTTTAGATTTATTGGTAGAATTTTTTGTTCCATATTCTGCCGCATTTTTAGTAGCAACTGTAGCTTTATTATAAGCATCTTTTGTACCATCTTCTGCAGCATATTTTGAAGCACTTTTATTATCATCTTTTGCTTCATTAACTGCAACATTTGCAGTATCTTTAGTATCATCTTTGGCTTCATTAATCTTTGCAGCATCTGCAGTACCACCTTTTGCATCATCTTAAATAGCATCTTTAGTCTTAGTATTACCATCTTTTGCTTTATTAAAAGTATTTTTTGCAGCATCTTCTGTACCATCTATTGTATTATCTTTAGGATCATCTTAAGTAGCATCTTTAGCTTTATTATTAGCATCTTTTCTATTATCTTTTGAATCATTTTAAGTAGCATTGCTTGCTCTATTAAAAGTATCATTTACAACCTTTTTGGTTCCATCTATTGCAAAAGATACTTTTAATGAAGCAAATATTGCTACTAAAGATGTTGCAGAAGATGGTACAAAAGTTGTTAATAATAAAGGTAAAGATGCTACTTAAGGTGATTTAAAAAGATCGAAAGATGGTACAAAATATGCTAATAACACAGCTAAAGATGCTGTTTAAGATGATTCAGAAGATGGTACAAAAGATGCTGCAGAAAATAATTTTAATGTCGCAAACATTGCTACTAAAGATGCTGCAGAATATTGTACAAAAGGTGCTAACAGTAAAGCTAAAGATACTACTTAAGATGATGCAAAAGATATTTTTAAGGGAGCAAGCAATACTACTAAAGATGAATCATCTTTTGCTTCATTAATAGCATCTTTAGTAGCATTGTTAGCTTCATTAAAAGTATTTTCTTAGCATCTTTGGTTCCATCTTTTGGGTCATCTTAACTAGCATCTTTAACTTTATTATTAACATCTTTTGTACCATCTTTTGAATCATTTTAAGTAGCATCTTTAGCTTTATAATTAGTGTTTTTTGTACCATCTTAAGTAGCATCTGTAGCTTTATTATTAGCTTCTTTTGTACCATTTTCTGCAGCATTTATAATAGCAATTTTTGCTCTATTAAAAGTATCTTTTGTACTATCTTCTGCAGCATCTTTAGTAGCATTATTTGCTTCATTAAAAGTATCATTTGCAGCATGTTTGGTTCCATCTTTTGGATCATCTTAAATAGCATCTTCAGCTTTATTATTAGCATCTTATGCACCATCTTCTGAATCATCTTAAGTAGCATCTGTAGCTTTATTATTATCATCTTTTGTACCATCTTCTGTACCATCTTCTGAATCATCTTAAGTACCATCTGTAGCTTTATTATTAGCATCTTTTGTACCATCTTCTGCAGCGTTTTTAGTAGCATCTTTAGCTTCATCATTAGCATCTTTTGTACCATCTTCTACAGCATCTTTAGTAGCATTGTTTACTCCATTAAAAATATCTTTAGCAGCATCTTTGTTTCTATCATTTGCTTCATCTTAAGTAGTATCTTTAACCTCATTATTACCACTTTTTCCTTCATTAAAAGTATTCTTTACAGCAACTTACTCGAAGTCGATGTCATTGTTTTCAGTTACAATATCCAAATAACTTAAAAAATAAAAATAATACTCAAACCACTTACCACGTTGTATAATTCGTCTTCTTATAAAATCCATCTCCATTACTACCAAACGAAACATTTAATTTCCTCGCAATAATCTTATTAATATTCTCCTTATAATATGGTAATAAAATACTGTTCGTTGCATCATCAAAAGCATCTTTTGATTTTCCCAACGGATAGTAAACAACATCCGTCGAATCAGTCACATCTCTTTCCTTTGTCATGTAAGAAATTGGTCGCCATTGTAAGTACATTGACGTATTCTCATTTTTTGGTGTATTAATTTCAACTAATTTAAATATTCCCGGTGTATGCTCGTCGTTTATTGTTCTCTTCACATTCACTGGTATTACAATGTCTGGTTCACCATCGCTGACAAATAATAATTCAATTGCAAATCGACTATTTGCGAATGTTTTATTTGTCTCAAAATTATCGATTGATAAATCAATTTGCGTCGTATTCTCCGAGTGTAACATGAATGGTTGTTTATTAAAACGATCGAGTTCACCGAATACGCTAATCTGTAAATAGAAATTATTTCTGATAATTGGAAATTTTTTTTCTAGAAAAATGGGGGTTTTTTTACCGACAGTGGGTAAACGATTTTTTTGCCTTGAATAAAAAAAAAAAATTTTTAATTAATGGGAATTTTTACCAAAAGTGCTATGCTTCCGGTTCTTGTGAGATTTTTCTCCTCGTCATAATAAGAATGTCCAATCATTTCGAGTTCAACAGTTTCGTCGCCAATGACTTTATTTCTAACGTACCATACGAAATAACTTGGATTTAATACATTAATATTTGCACTGCTCGATGAGTTTATAACTCCATTGTCATTAGCATCATTAAACTCGTAAATCTGTGAAACAAATTTTTTTTTAGATTTTTTTTTATTTTGAAATATTTTTAAATAAATGCTGAATATAAAAAATAAAAATAAATAAAAATAATGCAAAAAAGGATGAAAATAAGTAAATAACTGAAATAAATAAATAAAAACAAAATGAGAAAAGTAAAAATAGTAAAACGTTTTTCAAAAAAACATATTTTATTTATAAAAAAAAAAAAAAAAAAAAAAAAAAAATTTCCTAATTTTGAACAAACCTTTTTTATACTCAATCCATATGAAAAAATGGCAGAATCATTGAATGATATTTTCTCAGGTAAACAGTCAGTTGTTTGTTTTAACTTTGAAAATGGATCAACAGTCCATTTAATATCTAGTTTTGACGATTTATTCGTTAATGCAACTAGAACCGACGGATTATCAATGAAATTCCAAAGATAATGCAACGAATCATTGGGACCTTCGGCATTAATATGAAGCAATGTATTCTTTTGACTCTTGCAATTTTCATCGTCACTCGACAAAAATTTTGTGTTTAACTGTAAATTAAATTTATTTTTAAAAAAATTGTTAATTATAATATTCATATGTAGTAATGATAATAATAATTTTCCACTTCTGACTACAAAAGACAAATAAAATAAATAAAAAAAAATAATAAAAAAAATTTTAATAATAACAATACAATTTTTTTTTTTTTTTTTTTTTTTTTTTTTATTAATAAAAGCAAATAACAATAATAGTACCTAATAATAATATGAATAATGAAATTTATGAATAGCAATTTAAAAAATAAAATGTTTATAAGAAAAACAAATAATAATAATAATAATTTATTAAAATTATTTATCATTATTATTATTTGTTTTTTGTTATAAACATTTTACTATAAATTATTATTATTATAATTATATTTATTTAGAAAATTTATATTATATTATTTATATATTATATCAGTTATATTATTTATATAACAAAAAATAAATAATAATTACCTAAATTAATTAATTTCTAAATAAATATTAACTGAAATATTGAAAATTCCATTGTTCGATTAAATAAATTCTCATTGTTCAATCTATTAACTAAATAAACAAAAAAACTAAAAATAGAAATAATTTTCTTAAACAAAAGAAAAATGATTAATCCCTTTTTTTCGAATTATAATTTAAGATAATAATTATGAAACTTACTTTTCTCGATATTGAATTACATTTTTGCATTAACAGCAAAATAACCAATAAAAATGCTCGATAAACAATTTTGTAATCCATTTTTTCACACCCTTCTTTTTTTATTTTTTAATTACCGTTAAATAATGGCACTTTATGAAGATTATTTTTTTTTTATAAATTATTCTTTGCTTTATTGTTGCTCTCAATCTATTATCAGAATAATAATATTATTCAATTGTATTTGTTCGTTAAACACTTCCTCTGACAAGTAATAATCCATTTGTATTGTATATACGTATCTGGTAAGCAATGTGTTAAGTTTATATATATGGCAAAATGGATAGAAGAAAAATTTGTTCCAAGATATCGTTTCAAATTGACAATAATAATGAGTATTCGATGAATCACAGTAGGAGTAAAAATAAAAAAAAAATTCAGAGAGAGAGAGAGAGAAAGAGAAACAAAAGTTTGATTAGTAAAAGCACATGCGATTGGATACGTTTCCTGAATTGATTGTGTGTATAATTGTATAGTTTGTATACGTATTTGTATATAGATAGTGGGGGAGGAATGTCAAGTGTGGCACAGATGAATATTATAGAAGATTGGAATGTGAGTTGATGTAAAATGTGTGTCACTCTTCAGAAGTGGGTGAATTATGGTGCGCATGCTTGTGGGTTTTAAAGAACGATTGGAGGGTGTTTGAAAATTTTTTGGCGACGACGAATGAAAGGGAGAAGAAGTGGCGCGTGCGTGGTGCATTGAGACAGCGTTTGGAAGTACTGCACACTTTGGGTGGCATAGACTATAGTCGATGAATCGAGAAGAGTGGAAACTCGATTTTTTTAAGGCGCTACGGTATCCTTAAAGGGGGATTTTTATAAAAATCTACTTTATCGACAATCCACTCAGAGAGGAGGGAAATATTTTTATTAGGTGCTTTTGTTTTATGAATACTCAATACTTCAGACTTAAAATTCTATTACTTAATTCTTAAGACTTCAAACTTTACACTTAATACTTAATACTTTATATTAATTTATAATAATTACTTAATTACTTTATATTTGGGCTTTAATGGGTAAAGTTTGAAGCATTAAGAGAATTCAATTAGAAGATTTAAGTCTGAAGTTTAAAGTCTTATGAATTAAATCTGAAGTTTATGCTTCCTAAGCATTTAGTCTTAAGTATAAAGAAATCTGTTTTAAATATTAAAGGCGATAAGGATTAAGTATTTAGTCCGATGTATTAAGTTTAAAGTCTCAAGAATCAAGTGGTAAATATTAAGTCTGAAGTTTGAAGTCTTAATTAATACGTGTTAAGTATAAAGTAATAAGTCTGAAGTATTAAGCATTAAAAATTAAGTACTAAGAATTAAATGTTAAGTTTTATGCATTAAGTATTAAGTATGAAGTTTGAAGTATTAAGTACTAAGTTTGAAGTTTGAAGTATTATGTCTGAAGTGTTAAGTTTGAAGTGTTAAGAAGTAAGTATTATGTCTAAAGTATTAAGTATTAACTCTAAAGTATTAAATATTGTTGGAAGTCATAAGTATTAAGTATTTAGTTACCAGGCTTAAGAGTACAGTTTTCAATATTAAGTATTAAGTATTCAGTTTGAAGTATAAGTATCAATTATTAAGTATTGAATCTGAAGAATTAAGTATTTAAATTTAAATTTTTTTTTTTTTTATTTAAATTTAAAGTCTGAAGTTTATGCTTTTTATGCCTTCAATCTAAAGTATTAAGTACTTAGTGTTGAATATTAAGTCTGAACTATAAAAGTCTTACAACTTAAATACTTCTTATGTCTTTAGTCTGAAATATTAAATTAAATGAGTTAAGTATTTAGTCTGAAGTATAAAGTTTGAAGTCTTATGAATTGAGTGTTTAGTATTAAATAAGTGTTAAATATTAAGTATTCAGTTTGAAATAGGAAGTATTAAAAATTAAATATTAATAAATAAGTTTTAAGTATTAAGTATTAAGTATTAAAAAGTAAGTGTGAAGTTTGAAGTATTATGTCTGATGTATTAAGAACTAAGTTTGAAGTCTGAAGAATTAATTAATTAATTAATTAGATTGAAGTATAAGTAAAATTCTCGAATAATAATAAAAATTTGTCATTGTTTTCGCCGGACCAAGAAAAAATAACCAAACAAGATGATAACAATCATCCATGACGCAATAAATAATTATCATAATATATTATTATTAACATTATTTTTACAATTATTAATTTTTTTCTGTTTTTTCGGGAAAAACACATTATATTCTCATCAGATATTTATAATATTCTATTATTGGACACATATTATAAAATATGAGATTTTATTTATTCATCAAGATATATCAGAGACAGTAATCGACAAAAAAATCTTGTAATTATTTTTCCTATAATGATAAAGAAATTATGAAAATGTATTTAATTCTACTTTGGGAAATGTTTTCGATTCAAGAGTGAAAAATGATTTTATATATGTTTATATATATATATATATATATATATATATTTTTTATTATTTTTAATGTACAATCTTTGAATATCTTTTAAATTTGTGATATGTACAGGCACAGACGATTACGTATATAAGTATAATCATTTCGATTATAAAATAATTTTTCGACAAAAAGTCTGCGGTGGACATTCAAATTTATTATTATTATTCTTAATATTTAAAGCAGTAGGGTTTGGAGTTTTGTTTTTATTTTTTATTCAGTTGGTAACAAATAAGAAAAAAATGCGACTTGTAATTATTGGACATTTACTTTTAATACTTTTTTCTTCTGTATTCAGCGATGAAAATATTAAATGGAACGAAGATGTAAGTAGTAATTTTTCTACATATATCATTTTCATCATTAATAGCGTCTTTATTAGCATCATTAGCATCTTTAACATCTTTAGCATTATTAGCATCATTAACATCATTAACATCTTCAGCATCATTAGCATCATCATTAGCATCATTAGTATCATTAGCATCATTATAATCATTAGCATCATTAGGATCATTAGTATTTTCAGCATCTTTAGCATCATCATTAGCATCATTATAATCATTATAATCATTAGCATCATTAGCATCATTAGTATTTTCAGCATCTTTAGCATCATCATTAGCATCATTATAATCATTATAATCATTATAATCATTATAATCATTATAATCATTAGAATCATTAGTATTTTCATCATTTTTAGCATTATCATTAGCATCATTATAATCATTAGTATTTTTAACATCTTTAGCATCATTAGTATCATTAGCATCATTATAATCATTAGCATCATTAGGATCATTAGTATTTTCAGCATCTTTAGCATCATCATTAGCATCATTATAATCATTATAATCATTATAATCATTAGAATCATTAGTGTTTTCATCATTTTTAGCATTATCATTAGTATCATTATAATCATTAGTATTTTTAACATCTTTAGCATCATTAGTTTCATTAGCATCTTTAGCATCATCATTAACATCATTATAATCATTAGCATCATTAGTATTTTCAACATCTTAAGCATTATCTTTAAAATCATTAACATCATTAGTATCTTTAGCATCTTCAACATTATTAGCATCATTATAATAATTATAATCAGTATAATCATTAGCATCATTAGTATTTTCAGTATCTTTAGCATCATTAGCATCATTAGCATTTTCAACATCTTTAGCATCATTAGCATCTTAAGCATCATCATTAACATCATTAGCATCATTAGTTTTTAACATCTTTAGCATCATTTTTAGCATCATTAGCATCATTAGCTTCTTTAGCATAATTAGTATTTTCAGTATCTTTAGCATTTTCAGCATCATTAGAATCTTTAAAATCTTTAGCATCATTAGCATTTTCAGCATCATTAGAATTTTTAAAATCTTTAGCATCATTAGCATGATTAGCATTGTTACTATCATGCTGTATATAAGTAATATCAATTTTAATATCATGATTTATAGCATCTTTAGTATAATCTTTAGCAGCATCTTCGCAATCTTTTGTTGTATCTTTAGCATTATCTTGTGCATTTTTAATAGCATTTTTAGAGCATTGTTAGTATCATGTTTTGTTTCATTTAAAGCACCTTTTGTACCATCTTCTGCAGCATGTTTAGTATCATCTTTTGTTTCATTAACTACAATTTTGACATCATTTTTTATAGAAACATTTGCAGCATCTTTAGCTTTATTATTAGCATCTTTTGTATCATCTTCTGCAGCATTTTTAGTAGCATCTATTGCTTTATTATTAGCATCTTCTGTACCATCTTCTGCAGCATTTTTTGTAGCATCTTTTGTAGCATATTTTGAATCATCTTAAGTAGCATCTTCAGCTTTATTATTAGCATCTTTTGTATCATCTTCTGCAGCATTTTTAGTAGCATCTATTGCTTTATTATTAGCATCTTCTGTACCATCTTCTGCAGCATTTTTTGTAGCATCTTTTGTAGCATATTTTGAATCATCTTAAGTAGCATCTTCAGCTTTATTATTAACATCTTTTGTACCATCTTTTGAATCATCTTAAGGTAGCATCTTCAGCTTTATTATTAACATCTTTTGTACCATCTTTTGAATCATCTTAAGGTAGCATCTTCAGCTTTATTATTAGCATCTTTTGTACCATCTTCTGCAGCATCTTTTGTAACATATTTTGAAACATCTGTAGCATCTGTAGCAACCATCTGTTGCTTCATTAATGCAATATTTGCATCACCTTTTGTAGCATAATTTAAAGCATATTTAGCACTACCTTCTGTTTTAATAACTGCAACATTTGCAGCAACTTTAGTATCATCTTTGGCTTTATTATCTACTAATCTAATTTTTACATCTAACGAACCATCTAATCTCAAACATCTCCATATTTTCTAATTCCACACTTTCCCTTTGCAGGAATTTTCAACAACTGTGAATCCACTAGTACGACACTACCAACCAGAATCAAAAAATTACGTCGTCAGACCAGTTCACTTCCAGTACAAATCTCACTTTGGCATAATAATCAAAAAGGATACAACCTTTACTCTTCAAATCACCACCATTGATATAATCCAAGAATCCTATTTCCACTGTTTAACATCGACAAAACAAGGCACATATAATGAATTAAGTCTCAAAAATCACACAAATTCCACACTGGTAATAACAACACTTAACGATTGCGTCCCAATGACATCAGTTTCCCAAAATGTTCCTTTGACATTAACTCTAAAAACAAAAAATTGGTCCAGCTTGCCAGTATTCGATAGTCAGTATCTAACCAGTATGTCATCAAAACAAGCCGAAAGGGAGTTTTACAATCAAGTCAAGATCTACGGATTCGTCGAGAATTACTACACCCAAATGTTGATATCCAAAGAGGATATTGCAATCCTCGAGAAGAAGGACTATGGACTGTATGTTGGTCTACAGAATCAAGCGGATTTGATACAATACTATGATTATCTTCTAGGTTCCAGTCGTTATGAAAATGAAGATAAATCCTCCGGTTATTTACAAATGGAACGAACGACAATGTTCCTTAGAAGTGAACCTTGTAATGAAGGACTAGTATTTGATAATTCCAAGAATTCTAAAAATTCCCGAATTGTTTTCGATTCCTGTGTTAATTTAGGTGTAAATTGCTTCCGCGGTTGTGCCTACTATGCCTACTATTCCGAACATTGGGTAGCAATAATTTCCGATGTCTCCGAATTTCTAAGTCCATTGAAAGGTGAGGAATGGGTCCTCCTACACGAGGTTGGTCACAATTACAATCTTGCGCCCTATAATGTCGACATTGTTGGTTTTGGCGAAACAGGCGAAGTTTGGAACAATATTTTCGGTGCTATGTATCAGCAAAAATACTCGGTGAAAGTTCATTGGATCAATGAATCACTGAGCGAAGGTAAGGACACTGTGAACAATTACCTAAAGGAAAAACCCCTGAGATTATGGGATTGGCGACCAAAATTACATTTCTTCATGAGTATTTTCGGTTATGACGGTACGGATTCAGCTCTTAGGGAATTCCATCTAAGACACTATCAACACTCCGAACGTCGACACAAGCACTTCAATAATATTGTACCCGATCTTTTGGAAGTATTCCTAGATCTCTATAATGTTAACCTTTTGCCCTATTTACAAAAGGTGCTCGACATCGATCCCACTGGTGTTCCACTTTTCACCGAAGAATTAAAACAACGTCTCATTACCGGACAAGCGATAATGCCGGCTCTTGATTTTGGCCTCGAACCCAAAGATCAACAGATGGCGAGTCGAGAACGTGATTTTCGTTATTCAACTCCATTGTCATTGCTTAGAAAAGTGCCGAAAAAATCTGTCTGGGTGAAATTTAGAATTGATTCACCAATCCTTCTCACTGGTGTTTGTTTGTATTTGAATAATAATTGTCATCGAATTTTGGGACATAGTTTTACTCTACAATTGGAGGCAAATGTTTATTCGAGTTTTATTTTTCTCAACGATCATGAGAATTTTTATTTGAGTGATATTGAATATCATACGATTGGGAAAAATATGATGGAAATTGAATTGAAGGTTCTAAAAATTGAGGAGACGGTTTTTCTTCCTTTGGTTCACTATACAATTTCTGCATTCGACACTAATGGAGTTCTTATATCGCAGGCTTTTATTAATTATAAAACAATGGAAATTTCCATTTCTCAATTGCCACCTGAGAATGATGACGAACAACCGGGACAAATTTTCCGATTGGGGTCCCCAACTAATTTTGGTAATTATGATAATGATGATGATACTATTGATGTTGATGATGATGATACTGATGATTATGATGATTATGATGATGATGAAGATGAAGATGATGAAGTTGATGAAGAAGTTGATGATGAAGATGATGAAATTGATGATGAAATTGATGAAGAAGTTGATGAAGATGTTGATGATGAAGATGATAATGATGATGATGATGATTATGATGATTATGATAATGACACTAAAAATAGTAATGACAATACAAATAATGACGATAATAGCAGATCTGTTGAAAGCAGTAGTTACCCATTTTTAATTAATGACTCAATTGTCATGAACCTTGAGAATCTGAAACTTATTGATATTAATGGAAAGAAAATAGTTGTTGATGAAAAAATTGACAATTATATAAAATTCATTTTCACACCAGTTGGAATACAAGGTGATGTGAATGCAAATGATTTTCAATATATTGAAAGTGAAATTGAAAGAATTCGACAATTTTCTGATAATTATAAAATTGATTTAAGTGGCAATGAATTGTATCGTGAATATCTCGATCGTTATGCGAGACAATTGCAAAAATTCAATTCGAATATTAAATTTCCCAAAAATTGGTTAAATTAAAAAATTAAATAGAGAGCGAAAAAAAGAAGCGAACAAAGAATTTATTAGAAAAAAAATTAGGAATTGATATTTAAAAAAATAGAAATAGGAATTAAAAAATAGAAGTAGAAATTAAAAAATAGAAATAGAAATTAAAAAATAGAAAATTTTAACAAAAATTGACCGAAAAAATTAGAAATTAAAAATTCAGAAGTAATAGGAAATAAAAATTTACAAATGTGAGAAACAAAATTTTGTCGACCTACATGATTTTTAAACAATTTACGATCTAAAAAAATAAAATAAAGAAATTACGAATGTAGAAATAAAGAAATAAAGTTATTTTTTCTACCTACATATTTTTTATGTAATTTTTGACCTAAAAAAATTAAAATAAAAAATTGTAAAAATAAGAAACAAAGTTTTTTTGACATACAGAATTTTACCATATTTTTCGACCAAAAAAATTAAATAAAAAAAATTACAAATAGATAAGAAAAAAATTAAAATAAAAAATAATCACAAATGTAAGAAACACAATTTTTTCACCCTACAGAATTTTTAAGCAGTTTTCGACATAAGAAAATTAAAACGAAAAAAATTATAAATAGAAATAAACGAATTTTTTTCCGACCTACATAATTTTTTATAATATTTTCGACCTAAACAAATTAAAATAAAAAAAAATTGCAAATGTAAGAAATAAAGTTTTGTCGACCAACATAATTTTTACCATATTTTTCGACCTAAAAATTAAAACAAAAAAATTACAAATGTAAGAAAAAAAGTTTTTTCCGACCTTCATAATATTAACATAATTTTCGACCTAAAAAAACCAAAAAAAATTACAAATGTTAGAAAGAAATCTTTTTCCGACCTTCATATTTTTAACACAATTTTTGACCTGAAAAAAATTACAAAATAGAAAAAAATAAATTTGAACTCATGTTCTTCACTTGACCTAAAATTAAAATATTACAACTTAAATCTACATCGGAATTGTAATAAAACATTTGTTATACTTTTGACCAGAATCAGCAACCACTTGCAATTTATTGACCTAAATTTTAAAATTGTGGTCTACTGACATTTTTGTTTACTTCCGTTTACATAAATTTAATTTTTTTAGAAAGTTACATTTTTACTTTTAACCAAAATTTTTAAGTTTTTTTTAAAAATTGACCAGAATTTCAAACTTTTGTTTTCTAAGTTGACCTAAATTTTTACTAATTTTTCAGACTTAGGAATTACAATTAAATATTTAGTTTTCATTTTCACGTGAATTTACAGTTAATAGAAATTTATTGACCTAAAATTTAAAACTTGGACATCTTTTTAAAGTGAATTTTAAATTTTTGTCTTATTTTTGACAAAAAATTTAAAAGTAGGTCATTTTTTTACCAAAATTTTAAAATTTGGTTCTATTTTTGACCTACATTTTAAATTTAGGTCTCTTTTTGACTTAAATTTTAAAATTAAGTTCTTTTTGACCTAAATTTCAAAGTTTGATTCTATTTGTGACCTACTTTTTAAAATTAGGTCTTTTTTTTACCTAAAATTTAAATTTTGGTTCTATTTTTTACCTACACTTTAATATTAGGTAAAAAAAAACCTAACCTAACCTATTTTTTATTTTTTGTTTACCTACGTTTTAAGTTTTGGTTCTATTTTTGACCTAAATTTTAAAATGAATTCCTTTTTTTTACCTAAAATTTAAATTTTGGTTCTATTTTTGACCTACATTTTAAAATTAGGTCTTTTTGACCTAAATTTTTAAATTTTGAGGTTAGGAAGTGTAAAAATAATGCTAACATTTGAATTTTGAGGTTAGAGAGTCTGAAAAATAACTTTGAGCCTTAAATTTTTTGAGATTTAGATTGGAAAACAAAATAAATATTTTTTTTTTATTTTGAGGTTAGGAAATTTAAAAAATAATTCCAACACTTTTCAATTTTGAAGTTAGAAATTGTGAAAAATAATCGTAAACCTTTGAATTTTGAGGTTAGAAGATATAAAAAAAACTCTAGTTGCCTCTTGAATTTTGGAGATTGGAAAGCAAAAAAAAAAAAACAATAAATTACATTGATTTTGAGGTTAGGAAATTAAAAAATAATCCTAATGTTTGATTTTTGAAAATTTTTTGAGAAATTGTAAAAAAATTAATCATAACCTTTGAACTTTAAGGTTAGAAAACATGAAAAATAATCTTAAATAGTTTAATTTTAAGGTTAGAAGCGGTAAAAAATAATAGTCGTAATATTTGAACTTTGAGGTTAGAAAATAAAAAAAAATAATCTTAAATATTTTAATTTTGAGGTTAGAAACGGCAAAAAAAATATTTTTTTTTTTTGCAAATTTACAACAAGTAATTATAGAGAAAATTCCCATAATAATTGTCTCAAAAGGAGAAGAAATTAAACTCAAGCGTTGTTTCACATCGAAAGGGAATAATTGAGAAAATGAGAATAGAAAAGAAATGCGGATTGCAGAAAATGTAGTGATATATATATATATATATATATATATATATATATATATATATATATATGTATATATAAACCGGGAGTCGGTGAAACCAGACAGAGATCATTTTGCCGAGGTTATATGTATATGAAAACCGGTTTTTCGTCGAGTCTCTCTTTTCGCAGTTTGATCAGCGAATTGCGGCCATCTTTATCTTTTATACATATATATCTGTGTATATATGTATATAGCGCTATTGCCGCTTAAAACACCATACCTTTTATGATTAATTGTCCTTTCCTTGTATATGTATTTTGTATGTATAATATATATATATGTGATGATTCTTTCTCTCCCATAGAATCAGCAACAAAACTGGACGCCAACTAAAAGCCATAGATGGCGCCCCAAACAATTCTCGAGGACATTTTTCTTTTCATTCTTTTCCTTCTTCTAATTAATTTTATACTCAATGGAAAAACATACTTCTCCTTATTTTCTTTTATATATTTTTTTTTCTTAACCCGTAATTTTTTTGTTAACAAAGTTCTTCATTAAAGAATAAAAATAAAAACTCAATTTTTTTAAGCTTGAAATTTAATTTTGAAAAAAGTATGTTTTTTTAATTTTATTTATACTTTGAGGTTAGGTGCATAATTTCGAAAGAAAATTTACGATAAAAATGAATAATAATAACAAATAATAATAATAATAATAATAATAATAATAATAATAATAATAATAATAATAATAAAAAAAATAAAAAATAAGATTTATTGGAAATTCCAGCAGGAATCGAACCCAGGACTGAGTAACCACTATTTAGTGCCTTAACGACTTTAGCTAAAGCAAAATAATTTCAAATTTTTTTTTTTTTATTTTTATTTTATTAAATTCTTATAAGATTGATTTATACATTCAGTTCTTTTTAATAAATTGTGTAAAATATTAAATAAAAAATATAACTATATTTTAATAACATAACATAAT